>NC_137696.1:91366317-91701317 GCF_964034855.1 Anser brachyrhynchus | reverse complement strand
AGTACCATCTCTGAAAACCTTGTGAATTTGGCATATTATCATGTCAGGTTAAGCACTGCAAAGTGCTGCTTATTTCCTGCTGAGCTGTTTTTGTTACTCACCCTAGTCATCTGTTCTCTGTTTGGGTGCCTAAGCATGGATTTACACCTAATAATATGAATGTTGTAAGAAATTATGAAAAGTAATGACAGTATTGTTAGTGTATATAGGACATTTTGGCTGGAAGAATGAGCATTGTACATTGCTGTATGGGTATTTGACCTTCAGGAAGACTTGGTGATTTGGAGATCATAGGAAATATGACAAACTACACAACACCCGGAAAGCTTCTCGGGGTGTTTCAGAGATGATGGAAGTTCATACAGGGCATCAGTGGTACGGAGGCAAGGGGAAGGCTGGAGGGAGTGATAGAAGGAGAGAAGAAAGAGGAAGGGAGGAAGGAGAGGAAGAAGAAAGAGAAGGAAAAAAGGAAGAAGATATGTTTTCATCCTTGTTAGTGTTAGGTCTTGCTTCTCTTCAAATAACTGAGAGTTTTGTGACTGCCCTGAGACATAACTTGAGAAAAGTATTTTGTATATTCTCATGCAGGTAATAATATTCTTCTGCTTAAAAAATATAAAAAAATAAAAAAATAAAATGCAACACAGATGTCTCCCAGGTGCCAGTACTCAGGGTTTTTCTTTTTTTCCCTCAAACACTGCCTGTCTCTCATCTCCTCTATATAACAGAAAGCAGGGCTTGGACACCAGAGCCTCTTAATTCACACTGAGATTGGTAATCACAGAGCTTTTTTTCCCCTCAAGATACTCCGTGCCCACTGCCACATTTCACATGTCTCTAAAGGATGTGCCTATAGCCTTACTTCAGGCCCATACTTCCTGTGCGACATACATTTGCTTGGTAGCCTGGAGGATCTGATGCTAGGATCAAGGAAGCAGAAAGGTCCCTGAGGCACTGAAAGGTGGGCACTGCAGTCCAAAAGGACTTATAAGATGGTGAACTTCACAGCATGACACTGCCTTTTACACTGCCCATCCTCTTTCACCTGATTCAGCACTCCATACACTTCCTCTGTGTATGCTTTCACGGTATCAAGATTTTGTTTCAGTATCAAGACATTCTTTACTGGTTAATCTGAATAAATGAATGTGCTCCTTTTCCTTCCATTCATCTTATTTTTATTATTAGAGTTATTATGCAACAGGCAAAGGCAAATACTTGAGCTAGTGTACCTCTGGAGTCCTGCTGCAGCAGTCTCAGCTACAAAATTTGGAATTTCTTCAGAGTCATCCAAGAAATCATCACTCCAACTTGTCTCACTTCAGATGTACTCTAGGTACCTAATATTTGCCTGTATGTAAGGTCACTGTCATTTATTTATTTTTAATCTCTGAATATTGCAGTACACCTTTCTTGCTGTATGTCACACCACTGCTCCCTGCTGCCCAAGTCTATTTCAGATCAATAGATCCATTTTAATGCCACCTTTGCAGGAGACAGATCATGTACTGACTGTGGGTAACTGGCTTCTCAGAAGCAGAGAGTTTGTTTGCTGTCAATGAGATGCTTGTCTCTCCATGATTAATTACTGTGAAACGCCCACAGAGATTTAAAATCATGATTAATTACTACAAAATGCACAGAGATCTTAAAGACTAAATTCTACTACTAGATAAGTTTACCCAAGAGTTCCTGTACATCTTGCATCTGGGGACACTTCTGCAACACATAATCAGCTGATAAAACTCCCACAGAACATATGGTTAATTATCAGGAAAAGGCTAAATAAAAATAGCTAACAGCAAGTTCTGTGTCAATATTCATACATATTCAATGACTGGGATGTTAATAGTCTATTTCTTTAACTGCTCCTTTGTTTTACCTAGAAGATACACATTTATTTGCAAAGTAAAATACCCTCTAAAAGAAGGAGTTATATTGCTGGTGGTGCTTTTTCTTGATTTGGCTTGCTTAAAGACACAACAGTTCCCAAAAGGTTAACATTCCTTCAGAAGAAAAAAATGTTAGATCACATCTATAAGATGCATTTATTTCCCAGTTTACTCAGCACAGAAGCTGAGAAGATTAATAAGCTCTAGTATTTTATACTAAGCTTATTAGAGATGGAAATTTTAATAAGTTTGAAATCATCTTCTGAAATTCTACATTAAAAGAATAGCAAAGAGCAACCTGCTTCCTTTTCTGGGAACTCTCCCAAAGACCTTTATTATTCAAATAAAAGACAGAGTTCAGAGCAGACTACATCACATGGCAGGGAAGGAAGGGCTGTCAGTCTACCTGCACTTCTTCCACCTTCAGTGTCTGTCGGATTCATGATAGTCTCCTCCCTTCTGGCAGATGAGCACCCACCAGCACACTCAGTTCATGCTTCAACAGGTAGAAGCAATCTGGTTTTGCTCTGCGAGAGATAAGATGGGGCAGAGGACAGGGCAGCAAGGGTGTCCATGACCTGCATAAACAAGTGACTATAGAATATCACAGATAGTGTTGGCTTCTCCGATTAGTGAAGCCTCGTCAAAAACACAGGCTCTTCAAATGAGAAAAATGTATTATGCTAATCATTTCAATCCTTCACTTATCCATGTGGAGCTTCGCTGCATTATTCAATACTTTTCAGTCTAATGCACTGAATTGAGTCCTTTTAAAAAGTTTTGTTCCTGTAACAATGTTGGAAATTCATACTGAATTTTATCTTTAGGCTTTCTGGGAAAGTAATCCTTCCACAATTTCTTTCTGCTAACTGCAAAACATTTAACAGAGATTTGCAGTTTTGTCCAGCAGATTGCTGTTAAAACCATAGGGGAAAAAATGTACAGTGGGATTGCTTGTCAAGATTCACCAACATATATAAAACCAAAAACTGTGGTGACCTTTAAATACACACACACCACCTTATGGTCTAAGCACAGAGTAACTGTACCCTTTGGCAACAGATATTTTATGCGTGGGAATTTCATTCTATGTGGAGGTTTGATAGGCACAGCATTTATTTTTTTCTTTTGGCAGATCTGTAACAGAAAGATAAATGATCGTACTTGCTGAAGCCAAAACAAGCTCCCTTATTCGCTTGCTTTCTCAGAGCTTTCCACTTCCTCTAGTTTTACAAATCTGGGTGGAAAAAAAAAAAAAAAAAAAGAAAAGAAAAGAAAAAAAGCTGCTGCAAGAACACCATAAACAAATAAATCCACACTTTATTATTATTATTATTATTATTATTATTATTATTATTACTTTAATGGAGCCCAAAAGAGGGGTGGATTCAAGTGTGAAAAGAAAGAACCACTAGAATTTGACCTGGGAACATAATACACTCTACTTGTTAGACACTTTCAAACATCAAAAGTTCTCATTTCAGGGAGAGCTGTTGAAAAGGCTCCAGTCTAAGCCTGAAGATGAGATAACTCATGGAAGGAGACACTGCAAACAAATTTAGAGGAGATGAACTTGACCTAATAGGATCAAAAAACAAAAACACTCGCTCAAAAATTACCTGCAAGCTGCCAACACAGAGCTGAGCTGAGCTGAGCTGAGCTTGGGGTTAGAGTTAAGGAGTATGCTAAATCTTTTTAAGACACGCTGAAAAATCATGAAAACATTATAATCTATAATTGCAAACATATCATTCACTGACACATGAATTGGGTTCGTGGACAAAGAACTCCAGACTGTGACAGCCTGGGAAGCAGTTTGCATATCAGAGTACATAGAAAGCTGGCCTTGCTCCTCTACCTCCGGCATCAGCCAGTTGTTCAAATTGCAAATATGCCTCTTTAAAACACTCAGACAGGGGAAAAAAAAAAAAAGACAGATTGGCACAATGAAGTGTGGTTATGAGGAACAGCTTTTTAATGGGAGAGCACAGATGTTCAATGCACAACGGCTACAGTTTAAATTGAAAAGTGCCATTGTTTGGCCATCATTTAAAATCAGGGTACCCTAAAGGAGACATTTCAGGACACGCAGACTTGAGGAGCACATACATAAGGTACAGCTAAATTGTTCTCTTCTCTGCTCTGACTGAGTGCAAAGAAAACGTTTTTAACATGCATGGAAAGCAAAAGATAGAAAACCATACGTTTAGCTGAGGTAGGAGGAATGAAAGGCAAAGAACATGGAGAGGAGCATCAACAACTTCCATCAGCAACTGCAAATGGATGTTTTTCCCACAGCGCCAGTACTACCACAGCCAGAGGGAAAGCAGTGCCACTGTCCCAGTGCCCACAAGTTGGCAGTGCACTGGCACTGGGACAGGAGGGAGAGTAAAAGAAATACAAATTCTCAGAGCTTGTTCCACTGCAGTGGTGCCCAAATCAGCTGTACCCTACTGTGTCTTTATGGTAAACAATAACACCCTATGGACAGAGTATTTGTAATAAGGGGCACCTGCCAGTCAGACTCATTGCTGCTTAGAGTAGCAAACTTCGAAGTTCTCTATAAAATGATGTTTCTGTGGATTTTCCTGTCCAAGATGGCACTGGCCACTAATTCTCATTATACAGGCCAGTCATGCAGCAGCTAATTATGCCCAGAATTGCAAATAGTCCCATATGCTCCCCAAATCTGTTTCTTGAACACTTCTCCCCCCTACCTATCCAACAGAAACAGGGGGATTTGGTTTAGTTAGCAAGAAATACTTTTTCATACACTTCACCATTACACCAAAAAAAAAAAAAATAGAATACAAAAATCTGAACAATGATGCACAGACAGTAAGACAGCTACAGTGAAAAAGAAATCTGGACATATTCCAATTGCTTAAAATCTGTCAGATTTATCTTATTGCAAATCATGGTCAATCAGAGTCACTTTGTTCTTAAGACCTCAGGGAGGAAGGGGATGATGGGTAGCATTGATAAGAGCTTTTACTGGTCAGGAAAAATGCAGAAAGGAGTAAAAGAGCCCATTTAGTTCATATGCTACAGGTGAATATAGGTCACCTTTTCCCATTTCTTCTGGTCATGTATCTCTCTTCCTCTTCCTCCTTTTTTCTGCATTGCACAGCTATCAATTTGGGAGTGCTCTTTAAAAGAACCAACCCCATAGGAGATGTGGGAAGTGGCTGAAAATCCCTAGCTAAAGAAGAAAATCCATGGCTCCCACTCCCCCAGTGCATACATTCACCACTAGACACTAGGGAAAAGGTATATTGTCAGAGGCAGAGGTATCTGCACACATCAAGAAAATGAATCTGCAAAGTCTAGAATAAAACGTAATCACAGATTTTTGTCAGTTTGTAAAGTTAGTTCATAAGTGGTGTGGAATGGTTTCATAACATGCATTAAATGAAGCAGAAAATGAAGCACGAGTTCTTTTGACTGTTCTCAACAAAATGTTGTCAACTGCCTATTACGGATTTTCACTTTAACATTTTTTTTCTGTGACTGTAATAGAAATCTGCTTCCAACTCTGCTACAATTCAAACAAACACATTTCTGAGATTGCCATTCTTCTTGCTGAGCAGTAGGTAGGGGCTAGGAGAAAAGCCACTTTATGAGATTCATTATCTGGGAGTGACTGGGCAGAGCACTGGTTAAAGTTATTTCGGCTTAGGAGTGTGCATACATCTTTGGGTATATCCAGCTAAATTGTTCTTAGAAGCAGGTAGGTATGGCACAATAAATAACACCATTCTGTTCTGTCCAAAATTATCTATGCCCAAATGGTCTGAGAAGCACAAGCAACAGGTACAGTGTTGGCTTTAACTTTGGCCACTAAAGTCAATGGGCCACAGTCCCAGTACTTAAACGTTTCAGTTTCCTTAACTGCAGGAGTGTGTCCTAAGCGGTACGGCCACACGCTGTTTTGCATTTCTGTTAATGACCCTCTCTCAGGCAGAGATCTCATCAAGGTTCATTATACTTTATTCATCTTTATAAGATTCTGTAACCACAATAAGTACTAGCAGTTAACAGTCAGCTGTGAGTAGTACTGACCTCCAGTCTGCACGCACCAGCCTGCTCCCATACATTAAGTACCCCACGCTGTCCTCCTTTTCTACCACTTTGCCTTGCACATAACTTACATCATCTGAGCACAGCAAATCGGTGTTTATACACAGAACCCACAGCTCAGACATGCCCACAAAATCAGAGGTAGAAAGGAATAATGTAGGGAATAATAAAGATGGGAATAAGAGACAGAGGCAAATGAGAGGGAGGAAGGACACTGCAGTAGAGAGCAGCCCCAAGGGGCTGAGGGGGATGAGAGGATGCTTCAGTAAATTCCTGTTGCATTACCCACACTCATTTATAACTTGAATGGATAAACTTTTGCTCATGAGTATTTTTTCTCCCAGCTAACCTGGTAGCTGTAAGTGCAAAAATACAGTAAATATCCTTTCAAAAATGCATTCCCTGCTTCTCGTCTCCCACTGTGAGCAGAAACTAAACATGCATTCATTTTAAAATACTTCTTAAATGAGATCTTTAGCCTCCTCTGGTATGGGATCAAAGAGTTAATTACTGTTTAACTTTCAAGCTGGTTTTGTCATTTGGTTTAAACAACTTTCAGAAAGCCTGGTCACATTAGATCCCAATCTGTGAGACACTCAGCACCATCCCTGATGCTTAATGCCCTCGGCTGCCTTTGTCTTCTGGAGGGGTTTAGGATGAGGTCATTAAAAGCAATCACCAAGAAGTCATGGCTGATTACTCTTTCAATTAGGGCTTGATCCCACAGGCCATTATGTGCTGTAAGTGCAGAAACCAAGGGCTGGTGTTGAATACTCAGTATTTTCTTAGTGTCTGATCAGTGAAGCTCAATAACAGAATGAGTGAAGGCAGAGAAAAAAAGTGATACAGCTAAATTTGTGCTGTCTCAGTGCTGAGTCCTGCAGAGGACGGGGAGGTGAGCATGTCCAGAATGAGCTGCTTGGGACGAGAGACAGTCACAGCATCGAATGTGAGGGGGGAAGTTCGGGTATTGATTGTGCCAACAGAACTCATTCATACATTACCATATTTGAGAAAACTGCAGAATAAAGTGAGATCAGAGGTGGGGGGCCAATATTTGCCAGTATTTTGCCAGGTCTGTATGCAAGGTAGCATTTTTGCTGTTTCAGGAGATTGTAGCTTGTGCTGGGGTGCAGCAGCAAACTCTTCCCAACAGCCCTGCAGTAGCTCATCCTGGTTCCCCCTCTGTCCCAAGGTTCTGTCCTGGCTTCTCATGGATTTGGCCTGAGAGGCCAAAACAAATAGAAATGTCATCAGAGAAAATAATTTCTCTCCCTTGCTGGTATTTTCACACCCATTGTGCCTTCATTTTCTGCATCTGTCTAGGCAGCAGGTTTAGGTAGGAACATTTGCTGAAACAGCGAATGCTCACTCAAGCTATAGATTAAGAGCTTTTAGTAATTATTCAATGTATAAGGAATAAATTAGAAGAAATCAGATAATTAAGAAACAGAAAATAGAATCCAATTTCCCATTAGTCATCAGCTCTTCCTAGCAGTTCTGACCTCAGAATGGTTGGTGCCTTTTCTGCTTACTTTAACTGATTTTCCCACTATTCCCAGATGAGCTAAATTTGGGCGTTAATACTTAATAACTACACTCAGTGGAGTTGCGTTAGAAGAGCTGTCTTTAGTCAGAATATTTACAAAATTTCTTATGTATGCCTGTAGTACACATCAAAGGTCTTAGTTAATTTTTCAACTGTAAAAAACAAACTGTTTTCCCAAAATTGAATGAAGCAGAATGCCTGTCTACTTTGTCTCAAAGTCAGTCATCAGTTAATCTATTTCAGTCTTCCTAATAGTGTTGATTTTACTTTTTACAACATATGGTGTATCTTGTACATGGTATATTTTATACCATTTTATGCCGTTGTAAAGGGAGATCGCTTTCAAACTCCAGCACCTCCCCTAGCAGTTAATGACTAATACTCTGATTACCATCTTTCTCAGATGCACAGTTATGTTCTTTTTTTTCCAAGCTTCACATCTCCTCTGCTTTCGGAGACAAGTTTTTTCCCTCAGAGGTGGTCTCAGTGGAACTCACCATATGCCTTCAGACACCCGCTCTATCAGCTGGCTCCCTTCTCTCCTCGGCCTCTGAGTTTCTTGTGTGGATTTAATTTGCAAAATATAAGGAGAGGGGAAAGCTGCTGCTCTGGTGCTGGTAGGAGAGCCTTGATCTCTGTGGAACTTTGATACCAAAGGACAAGCTCCAGAGAGGGGACCTGCATTGTTAATGAGGAACTTCAAACACCAGATACAGAAAGCCAAAATACCTTTTTTCCTCTGGGATTTGTGGTTTGTTTGTTTTTTTTTTGTTTGTTTGTTTGTTTGGTTGGTTGGTTGGTTGGTTTTGTTTGTTTGTTTGTTTTTCTCAGGGGATTGCTCTCATCTATCCAAATGACTGCCTGTGCCATCAAGCACAGAGACCAGTGGGCATCTCCTGGTGGTCATTTCTATTCCCTACTGACTCCTAACACTTTCACCCTGCTTGTCACACCACAAGGAAACAACCATTCCCCTCCTATGGGGCTGACATCTCTGCTCCAGCTGCCCTGATAATCACATTGCAGAATCACTGTCAGGCTTCCTCACTCACATTCTCTTTAGTCCACTGGAAATTGAATGGGAAATGAAATGGCATCACCCGGAGTGACAGAGAATACCAGTCTGAAAATATTTACTATTCTGGTAGCTACCATTATCATCTAAAGGATCATAGGCCTGGCTTTCAGGGCAGATGTATAGATTTTCCCTGGAAAAGAAACCAAAGAAAGAACCACCATTTTCAGGCATGTGTCATTCAGGTGACTGGTCCTGGCAGAAGTTTCAGGTTGCAAACCACAGTGAGATGCAAATGTTCCCCAACCAATCTGTTTGATACATCTTATTGACTCACTGAGGAGACTTTCTTCTCTACATGCTCATTTTTCTGAATTCCATTTTTAGGCACCTAGCTACGTCATGTGTAATGGCAAGGTGCCCAGGCTCCTCAAGCAAGGAAGGGCAGGCATCACAGTAGGTGTCAGCACATCTAAAAATCACGAATGCCCTGCCTGCCCTGGGGACCCACCACCACTCCTATCCCCCAGAGAGCCCCTCTTTTGGGCACATAGCCCAAAAGTGCCAGCATCCAAGTGCTGCTGTTCAGCTCTTGCTTTGTCCCTGTTGGACTGAGCAGTGTGTGTACACTGGAGCTGCGTTAGCTCACAATTCTCTGTATGCTAATAGAAAATCATGATGAACTATCCAGTCCATTTTGGCTCTGTGAAGAGCTATCAACAGTCTTAATACACAAACTGATCCTGTATATCATATGATAGATTCTGTATAGTGCAGCACTTAAATTACACTGAGTTTGCAATACCATCTGGTTTCATCTTTCATTACATTAGGGGATCACTTCGTTATGTTTGACCTGAAAATTGTCACAGGAGTAAAGCAGGGCCATGACTATATTCACAGTGGCATAAAGCTCTATTCTCTCACATGGGAGAGTTGGGTCTCAGACATAAATCTCTTTTCTTATCCTCAGGTCAGGAAAATAGCATGTACCAAGAAGGCAATTGGCAATATCTAGCATGTTGCATCAGGTTTACCTGGAAGCAGTGTCAGATGATACTTCCATAGAGGTGGAATTCCATCCTAATTTCTACTGTGTGACAGAAAAAAGCTGCTAGATGGTTCTTGTTGCAAGATACCAGTGAGGACTCAGGGTAATGGCCCACGGGTTTCAAGCTACTCTTGGTTTGATATGTTCTTAAGACAGAGAAAAGAAAATGCTTCAATTATCTTTCAGTAAGCTAAAAGTTTTCCTGTGACGTACAAGGAATGATGGGCTAATATATTTATTCTACTGGTGATGCAAAGAGGCTAAAAGAAGTTGACATTTTCTCATTGTTGTCTACGTTTCACTCAATCAGCCAAAACTCTTCCTTGAGCTCCTCTTGCAGACCAGCTCTCTGACTGATTAAACCACAATATGATGATTCATCACTGTCCATTCCCACTTTACTGTCTAATTAAAAAGATTTTTATGCCCAACAATAATTGCTTTCTTCTATTATTACTCTGAAATGTTAATATAATTTAGCTCACCAGTCTCTGTGTCTACCACTAGAGACAATAAATAAATTAAACACAGAAAAATGATGTTTAAATAACATTCGGATTGAGTCATAAAACTACAACAGCATGGATATTCCAGTTAAGGCTACACAGTCTTGCCAAAGACATTTGCTGTACATATGGCTGGTTGTTTCTCTGAGTTCCAGAAAAAGCAGTGCTATGCACCCTGGGTGCTTCATTAGCAACACATTAGTGGCCTTATAGAGTCAAGTGAAGCAGAAAATCATTTTACAGTGGTCATTATTTTTATAAGTCAGTACTTACTGACAGTTCTTATCCTACAGCATCTGAAATAACGTGGAACAGAAGATGTTGCCAAATGTTGACTTTTCAGTGGAAACCTCTGGACTTAATTATCTCATTAGTTTATACATTTTTAAAAGTGTTATCTTTTGTGGGCAGTCTCTGTCTAGTGATCCTTTGGTAAAGGTAGTAGCAGCAAATTACTTCCCTCAGAAGACAGAAATGGTGCTCAAAAATAAAATCCCTGTAAATAAGCTATTTCAGTAAAAAGCAATCAAGTCAATATCAATTTTGGATGTTTTGATTTTGAGCACCCAGAATATATATTTCTTTCTTCCTTACTAGGTTTTTAACTCCCACCACCATCATCCCATGTTCAGTCTGTCACTGTTTTCTGGTTTTCAGCACTTTTCCTTCATGCTTCTTCCGGTCCTTCATCCACCTCAAACACACACATATGTGAGTGTACATGCGCATATGGATGTAAGGAATGCCAGTTCAATTATAACTGACATTTGGAATTGATCAAATGCTCAGAAAGCTGTAGTGTACAGATCATCAGGACTAGCTCAGCAGCAAACTTCAAACTTATCCATGTGTTTTCTCCCTTTTCCTAAGCTGAAATTTTTCCTATGCTTTTAGTGATAATTGTATTAGTTGCATGATCTCAGGTAGACTTTTTAGTGAAGTCTGGAGAAACAAATTTGGTAACAAACACATTGGCATTTCCAGAGACATCTGCTGATAGCTTTCCATCCCTGCAGAACTGCACTGTAGAATTTCATAATAACCAGTTTTATCACCCAGATGCCTCATTACCTTATACCGCTGATCCTTGTTCCTGGGGATTGTAAATTTCTGTGACATCAGAAAATTTCAAACTTTGCTTTACTTCACAACCAAGCTGGTCCCACAAGCAGTAATTTTATTTTGTGGGGAGAAGGTTGAACTTAGAAGCTGATATCTTGACATATCAGATGGAAAAGTGAAAAGTTTGAGGTCTAGATGAGTTTCTTGAAGTTGTTCTTTGAGATTTTTGAGGTTTACTTTCAACACTCTACAGTTAGATTTTTACCAACCATAAGGAACTTGGTTTTTAAAGTTAAGGGCAGTGAAAAGCAAGCATAGATTTTCAGGAGATATGAAGGGTGACTTGCTGACACAGCCTAACACCTTGGGACACAGCATGGGGAGTGGCCGTGTTGCTGTCTTCCCTTTACATCCAATCCTACTGCAGGTGGACCTACTCCTGAAATGACGCTCACACAGTGCTGCTTATCTCAGTCCCACCAGTTTTCTGTTGCACATACAACATGCTTAACTTCAAAAATGATTGTGCCTCCTGAGAGACTCAGGTGTCCTGTCCTTGTCCTTTTGACTCTTTTTCTCTCACAGCCAATTGTGGGCTCAGCTGACTCAAAACTGTTTGGGAGGTTTGCCAAAACAATTTTCAGGTGGTCCCTAACCAGCATCAAGCCACCAACAAAGATGTAGGAAGCATGAATTGTAATCTTCCTTTCACAACACAAGAGACTTTTTTTCTAAGTAGGACAATACTCAGTTTGCATGGGGAGGCAGTAGCAGGAAGAGCTCTCTAGGGGAAGCTATACCAAATGCCTATCCTATTTCTTCCAAGCATTATCAGCTTCAAAAATTTGAATGTTCAGAGAGTAAGCTTCTGACATAAAAAAAAAAAATAGTTTTATGTTCCCTTAAGCCCTTTCTGACCTTCTTCTCCTCACACGGATATTCATGTGTATTTGCTGGGTACTCCATCTTATTTCCTGCTGCCGGGACCACCCATACTGGCCTGGACTGGGCATACTACTTAGCCAAGCTGCTCCCTGAATCAAGGCTGTGCTGTTTCAAGAATGCATTATATATATGAATATTTTATTTATATAGATTACAGCTCAGAATTTACGAAGTCCCATTCTATATAAACTAGCTCAATCTCTCTTTTACAGCTAGGGAAATGATATGTTTGTTGCTAAAAATCTTCAGTGAAAGATTTGAAAGAGAAAGAAAGAAAGAGAGAAAGAAAGAGAGAAAGGGAAAGGGAAAGGGAAAGGGAAAGGGAAAGGGAAAGGGAAAGGGAAAGGGAAAGGGAAAGGGAAAGGGAAAGGGAAAGGGAAAGGGAAAGAGAGAGAGAGAGAGAGAGAGAGAGAAAGAAAGAAAGAAAGAAAGAGAGAAAGAAAGAAAGAAAGAAAGAAAGAAAGAAAGAAAGAAAGAAAGAAAGAAAGAAAGAAAGAAAGAAAGAAAGAAAGAAAGAAAGAGAAAGAAAAAGAAAGAGAAAGAAAGAAAGAAAGAAAGAAAGAAAGAAAGAAAGAAAGAAAGAAAGAAAGAAAGAAAGAAAGAAAGAAAGAAAGAAAGAAAGAGAAAAAGAAAGGCAAAGACTTGAGGCATAACGATTGTTTTGACAATTCAGATTCAAGGATTCAACTTTCAAATTCCCAGCACAAGACATCTAGTAGCAGAGATTTAAAGCAGAGAACAAATTCTTCCCTGTCTTTGTCAGTAAATGGATAGGAAGTTAATGCCTTTTTCTCACACAAAAAGTAGCCAGACCTCTGCCTTCAGAGCAACATTTAAGGTTGCTGTTCACTTTCAGAAAAATGCTTCATTTTTGTAATAGCCCATGATGTTGGTTATTATGTAATTTCATCTCTATGTAATGTTTATTGTGGGACAGAAGCTTACAGTGTCTTTCCATCTGTCTATCAAATCTTTATCATCGCAATAGATAATAAGGAGTTGTTCAAATGGTAACTGAGACACAAAGAAAGCAAGTGCCTTGCCAAGTTTACGCATAAAGTACATTAGATTGGGGTCTTTGGACTACAAGCCAAACCACAGTTCCATCCTCTCCTCCCTCATTTGCTTGAATACCTGCATCAGCCAACCTTGAAAACTGCCTTGATATGCCACATCAGACATGAAACTGAATGCTGAAATGCGAGCTTAGTATTCAGTTGCTTTTCTTCTAAAATCTGTAATTTCTTTGCTTACAGTTCAATCCTCTTTATTATATAGGGCAGATTATTCTTATTGGCCATTAACAGTAGAAGGATGTACAGCCTCTTTGACTGGAGAGAAATGCCATGCATCTGGGATAGATGGGATTATATTTCTTGAACAGAACTTCTCAAATCTAAGACAAAGCACTCTGCCATGATGCCAGAGTAGCCCAAGTAAAGTTTACACAAAAAAATGCAGATCTGTCTGCAGAAAAGAAAATTCATCTGTATTGTTCTTGTCAGTCCATGGAACTCCTTTCAGCTTTAATATGTAAAACAATGCTACTTGGAAGATATAGCAGCTGCATTCTGTATTATTCTAATACCGTCTCCAAGATTTTATTACCAAAAGCAGGATCATAAATATGCAAAAAAAAGTAAATTTATAGAAATGTTTAATTTAATACTGCAGTGTTTCTTTTGAATCCCGACTGATGAAAGCAGAAGAAAAACAATCAATTTAATTTGACTTTTTGACTTTTCAAATTATTTCTTTAATTCCCTCCTCTAAAAATATCAATTTTCTCTGAAATTGGACTCATTCAGAAAATGCTCTAAACTGGGCTTTCTGAGTTTCCTAATCTATTGTTTTTAATCAATATGGAAACATTGGTCTGCACACAGTACCTTCCACAGAGCGTAGCCTCACAATATGAATGTTTGGATTGGATTGGATTGGATTGGATTGGATTGGATTGGACTGGACTATAGGCTTCAAAAGCAGATGAACATGCTTTTTACATTTCCTGAACATTCTGTTATCAAAACCATAACTTTTTTTAAATTGATTTTTTTGAAAAAATGAATCTGTCACCCTGCAATTTTTGCAGTGGTTGACACCAATGAAAGGATCAAAACCTATCAAATCAGAACAGTATGTTTGACATACATTTTTGTACTCTCCTTGTACTGAAGATATCATTACACAGGGTTCAGCATTACAGAGATAGGTCTTTTTTTTTTAGTTTTTTTGTTTATTTTTCATTTTTATCCTGTTATTCAGCATCATGCTAATAACATGTAAGGTATCTTCTGTAACAGTAGTAATTAACACCAGCAGCTGAATACTGACTGAGCTAGATGGCAAAGACTAAATTAATTTGTTTTGGTCATGGATATTTTCATTTAGTTTGTCAAAAACATTTGCTTTATTCCTTTGCAGAGTGAGAAAACATTGCTGGGCACCTCTCCTCTGTGCAAGATTAGGCAGAAGTTCCAGCTTCACTTGCAGCAAGAGATAGCAGTCCAAAACAAGCCTGCACACAGCTGTCTACTAGCTGAGCTGTGTGATCTGGGCACTGATATAGCCTATAGGTGTGTGCATGTGAGAACAGAACCAGCAGCAGAAAAGCTTTCAGAAAAGACGCTCAAGTAACAAGAAAAGAAAATGTGCCCTGAAAACACTTTAATAAAGTGTTGCCTCTAAAGAAGTTTGAAATTGGTAACAAATAAATTATTTCCCTTTTCTTTCTTCCCTGTCCAGGTGAGACTTTGTGAATACGCTTTCTCAACAGAGGGCTAAGCCTTCTCTCCTTCCAGTGGGAGCTGCCCACAAGCCCTAGAAACTGGCTCTCCACAGGAGCCGCAGGCAGTGCCAGAATAACAGAAATTAAAAACCACAAATGTCCCTAGCACTGCAGTGCAAAGCAATACATTTCACAACCAGTCAAGCAAATAAGGATTTAGATCAGCAATTGTGAGTACTACTGCTGGAAGTGCTTGTATAGATCTCATGAGAAACAGAGAAAATCCCATTCACTTCACTGGCCAGTTGTGATTAACCTATCCCCAGCAGCAAAATCACACCTAGGCTTCCCACTTCTAGACATAGATCCCAGTTAGATAAACGGGACTAAGCCTGCAGACTATGGTTGAAATGTTTGAAATAACAAATCAAGACAAAGAAATTAGGATATGCTCAAAAATATATTCCATGAGCATAAAGGAAGGAAATGTGTTGCGTATGTTATTTTTTACAGATAAGCCATTCTATTCCAGCTATAAAATTAATCATGTTTTACCTGAACAGCTTTGCATATCAATAAAGCACTGCATTGTTTAGGAATTCAGGTATTTTATAAGAAAGTACAAATGTGTGGCATGTAGATCTCCACATCAGAATTGGGTCTTACGGTCTCATACAGCAAGATTAAATTTATAATTGCAAGTTGCAATCACTGTGCTGAAACGAATGTTGAGCCGAAAGCCTACCTGCCCTGTAATATTGCAGGAAGGTCTTCTTAGCCTGGAGCTGCAGTGACTGTTCTGTCATTTGAATGCCAGAGAGAGCATTTAGGACTGGAGAGAGAAGACCAATAATGCAAGTTAGTGTTTCATTAAAATGAGGCTGGTCAACAGAGTTAATTCAAAATGTTCATCCTTTTGCAATTTCAGATATGTCTCTTAAACTTTTTTTTTTCTGTGACAGCACAGCCTCAAAAAAATAAATAAATAAAAAACATAAGGAAAAAAGGGCCTGTTCCCTCCCTTATGTTGTTCTTAGTAAATGCTTATGATTTTTTACTGTTTGGGGTTTGCTTTACTGCCTTAATGCAAATATGTAACGGTAAAGTCACAAGTGACATCCTGATACAGAGGTAGATCGCATAGGAAGACTTAGACCAAGGGTTACCTCACCTTGTTGGGTCTCAGTTACCAAAAACATTAAGCTGTCTCACCTTCCCTCTGCTGCAGAGGGAGCAAATTTTAGCTCTAATTAAGCAGCCTTCCATCCCCAACTCTGCTTTGCATGTTTCAGCACCAGCAGGTTTTTTAAACACAGTGAGATCAGGTCAGACATATCTCTATTTCTCTTCCTTTCACCTTTTTATTGAGGAGCTGCTTTTTCCTCCCAAAAGAGAGTCATATTGTGGAGAAAATGTCAGGTGTAATAATGTATTGAGCCCCTAGGGTTATTAATTCTGGCTGAATGGCCCTAACATTTGTAGCCCTGCTAATCTAAAGCAATAGCTCCCAAAGCCAGGATACATGGGTTATAACCTGATAAACAGGAGGTCGGTGGGAACATTCTCTGTAAGATTTTCTTTCACAGAATGTTTTGAGAGCCTTTTGTGGCCTGAAAGACCACCACTGGCTTGCTTCTCTGTGCTTCCTCCAGGACCGGAGCCAACAGAAACTTGCAGCTCAGCTATAAGAAAGGCCATCAGACTGAACAGAGTGTGGGGTGGTACACACATGGCTGCTGGGAGTAAAGGGGAAAGAGAGGCAGGCAGCAAAACCTGTGGGCCAGAAGAGAGCAAAGGCAAGGGGCTCACACCAGGGCAGCCCTCAGGAGGAGAAGCAGTGACAAGAAGGATGGCACACTGCCACAGCTGCTCGCTTTAAACCAAGCTTTGTTATGCAGCAAGACTTCAAGTTGTAAGCCGTGGCTAAAAGTTGCTTCTGATGGGGGAAAACAACAGCTGGCCTGCCTCGTGGAGGAAAGTGGGTAAATGGCTATTAATATAATTATACTTTAATACTCGCTGTTACCCTGTTTAGCTAGCAAGTTAAAGTTTTCCATCCAGCAATAAAAATATTGATTGTTAGGAGATTGATTCGTATTTGCAAGTGGATACAATTAGTACACTTATCATCAGAGAGTTAGTACTATCTTCCCATATTTCTGGTACACGTTGAGATGATGTTTTTGTGATGAACCCCTTCAATGTGAATTCATCCCCCATTGCCACAAAGACATACCTAAGGGAAGGGCTGCTCGTGTATGTTTTCTGGACTGCAAGGAGTGTCAGGCAGAGGACAGGTAATTTCCAACCAGTGTGCAGGGTTTCCTGGCCAGTGGGCTGATAAAAATGGGCATAACATCTAGGTGGCAGCCAGCTGGATGGCAGGTCAAAGACTGTATGTGTATTCTCTGGAGAGTCACTAATTATAAAGAGCTAGCTCTTCTCAACCATCAGCCAGCAATGATCACGGAAAAGCAAGGAAATTTGTCACACCATGACAGAGCCAGAGGCTGGAGGCTGGGAATGCTGGGCAGGACAGGGTAGGCCGGGTGTTGTAGGATGAACAGCAAATGGCAGGGGAAACTAGAGCAGCTTTACTGGAAAATGTTACAAGAGAGATCAGATCAACTGTGAGGAGGACATTGGAGACCTTGGTAAAGGCTGCTTAGGACAGGGGAGCATTGGAGGTCCAGTGGGGGCAACAGGCTACAAGGAAGGAGCAAGAAGTATGGAGGTGGAAAAGCACTGAGGGGCAAAGAGTACAGTGAGGGAGAGCATGGGGAACACAGCGTACCTCCAAGGGCAGCAACAGGGTAGGAGGAAGATACATTACAATACATCGCCTTGCATCCACTATCATTTGAAACCCAAAACACTCTTTAATTAAGTTACAACTAGATCAGTAGATTATAACACTGGTGTCAACTAAAAGTGAGCAGCATTGCTGGTCCCTGTTATATTCTTCACACGAACTACAGAGAATGTTTCCAAACTAGCAGCATCTTTCAAAAGAGAATCTGCTGTTTTCAAGAGAAGCTGTTTGTTTACGCCTGCAGCATTGGCTGCTTTCGCAAAGCAAGGAAAGAAATTCCTAATTAATTATGCTTGTTGCCTATCCCCTGGAAAAGGAAATGGATAGAGGAGAAATTGTGCTTACCTTGAATGATCACCTTCTGTGTTAGCTCAGCAAGAGGGACCTATTTGTGCTTAGCCAGATCAATCTTCAATTCACAACATGAGTGAAGCATCTGTCTTGGTAGCTGTTACTCTGCTGCCTGTAGCCATCTGGGCTAAGCAGGGGTATCACACCAGACTCCAGGTCCAAGATTAGGCTCAATTCTCTGTGGGGCAAAGGTCAGGGAAAGAAGGTTTGGCCTAAAACCAACTTACAAAAACTGTCTCTCACAAGCGAGAAAGAGTTCACCAAAAGTTGACCAGAACAGAAACAACTGAGGGGAAAAAAAAAAAAAAAGACTTGTTTCTGGTGTTATGCAATACCAAATGAATATGTAATCACCATCAGGAAAGTCATGACAAGGGATTAAACTGAAATCTCAGTCAAATCTGATCAGAATTTGAAATTTGATGTCGAAAGATATCATTGATAGAGCTATCTAAAGGCAGAAGCTGAGCAAGGCAGTTACAATTTTAACAAATAAAACTAAGACTAGTTAAAAGTGATAGGATGGATACTTTCAACAACACTTTTCCAGTTCCCTTTCTCTCTGGTCTTTTGTCCTAAAGAAAGTGGCTGAACTTTCTCTCATGTGTGTTTGTTTAATCATTCCAGAAGTAAAATTAATATTCGTATTATTTTAGGTAATATAATATTTTTCCATAATAACTTCAAGCAAAAATTGTTGCTATTATATATACAGAAAAGTAATACAAACTAGTTCATTGAACAATCAGAGACAAACTAATGTCCTGTGTTGACCAGACACATCTAAGTTAATGCTTTCCTGCATAGTGTCCTCCCATAATAAAGGTACTCATTAAGTCTGAGACTGAACAAACCAAAAGGAAGAAATAGTTTAGCATTCTGATAACAAGGAGGGTACACAACAGTTGCAAGCATACAGAGTTTAGTTAAAACCTTGCAAAAGAGGATTGTAACGTTGCATCTAGATAAAAACATTTGGATGTTTATTAACAGCCCATACAGACTGCATTAATATATGTTCAGATTATAAATCCTCAGAAACAGGGGCTACTGTGAAATAATCATTGTTCTTCCAGTTGAGAAAGTCAAGGTAGTGAGCAGTGATTTGGATACATTTCATCAGTGCCCTCTACTGGAAAAAAAATCATCGCCTCTTTCTCACAGGCAACTTACTAGTTCTCCATTGATGTTGTATAAGAATCATTTTTATTTAATGATTCAAAGAAAATTCAGAGAGTTTGTTTTTCCCATTAGTAAAAGAAATGGCCTTGGTGTCATGTAGGTTTGTCTAGATTGGGAGTTAAAACTTTTTTTTCTTTTTTTTTTCTTTTTTTTCTTTTTTTTTTCTTTTTTTTTTTGTGTAAATGATTCAAAGTGCTTCACTCTACAAAGATTCATTTCAAGATTGAGTCTGTGGTCATCTTCTTTTAATTATTATACCAGAGAGTTAAGACTGAAGTTAATAATAATGAAGAGAAGGGCAAGAAGTTAATAACAGATCATTAAATTTCTTCTCCTGAGAAAATAATGGAACAATTCTGTTTCAGCTTAAAAAAAAAAAAAATTGGGAAGGTAGGGACTTGAGGGTAACATCAACTTCTTCCATAGCCTCAAAATACAAAGGGAAAACAGGAGAATCACCATAAATTGTCCATCTTTTGTCTAAAATTAATTTTTAAAGACTACACAATATTACAAAGGACTAGGTGTACTTTTTCAACTTAGCCCTGTTGATCCAGCTGTTTTTACATCCACTGCACACATTGCTTTTGGAGCCAGCAACAGGATGTAGTGAAGGGAAGCCCTGCCTACAGCTTTCAGCCTCATCTTCCTGGCAGTCTCGCCTGGCAGGGCTTGATTCTTTTCATCCAAGACTCTCTTTTTAGTCCCTACTTTGGATTTTAGGTGCTATTGTTGATTCCCTGGCTGGTTTCCTGTCTGCAGTGCCATTATTGCTAGGTATAAAGCAATGTGGTGCCATACTGACAGTCAAATTGTAAATTATTAAAGAAAATGAATAACTGGATTGGACACAGAAAAAACAAGCAAGCAAACAAACAAAAAAAAACTATAAATGTTATTTGGCACTAGTGGAACTAATATAATTACCTACATAATAATTTCAGAGATATCGAAGCTCACTTCTGTTTTGCTTGTTTGGGAAAATAATCTATTATCAGTAACAAAACAGTCAAGAAACATTTTGAGAAACATTTTGTATTGAATAACAGTGCTTAACAATCATGTAGAGATGGAAAATAATTAAAGAATAATCCTGGCTGTCAAAAACCTGGAAGTACTAATGACCTGAGAAGGTGTGACATGTTAGTTTACTCAGTACTGATAGACCTCATATTTTCAAAGTCCCAGTGGATAAAGCTGAGGGCGGGGGGGGAGGGAGGGAGGGAGGAAGGAAAAAAAAAAATATATATATATATATACATATATATAAACCAGTAATGAAAAACAACAGAAACAGTGTTGTACCCTGAAAGACAAAAATGTAAAATACTAGTGATGAAAAATTACATTTCTCTTTTGACTTCTGCCAGCCTCCTGACTTTCCCAATGTTTATGAAACAAGCCAAAAAAAAAAAAAAAATCAAATAAAATTCAATTCCATGAAGAGAGGAAGCACAGAGAACACAGCCAGGCTTTTTTCAGTGGTGCTCAGTGCCAGGACAAGAGGCAATGGGCATAAATAGGAGATTCCCTCTGAATATCAGGAAACACTTGATTACTGTGAGGGCGTCAGAGTGCTGGCACAGGTTACCCTGAGAGGCTGTGGAGTCTCTCTTCTCGGAGATGTTCAAAAACTATCGTGACATGGTCCTGGGCAACCTGCTCCAGGTGGCCCTGCTTGAGCATGGCTGCCAACCTCAGCTGTTCTGGGATTCTATGATTTCAGCTGCAGGAAACTTCTTTACTGTGTTGGTGACTGAACAGAGTTGTCCAGAGAGGCTGTGGAGTCTCCCTCCTTAGAGACCTTCAAAAGCCACCTGGACATGGTCCTGGGCAGCCTGCTCTGGGTGGCCCTGCTTGAGTTGGTGTTGAAGCAGATGGCCTCCAGAGGGCCCTGCCAACCTCAACTATTTCACAATTTTAATAAAAAAAATAAAAATGTTTAATCAGCCTGCAATGTGAAGCAATTGTTTATTTTAGGCAAAATTAATGTTTTAGATCAAAGCAAAATAGACCTTACCATTCTTACTTTGATTATGTTTGAAACCACTTTTCTTCAGCCATTGCTGCTGCCAATAAACACTTCAGTCCAACTTCAATCTCAGTGCAGGACAAGCACTGAGAAAATCATTTTTCACCTTATTCAGTTGCTGCAGGGAGGGTATTGGTCACTTTTCTTGGGTGACCAGTGATAGGATGCAAGGAAATGGTCTCAGGTTGTGCCAGGGGAGGTTTAGTTTGCACATCGGGAAGAATTTCTTCATGGAGAGGCTGGTCAAGCATTGGAATGGGCTGCCCAGGGAAGTGGTAGTGTCCCCATCCCTGGAGGTTTTTAAGAGATGTGACATAAGGGACACAGTTTCATGATGGGACTCACTAGCTCAGGTTGATGGCTGGACTTGATGATCCTGAAGGTCTTTTCCAACCTAGACGACTCTATGACTCCGTGATCCTACTCTGCCTTGTGAGCTGACCAGGCAGGAGGTCCAGCAGGGTGGTGAGTACCTCATCCTAGGACCAGTGCCTCAGGGTGGCAAAGAAAAAGCTTGTGGAGGTGTCACACTGGGGCTGCCATGCCTGCATGGCACAGCAGGACTGCCTGGTGAGGCAGGCAGCCGGCTGCTACCTTTTGAGCCCTGTACATCCATCATTTGTAGGAAGCAACGTGCCCTACAAGTAACAGCTCCTTTCCCAAGCAGAGGCCCAGCAGAGTATTTGTAAAGATTTCCAATAATGCCAAGAGCCGTGTCAACAGGGAGAGCAGCACTCACGGCAGTGCGTGTTTGAGCTGTGCAGTGATGAGGGGAAGGACGTTGAAGATACAGCTGAAACAGCTATTGTTTCAGCTTTCCCAGCTTCAACCAAACTCTTCAATATTTCAATGGGATTTTTTAATGTATGAATAAATACTGCTTTAATAAAAGGAGTAATATGTCTGGAACCATAGATTTTTTGTTTGTTTATACATCTTCTCTCATGCAATATTTATAAACCCACTCATTCCTTTTCTGATAATTTCTCTAACACATTGAAAGACTGCCTGGCAAGTCATAAAATGCAATTGCTGTTTTCACAGCATATTGTGCACTTCCAAAAGAAATTTTTAGCCTCAGATGAATGCTACTCATTGTTTTGTAGCAAATTGCAACATGCTGGGAGCATACTGGGAAATCAAATGTCAGCCTCCAAAGTATCACTCTTCCATTTAAAGGTCACATCTCATCTTAATGGGATAACTGGAATGTCTGCTCTGATTTCATATCCCTAAAACCTCTCGTCTTTGCTCCAGCAAATGTTGCTTTCTGACAGCTCTTCTCCAATAATACGTCACATGAACGCACATAGACACAAATGCTTGTGGTGGTGCTGGGCAAGTAGATGAGACAGTTTCATTGATTCAAAGAAATCAAGTGTTTTTCTCTGTCATTTCATTTTAGGGGAGAAATAGCACTATTATATAAGAAGAGAATCTTATTTGAGATGGTTTGGGGCACAATATTGTTTTTACTGTATTGTATTATATGACAACCATAGTACAGGTATAAAATCTATATTGACATAGTCTAAACTTAGAGCTATTTCCTCATGCCCTTATACAAATCTTGGTATTTTAATTAAAAAAAAAAAAAAAAAAAGATGGAAATAGAGCTGCACCTTTGTAGGGCATACAGCGAAAACTGTCATAATTATTTTTCTTCCGTTTGAAGACATGGAGATTTTCCAAACCTCCCCATTTCTGTACAAGCAATACTGTCAATATAGTTTCAAATATGATTTAATATTTGGCTATATATTTACTGCTTAGGGGTTTTTTATCAATAATTGTGGTAACTTCATCTGGTTTGGCTTTTCAACTGAATTTACATTGATGTGTTCTTTTTTTTTCTTTTTTTCACATATATAGCATTCAAAAAAGAAACCCCTAAGTTCCCACTCTTATATCAGCAAATCATTAAAAGTTCTATTACTAAATTTATGACAACAGAACATAGTTTGATACAGTCTGCATAAGAACTTCTCACCCATTACATTTTTATGTGGCTTCTCTAAAGCCATTCTGAGGTGGCCCATAGGATAAGTCCAGCAGAGCCTGGATCTGGCTTCAGGAGATTTTAAGCCACAGTGCCACTGACAATAACATGTAAAATCACAAGAGGAAACATATATGGTGCTGCATTGGAATTTTGCTGGCTGCCATGGTTTTGTAGCTTTGCATGTCAAAGTCACCAGTAGTCTTAGTGGTAAGTTTGGCATACAGTTACTTTGAGACTGAGGTTTTGATCAAGAATATAGATAATTAAAATTTTGTTTTGATTTAAGCAAAAAAATCAATTATTTGTTTGTGTGTTTTTTTAAAAGGAAAAATTTTTCATTTTTCAGGAACTGTCATGGAAAATTTGGGGTTCTCTTCATTATTTCATCTATGGCCTTCAGCAAAAATATGGATGTTGTCTCTGTTGTTGTTCTCTCTGGTAATTCTGAAAAGAAACTTTTTTTATGGAAAATTACATATTGGCATCAGTAGCCAGGCTCATTTACCTTGGTAAGTGAGAGCATATTCAGGACAGAGTACTTCACAGGTAGAAAAAATTGTTCAGAGCAGCCTTTGGCAAGGACTGGGAAATATCTCCATTACATTATAAAAACAAAATAAGTTTGCCTGTGTCTGTGTGCGTGCACATGCATAGGAGTTACTTGCTGATATCCAATATCAAAGTTCTTGTTGAGGAAAGAATAACCAATGCAGTTTGGTAGATAATCAATCCCTAAAAATCTACCATGTCATTTTAAGACAACTAAGCTCCAGTTCTTACAGAGATAGAGTTATGTATTGAACTGCTCTTTCCTAAACCAATACTTCCCAAACCTGTGTTTCAGTTTTTGCTTTCAGATTTGATGCAATTTAGTTGTTGATTGCATATTGCAAATCCAGCAGAACACCTAGGAAGCCGTCCATCTTGAATGAGCACTCACCACAACGACAGAGGCCTTCCCAAGCACACATACCCCCATGCCCATCAGCAGTAAATAAACAGACAGCTTGCTACATACCCAAAACACATTATAGGTGTCATTTTACTTTTCTGCAGGCTTCAATTGTTAATGAAAACTAAGAAGAAACATGGAGTCTTCCAAACTCTGCACTTCTGGTGCAGAGGAGAAGTTCCACTTATTTTTTATACCTCTTTCTCAAGTGCTATACCAAATAGAGGGAGTTCAGTGCTGGAGCTGCTATTACAAAAACTGAAGGCAACGTTTTTGAAGGTGGCAGCTAAGTCTTCAGGTGTTACACCTGCATATAGCCTGCCACATAAAAGTCCAGCTTTCAGAGTCTGAGCAGATATAGCTCCTCCTTCCTTGGAAAAATGCTGGCCTCAAAAAACATTTGGACTCATATTTACTAGAATTCTTTAAGCTATTCTTCTTTTCCTCACAGTAAGTTAAACTACTGGAAAGTCGGAAAATCTAGTTCTCAAAATTCTGAAAAAACTATTGAGACCCACTTCTCTTCTTGACTTTTTCAAAGTTAGTTCTAGATTAATTACCAGCAATGCTAGCTCCATTTTGTACCAAATGGAAAGATGAGCAGAAGCTAATCCTTTAGTGCATTTCAGAAACACTTCCAAACTTTTCAGTTTGTTAGTGATGCTGTGAGCTGGAAAAATCAATCTCTGGGCTAACATACTAATGAGCACAGCAAGCAGTTTATCTTTCTGTAGTGCATTTGTAATGAGACAGAAGATTCTAGTTTTAAAATGGAGAAGAGATTAAACATATGGAGTAGACAGATGACCATTCACCAGGGGGTACCTGGGTGACAAAAAAAAAAAAAGTGCCCTACACTTGACCTGGCCACAACATGCAAACCATGCTGCCTACAAGGGTCTTAACATTTTTTAGCTTGCAGCCATCACATTCAGGTGTTTCTGGGTGGACAATGGGAACAAACTGAAGATCTCAGGCAGGGTTTGGCCTCCCAGCTCCTCACCTTGAGAAATTGCTTTTTCTCATTGTAACAGCAGCCAAAACAATCATTGTCTGAAAATGACTTAATCGTGAAAGACAACGCAGAACAGCCCATAAGTTTTGATCAGTTTTGGTAGCCAAAGGTATTGATTTCTGTTCACTCTTTGAACTGGCCGCAATATGAAAGGCAACAGGGAAAGAGAGAGAAGCTCAGTCATGTCACCTCTAAGGAGCTCCAGCTCCTCATCTTCTCCAGGCTGGCAGCATGAAAGGAAAGGCAGGAGGTGGGGAAGGAGGTTGTTCAGAGGCAGCATCAGTCACACAGATGGGACTGGAACTCAGCCTGGGGAGATAAATGAAGAAGCATGAATGATAAATGCTTCTTTTTTAGGATTCTCTTGAAGATTCATTTCTTCTTTCTGAGTGATTCATTGTTTTCCTTCTTGATTCTCAGGTTATCTTAATAAGCATTTGAAAACTTTTATTCAGTAACAAAAGGAAATAAGGCTTGAAGTCTCATTTCATAAATCATAACTGACATTCAAAATATCCTGAAGTATCAGGGCTTGTTTTTGCAGTATCTTTTGAAAGACAGTGTCCTGTGGATCAGGCAAACTCTGTTTGCACACTCCTGGAGCTGATCTCAACAAAACTTCTGAGGGCCTGTAGAGGGAGTATGAAGGCTCTCACAGTGCTTAGGGCCATTCTTCAAACTTTCTCCCCTTCCTTTTCTTCTGCTGCTACGTGACAGGCAGAGGAATTCTCCAGCATTACTTGCTTGGCCAGAAGCATCAGTATGCCAGACCACAGATAGATTAAGCATATTTGATCTACTCTCTATGCAAATAAAATTCTGAAGAATTTAAATTTAATTCAAAAATAATTTAAATTCTGTTGAATATTAACTCCCTTTAATGAAACCTCAGCCAGATCTGCAGCGTGGCTCCACGCAGACAAATGGAGAGGGAGTAGGTCTGATCTGCACATCTTTCAGCCTGGCCCAGCATATCCTCTCTTCTCTCAGGACACATTTTCAAAGATAATTATAACATCTAACAAGAAGATCCAAAGAAGTGGCATAGAACAGTGGGATTCAAAACAGCAACAAACTGGAAAACATAAGTAGCTAGAACTTGTATCAAACCCCACTCTTATTACACAGCTGAGCCTCAGAAGGGTTTAAAGAAAAATAAAATAGCCATGGTTTCCCCAGTTAACCCAGTCACAAACAGTACCATCAGTAGCCTCAGAGATTCACATTCTTTGATGAAAGCTCCCAAGGCAGAAAGGAAATTTTAAAGGACTGGAAAAATGGTCTTTATTATTCATCTGCCTGCCTACATGAATATTACTGGATTGGTGAGAGATGAAATACCTCTGTAGAAACTACTGTTCATGCCAAATGTTATAGGATCATTTCCAGCTGCAAAAGCTCTCACACAGTCTCCGCTGCCCCAGAACATTTCCTACCTCAGAAACCACGTATACAATACACTGGCAGGGAGGGTACAGTAATAATTTGGGTAGAGCCTAGCAACTGTTTAGGGCCTTTCAGACTTGTCCTTCCTTCCCTGGCCACATCAGTATCTTGAGGCATCTCTGAAGTAACTTCTCTTCATGGCAATCCACGGTCAGCACTTCTGTCATCCAAGATTAAGCATACAAACACAAATATGCTCAGTGGCAAGACAGGTAGATGTGGGGTTTTCATGAGTTCATATTTTCTAATTAACTCAATACCCAGATGGAGTTTCCATAGTTCTAACCAGGGTCAGGAATACTCATAAGTATTTTCTGCCAATGTTTCATGTTTGGTTTTCGTTGTTGGATGTTGGTTGTTTTGTGATATGTTTGTTTGTTTCAGTCTGTTAGCAGATATTAAGAAAGAGAAGTTGCTAATGAAATGACAATTTATGTTGTTGTCTTTCTTGAAATGAAAACCCAGTTACCTTTAGAAGACTGAGTTTTAATTTCTTTAAAAAGAAATATTTTTCCACCTCAGGAGTCAGAATTTGGTAATATTTGGCCCACCAGGGTCAAAATAAATGGTTACCAACAGTATCTCTGTTAAATGAAAAAGCCCAAATACAGTGAGCTCTGCAGTCCCAAGAAATTTTATTGGTTACAATTCCACTGTGATAAATCAGTAGTGATGCTAAGTTCAGGAACCAACAGGGACAGCAATATCTTGAAGCAGGTGAGGTATGTTGTAAATGTCAAACTGGCAGTAAATGGCCATTCTATTACCTGTTGGCCTTATGGATGAAGAAACCCTGCTTCTCTCTTCTTATTTTGCACAATATGAAAACCTACTCAACAAAAAGGAAAAGGAAAAGGAAAAGGAAAAGGAAAAGGAAAAGGAAAAGGAAAAGGAAAAGGAAAAGGAAAAGGAAAAGGAAAAGGAAAAGGAAAAGGAAAAGGAAAAGGAAAAGAAAAAGAAAAAGAAAAAGGAAAAGAAAAAGAAAAAGAAAAAGAAAAAGAAAAAGAAAAAGAAAAAGAAAAAGAAAAAGAAAAAGAAAAAGAAAAAGAAAAAGAAAAAGAAAAAGTAAAAGAAAAAGAAAAAGAAAAAGAAAAAGAAAAAGAAAAAGAAGAAGATTCTAGAATATGCAGTTATTTACCCCTGATATTCAGAATAAGTTCCAGGTCATGAGCCTGTCTTAGGAACTTACAGATCATATGACGAAATTAAGTTTGAAACCATTGGAACACTTCTATCATTTTGTTGACAGAAGACCCGCAGTAAGAATTGTTCTGAGAAGAAACCTGAAGGCCTTTAGCATGGTTTAGGTCTCTTAACTCCAGTTTTGAACTAGGTAAAATTAATCTGAACTGCAACTGGAACTTGTTACCTATGTTGTTTCAAAAGGGAGTTTTGCATTCAGCAGCAAGGTTTGTCCTTTACATCATCTATTTTCTCAAGGGTACAGCCACTATCAAGCCTATAAAATATATCTATAGCATTTATCATTGTAATTCAACAATGTCTTTATATTCCATGATTCTACAGATGTTTCTTCCGCAACAGCTGAAATTCAGAAAATGTGTCCATGTCAATAATCAGAGGTGCTAAAATAGCCCAGAGGTTATATAACATTGCAGATCTCTTAAACTACCCAGCATGCACACCAATGCGTATTTCTTCTGAGATTCTAACTGGCCGTGTTTTTCTCAGACAAATTTGTGGAGATGCCTCCATCCATTTTTAAAAACTTCGGTACTTTCTGAAAACATCCGGACTCAGGAAGACCTCTGTAAACTTATGTTCTGAGCTGAAGTTCCAGCTGAACATTGAGACAGAACAAACTCTGTGGAAATTGTCTTATCATTATAACAAACTCTCAAAATCAAACCAATCTATCACATCAAAAACCTGAGCAGCCTTAAAAATATGCATTTATGCTTGGTTGTGCAGTGACATTTTTTTAATGTTGGCTGATTTCAGAGTACTATGAACTTGGAATATTAAACACCAAAATTCCCAGTGATGTTGCTTACTGTTTAAAAAGCAGAGGGTTGAAATTTATGCATTTTAGAAGACAAAGAATTACATGGTTTCGTTTTTTTTTTTAATAAATATCTGAAATGATTACCTACCACAGTCACTATAAATATTTTTCTTTATGGATTTGTGGTAGAAATTTAAAATGCATCCTGTACTGCAGGAGCCAGAAAAATGACTATGAAGCCATAGAGTAACTCTTCACCAGCAAAGCCAGCATCCACAATGACTTTGAGAATCTATAGAATTTGAGCTTCTCTCTGTTAGGTCATACTTGCATCACATTAATGCTATACCAATGAAAGTCAAAGAAAATACGACCTTTAATAGCTTGCTAATACAGTGTGGTGGTGAGTTATATTTTCTTTCTCCTATTCTTTAATAGATACGGTCTCAGACATCTCAGATGCAGACCACATCCTAAGAGGAAGGGAATCTCTTCCCACAGCCTCAGTATGACCAGGACTGAGCTCTTAATGTGGAGGTAGTTTTATTGAAGATCAAAAACCATAACAAGGCATATAATTAGATGATCTTGTTGTTTTTCAAAGTCATTTCATGGTTTCTCAGCAGCAAGGACAAAACTAGTTGGGACAGAATAACAGAGCAGCAGAGGATGGGGGCTAAGTGGGTCTGGGGTGTAAGACTGGGGGAGGGGAGAGATCCTTCTCCTGTTCATTGGGTGAAAATCTCATCCTGGGATACAGACCCCTTTTTCCTAGCAGGAGCCTATGTCTGCTTTACTCTCCATGTCTCCTTCAAGTGCAAACCTGGCTCTCCAACACGCCAGCCCTGGCAAAGTCGGCAGCAGGATGTTGGTTTGTCTTTGCTATCACCATTTTGCCATCGCTTATAGCCAGAGACCACTGCCTCCATGCCTGTGCTTCAGTTGGACCTGCTATCTTTATTTATTGTGTATAATGAGACTGTCAAGCAACAGAGGGGTAATGGATGGTTGGAAAATAAAAGAGAAAATAACAGTACTGTATTGCTAGCGTGAATAAGAGGGAAAAATACTTTGGTGTGTTTTTGTATGTGATTATAATAAGAAAATCCAGCCCCAAAGATATGCAGCTATGTGTAAATATAAGCTAGGTTGGGCAACCAGTCAGTTCTCTAATGGATTAATGACTAATTGCTCCAAAGTAATCACAGCGAATCAAACAGGATCACATATATTCGGACTGCTAGGCAGTACAGAGACTGCAGAGAGAGCATCAGACCCGAGCCAGATGGGTTTCAGGAATGCAGAGCTGCGGGGAGTTGGTTCGCCCTTCCCACAAGCAGGTTGCCACAGGGATGTGTGCCCTGCCACAGTCCACCTGCTTGGAGCATGGAGGACCCCCCAGGGAAAGCTCTGTAGGCTAACTCCGCATCATGCTGCAGACAGCAGCAGCAGCATACACAGGCACTGCTCGGAACACAACAGCGGTGGGCATTTGCACCCCTATCAGCAGCAATAGCCCTATGGCAGAACCACTCAGGCTGTGGGAAATCTGGCTTCCACCCACTGCTCCCCCCAGTCCAGAGTATGATGTATGAGGTGTGTATAAGCACTTGAGTTGGCATGGGGACCTCTGTGCAGTTTCAATGCAGATCTAGCCATCAGGTTATGAGTTTTGGCCTACCATAATAAAATTGGCATTTTATTTCTCCATCTGAGCAATGAGTGAAGGGGAGGACGCTTGCACTGGACCAGAGTAGGTCTGTAATGACACAAGCTATTCCTAATTTCTGTGATACATGTTTTTACCTACCCTTTTTATTCCTTATTGCATCCAAGCAGAAAGAAGGAGAAAAAAAAAATAAGTGTTCATTTTCTTTCTGCTTTCCTTCAGGCTTCTGTATTTACCCCTGTGTGGGGTAAACTTCTTTTATCACATCTTCAGTCAGCTGGACAGTCTGTCAGGCAACATCCATCCACCAGAGAGCTTGCAACATGGAGTGCCAAGTGACATGAACAGGTCACTAAAAGGAACAGCTGGTAGGTCTTACCCACACTTTAGTGAAAGAGAAGTCTCAAACATGAAAACAGTTATTGCCTGAAGAGTTGCAGAAAAAAAAAAAAAAAAAACAAAAAAAAAACAAGTGCTATATTCATCTATGGGCCTGCATCCAAAATCCCAGGATACAAAATGACATTGGTAGTACATAAAATCTGCAGAGCAAAACCACGAGCTGTGTCCATCTCCAGCTGAAACGAGCTCTGCCAGCCAAGCCCAAGTGCTAGCTAGTGCTTTCAAATAGCTCACATCTCTTGGCTGCTGCTTCCCCGCTCAGGCTTTGGGGCATCTGAACTCCAAACACCAGCTGGGGCTGTCACTGCCAGCCTGTCCATTCTGTGTGGACAGTGCCAAGTAAGTTGGTTGTATGGTCTGGAGCACAGTAAGTTCTTATTTACACAAATACTCTCTGTATTGCTGTTATTTATCCCAATTTTCAGACCAAAATCCTTTCACATAGGTCATATTCAGTCTCCTCCCATTCTATTATGCCTTGAGACTTGCCAGTAAGCTCTGTTTGTTAAACAAAGCTGACTGACATTTCTGAAAGCCTTTCTTAATGGACCAGCCCCATTATGATAACCTAGGCAACTGGATGCACAAAGCTCAGAGGGATTTGAGGGTGGTGATCAGCCACTTGTTCCCTTCTGCAGAAATCCTTGCAGCTTTCTCATTCCCAGAATGTTAAAGTCCCTTCTGCTACTGCATTAAGCAGCATGCTGATCATTGTTTGTTCACCCTCACTCCAGGCAGAAATCACAATTGAGTGCATAATGCAATAACCAGATGCACATGTAGGGCACATAATGGACCTTAGGCGAGGACATGGGAAAAGCTAGCAAAGAAGCTCCACAGACAATGATGTGCAGTGTTCCCAACCATGGCACATCCTTTATGTTCAGACATCATTTCAGACCAGCTTAATCCCAAATTTATAAGGGGCATCTTAAAGATAAGGCCCAAGACTTTGATCAAGATTTAGTACGTGGAAGAAGTTGCACTGGAGATATCTCATCTTCCCACAATGCATGTGCTAAGCTGGTATGCTTGTTTAATCACTGCAGCAAGCGGCTTTGAGTCTGTAGTCTGAAGGAAAGAGACAAGGTTTATTAGGTCAATAGGAATGTTCTTCTGCTGTCAAACTGTGGTCCAAATTTGGCACCTCAAATGGGGCAGATGCAAGTACAATTTAGTTTAATATTAGGCATTAAGGACACATTTCAAGCACTATCCATCCTTAATGTAACTCCTTACACTCTATTAGATAAATAATGCATGCTCTTCTTGTTTTGATAACTCTACAATATAGCCACATATGTCCCTCCAGGGGACATCCCTACAGCCATGGATACAAATTAACAACAGGCACTTTACACTGTTGTCACCACATTGACAGTTACCCCAAAGCCCTGGTTACTGAAGTATCTAACAATTTCATGTTGTTTTTGACAGGGGAAGTTTCATGTCTTTTCTTATCAGAACCAATATAAGGAGGTCTTTTTCAAATCTCAGTTAAAAAAATAAATAAATAAATAAATCAGATGAGGCCAATAAATGATACCTTAAGAAAAGACAAAAATACAGAACAATTGTTAAATAAAATAGTTTAAAACTAAGATTTTGGGCTACGTATTTTTTTTCAATTAATCATTCATTATATGAAAGCTCAAGAACTAAATATTATGCTTGCTAAACTGCTCCACCATTGATTTTTTTAACAGCCTCAGGTCATGGCCTTCTCCATATTTGAATCACCAATTGAAATAATTGATGTGCCAAGTATGGGAACTTATCAATCCAAACTCAGAATTATGCCTCACTTAGCACTTAATGATTTACCTTTCTGTTTCTGAGGTGCCTGATTTTACTTTATGTCTCACTTTGGACTGATGCTACTGAATTTGCCTAGAGGGGCTGGATTGAAAGTACTTAAAGTGAAAGATGTCATTGCACAGATATATCACTCTATTACCATGCTTCCAAAACCTATCAAAAATTAAGCACATGATTGAGTAGAATACCACTGGGAAATAAAGTGTAGAACCCCATTGAGTTACCTTTGATTGATCTTAGTACTTCAGGGGAAACTCTGCCAGAGACAACAGCCTGCACCTTCTTGTGTCAGATTCTGTCTCTGCAGAACTGAGCCAGACTTAGATCGGGGCTATGCAGCAAAAGACCTCTTTCCCCAGGCTCTGCCTCCAAACCATTTGGTCTTCTGTGCATTGCATGTAAGCCTCAGAGCCAACTGATGGCACTTTGGGACCACTTAGCCATTCTGGTGCCAAATGCTCACTTCTTCCAAACTGAGGAGCAAAGTAATTAAATGATCAGAGCAGCAGGGGCAGAGGAAGGAAGAGGTCATTGATGTCAAAGGTTTAAGCTTGATTCTGCTGTCCTGCAGAAACAGCTCCCAGGAAGCCCCAGGCTATATGGCTGTTTTTATGGGTGATTCCTACTAGGGAATTCTGCTGTGCATTATGGTGCATTATGGCATAGCTGTGAAAAACTGGTGGGATACTCACATATATTTAATGTGGATTTTAAGGCTGCAGGACCTCTTTCAGCAACTACCTTGTAAGGTGTAAGAGGAGGAAAAATCAGCCAAAATTTTTCTATTTCTCTCTGATTCTCTAATCTCTTACTTGTATCTTGTCCAGGCTGTGGATGTGAGGCTCTTTGTGCTATCAAATCTAATGATGCAAAATGAAGCCTGGGAGAAAGTGTTTGCTTACCCCATACATAGATACTCTGTCACCAGGTCTTATCTGACTCAATAAATGAAAGCTCTATGTTTCTAGTTTAGTCAGCTTCTGATTTTACCTAATGTTTGGAGTTAGAATTAACACTGAAGAAGGTTTGTTTGCAAGTATCCAATAAGTCTTAACTCATATTCTGGTCTGGAATATTCACCACATTGTACTAAATCTGTAAGTACCTATTTTTTTAGCAATTCACAGGCTCATAGACAATATTATTCATTTCAGGACGCAGGATAGCCATGCAGGCAGCTGTCGTCTGATGTTGCACAACCAACAAGGAATGAGGTTTTGGCCAAGGGAACTACAGTCTCTAGTTCTTCTGAGAAACACCTGGCATCTTTTCTGCCCCTACAACACCTCTATCACTTCCCTCCAGGTCTTCTAATACTTAAACATTTTAAATCCACCATCTGGGGATACAAGTTTCAAAACCACAGTTCAGCCTTTACCTGACTCCACAAATGACTACATTCCCACTGGTAGGCAGAAGAAAACCCAATATACCTTCTTGGTAAATGCACAACAAAAAGTTAATGTGGTGGTTTCACACCGGTAGGTAGCTAAGCACTACCATGCTGTTCTCTCGCTTCCCCTTCTTCATCAGAACAGAACTCAGCTATGTTTCCAGCTGGTATCTCATGCTCTATATTTAAGAGGACAATTTTTTTTATCATCTCTCTATTAAATAAATAAATAAATAAATAAATACGAGTAAGGTTGTTTTGAATGATTCACTGTGACTAAATCTAGCACATTTAGCCATTATCCTCTTTGCAAACAATCCACTTCCTTGTACGAAAGTGTCAGTTATTCTTGAGAATAAGAGGGGAAACTTACCACATAAAGAAATTTCTGTTTCATAAATTGTTAATCTCGGCGTGGCATACGACTGGCTACACAATACAGTTTCTTCTCTCAAGGCAGATCTTTTCAGAGATTCAAGGATAACAACAGTGGACAAATATCAGCCAATTAAAACCAGCCAATATTATTGTCCCTCTACAGTTCCATGTTTTTTGATATTAATACAAGTGTTCAGACATAGAAAAGACATCATTTTGCAAATACCCTCTCACTGAGATGCTTAGCAAAGAAACACTTTGTATGAGCAACCATTTGAATTTCTAAGAAGTGTTCACAATATTTTCCCTACACTTCTACTGAGCATTTTGGATTGCTATCATATTAATCTGTGTATTTGCATCTCTGCAACAAGGCAGGAAAGACATCAGATATCTTTTTAGTCTTGCCTGTTACAGGTTAGCAGACTGCTTGTGCTAAGAGGGAAAGGTCACTGCAAGTGAAGTGGGTGTAGTGTCTGAGGATAGTGTTGCCCTCCCAAATCCCCACAACCTCATTCTGATGAACCAGGAAGGAAGCTAATACTCAAAGAAACACATACTGAAGATGCACCCTGTCATGTACAGCTTTCTTTGCTAAGCCTTCTCAGTGCATCCAGGTTTCAAAACTCTATAGAACACATGCCTCAAGAATTTAAGAGATTAATTAGCTTTTACAACGCATTTTCTCCAGGATTAGACACAGTCCTTTAAAAAATTTGGATGTTTAATTTAGGGTACTCTGAAAAACATGCTGAACTGAATACTATCATCCACTTATCAAATCAAGTAATGTAGAATGGCCTTTATTAAATTCTGTTCCATGCTACTTTCAAGCATCATCTTCTTTTGTAGCCCTCCTATTATTCTGTTAAGTGGGGAAAGAAAATATGTTTTCAGAACTTTTCAGAGCACACAAAGGTCAGCTGCCTCTTCATACTTGTACCTTTTTTAAAACTACTGATTTTAGAAAGGATGAGTAATTTTCCATTTTCTTTCCAGGGTGATTGACATGTTCATTTTTACTCACATGCATATGAACTTTGAGAAGCATTATGGTATAAGAATGCTTCCCCACTTTACAGCAGCACTTTCACGTGGGAATAAATGCAGTACTTTGCCTAAAATACCAATAATTACACTGTAGCTAAAAGGTAAGCAGCATAAGTACCTGATATAGCATTGCTGCTGCATGTTATTGAACAGCCACTTAGCCACTGTTCTGTTTGACAACTGTAGAGTATAATTATATGTTACTTGAAAATGTTTCTTTAGCAAAGTGCCACTACAAAAAATCATTTTTATTTTAAAAAAGACTAAAACACCTCAAAAAAAATGCCCTGCTGAGCTGAATGCTGTATTACAATCAAAAGTAAATCTGTCATTAATCGAATGAATATATAGCATGATAAATGTAGCTAATATGAAAGATCTATGGGACTGAAGTTGGAGAGAGTTTTCATCACTTCCAGGTGGAAGTGGTGGGGCAAGGAATACAGGAAACAGAGGGTGCAGCAGCAGGCTAAGCTCAGGGCTGGAAGCAGAAGGGACATGTTGAAACTCCAACCCTCTCACCAATGCCCTATGCACGTTTGGAGAAACTGTAACCTCACTGCTCGCACCTCACCTTTTATAGGATGGAAAGCCTATAAAATCTCTTCAGAAGCATGTTATGAGGAAAAGCTGGCTAACCCTGTGTTTACAAAAACACCCACTATTTCCGATTTCAGCCCTAAAAGGCAATTTGTGAATCACGGGAGGCAGGACTGCCTGCAGACTTTATCCATGAGCTTTAAACACAACAGCCTGTTTTCACGGTGTTTACATAACCTTCCATCCAGGGCCATGCTTGCTCTGCCTCCTGTCCCCACGATGCATGCCAACTCTCCCCAAAGGCATTGAGTTCTCCTTCCTCTTAGCCCAAGCACAGCACTCTAGAGACAGATTTCACCTGCTTTCAGCATTTGCTAATGGTGAAAATCAATAAAAATAGACGAGTCTTTTTGGATGCAATGCAAACCCACTGGCAAAGGTCAACAAAAATCTAAATATGGTTATCGTGAACTCCCCCAGTCTCTCTCACTCCATGCTGCAGGGCTATTAACAATTTTTTTCTTCACCATCTGGTACCAGTTGTCTCCAGTGGTTTCCAGAATATCAGGTGCACCCTAATGCTGAGCCCAGCCTGTGGCAAAACTTTGGACTAAATTCCTCCTGGGCTGATCCAGAAAGAAAATTCTTGTAATACTACCTAGAATTAAAATGACAATATCTAAAATTGCAAGTGAATTACTGAATTACCTCCTTGCTTATAGAAACATGCAGCCTGGAACCTATTAACAAAGACTACCAGAGTCTGATGCTTATTTGACTGGAAAGCTCTCTCCAAGAATTCAAGGCAATAAACTTCAGAAGGGCTTAGAAATCAAGTTATGTGACAGCACTCCCTCTTATTGTATATCCTAATTGAATTTAACATCACACTACATCCCTACAGTGAAAGACAATGACAAATTTTATTTTGTTACACAATACTCAGAAACATATCTGCAAGATCTCTACTAGTTTATGTTCTTGACAGCAGTGATAAATGATTGTCATTTTCAGCCTTTAAAGAACTTTTAAAGTAATAAACTAACAATCCAAATGCTATGGTGAGGTAAATAAGTGCACATTTTGTTAGCCTTCTGTCAGAGCTAACAAAATGGCCACATTGTGAGTGCCTTTACCACAGAAACGGCCAAGCAGGAAATGCATCTGCACTGGTTCCCACTTTATTTTCCTTGATGGAACACATCTATACTAGGAAATTAAATCAGTTATATGTTTCCAATACATTCTCCTGGTGCAGAATGCCTTGTTACCATTCTATAAAATTATCTATCCCTTATCAGCAATGTAGCCCTACCCAAACTACTTATTGAGAATGGCTCAGGACAGAAATTCCTAAGTGAAATTCCTAGGGCTGATTCAGGAGACCAATACTTGTCTCAGGCCAAACCCATCTGAAGGACCATTCTTGCAACTCAAGAACAGAGACGATAGCAAAACCATAGAAATATTGTTTGAAGATGACCTAGTTCAACTTCCTACTTGAAACAGGGCCACTGCCATCGGGTCTGTCATGTCTTTGGCTAGACAAATCTTGAAAAAATCCAGGGATGGAGATAGGACAGCCTGTCTGAGGTATTTGTTCCAGGGCCACCCTATGCTTCTGGTGGAGTCCTTTTTCTGACATTCCAAACTCAACTTCCAAACCATAACCTATAACTATTACCACCTGCTGTATTATCTGGAACTACCAAGAGTTTATTGGCAACTGAACCAAATTACCATCTGCTGTATTGTCTGGAACTACCAAGAGTTTATTGGCAACTGAACCAACTTACTGAACCTCGCTTACCAATCTATTTATTGTAAGCAGCTCTGAGTCTGGGCTGCAGAAGATGGATGGGGAAGAGATGGAGCCATGACAGAAATAAACTGCACAGATTGGAGAGGTAAATGCCTCGAAAACGAGTCCAAAACACCTCACTTCCAAAATCCTCCCTCTGAAAACACCACCTGGAAGACACTGTTGACTTGTAAATCCAAACCAGAGTAACCTCCCAGGACTCCTTCAGAAAGCAAAGTGTTTGCACATAAACTTTATACAGGAGAATGTGGAAAACACACATAGAGTCCACAACGGTTCTCCCTCAATGCATGGACGTATGTTGTCTGAACTACACTGAACAAAAGAGGCACATAACTGGCTCCCCTAACCATGTTTTTTGGTACTTAGGTTTGCACCACATTCATCTGTGGAGCAGTGCTATACCTTCTCCTAGGACAAGTAATCCCAGCCTGTCCTGGGATCTTTTTTCAGCTGGAATTGGTGAGCAAGACAGAGGAGGGATGAAGCTGCCATGCACCCTGTAGAGAATTGAACAGAGATGCCCCTCAGCCTATGCTATGTTCCTTCCCACAGCACACCTCCCACCCCACTGACTTATTCCTTGTCTTTCTCTCACCCTTGGTGCAGGAAGTCTTATGTCAAGAAAAATAAAAAATTTTGAAAAACTGTGTCAGGCTCAGAGCCAAGAAATAGAACAACTCCAGACCAAAATAAGTTAGGGTTTAGAAAAAAATACCTCTACTTATTTTCAGGAACAAAAAAAGATAGTCAGATTTCACCAGTTAGGCAAGACCTCTGTTCTAATCTCAGTGAGGAAGAGTAAAGGTAAACTTGGTTTTGAGTACAAAACTGCAGGCCTCAGTACTTGTCGGTGCTGTGATTGCACCAAAAGATGAGTAAGGTGTCCCCTTTTCCACCTGGAAGTGATGGCTCTGGCAGTTGTGACCATACCGTCAGAGACTGTCTCACCAGACTGGCAAAGCTGTGCATTTGATATTGTCTGGTGTGTTTGATTGACAGATTATGACTGACATGCAAATCACTGGTGGCAAAACCATTGCAATATAGGGCAAAGTTTTGTGGCAATTAATCATGATGTCAGTAGGACACTGACTGCTGTCAAGAACAACATCAGTGACCCCAAGGAGTCAGGATGTGTGTGTTTTCCAGGTTTGCAGTGTGGATGGTATTCCCAGTTATTTCATCAGTCACAGTCTTCATCATTAACCCTCTTAGCTCAGGGCTTTTTTCATGTGCGTGAACTATTGTATCAAATCGACAGGATGAAAAGAAAAGAGGTAGGACAGAGCATGCAGTGAGCAGCTTGCGGCACACGCTGCTGAACGGTGTGCCAGAATCACCAGGAGGAAAGAATAAATCACTGTACTGGCTGACAGGGAGGTTGCTTTGGTAGAATGGCTCCTTCCCCATTGCGCTGAGAAGTGAGTATCAAGTGCTGTGGGACACCTTCAGATCCAGGTCTTTATTTTGGCTTTAAGCCACTGCAGATTCTCCATCTTCAGGCACAGAAGTCTGGCATTCACGTGCACCTCTCCTACATCCCACACAACCTATGTTGAAGACAGGCAGTCACAATCTTCAGAGCCCACTGGTACCAGTGCCACCACCACCTCTCCTAACTGAGACATTGCCAAGAAAACCCAAAGCACCTTAATCTGCAGCACTCGCCTCCACACTTATCCACCCTCATCATTTCAAACACGATTTTGGCACCTTAGGACAGAGGAGGGGGAGAAAGAGACCAAAAAAAAAAAAAGAAAAGAAAGGGTCAGCAAATTTATGTTTGTACAAGCACTGGTGAAATGTGCTGTCTTTTCTGTGGGATGTGCACACTACTAAGTATTAGTCACTACTGTCCAGCCTTAGGTAAACATGTCAAATTCACCATGAGTATCCACTCACTTACTATACGAATGCATTTCAAATTAGTGTGTATCCCTCTAAATCTAGCTTAACCTGGATATTTCAAATATATATAAATATAAAAAAAAAGTCTAAGATCATGAGCTTAAATTGATTAAAAAAAAAAAACTGCAATGACACCTTGTATCTGCAGTTTACCATTGGAGTTCTTGCTGAAACCTAGTCCCATGCATCATTGTCAAGCATCAGAAATAACACCAAGTGATTTGCAAAATTAAACACAATAGTATATTTCATTTTGATACTTTATAAACACACTTCAAATACTTCAGGTCCAGTGGAGACTCACAAATAATCTTTGACAAATACAGTGAAGAGATTAATAGGAGTTGGCTTTGTTTGTTGTTTTTTTTTTGGGGGGGGGGAGGGGGTTGGTTTTTGTTTTAGTTTGTTTGTTTGTTTGTTTGTTTGTTTCCCCAGTCCCTTGGGAATATGAAGAAGAGACTGCCACCAGCTGTTAACATATTTTTTTTTACCCCATTCTGCCTCGCCTCATCAATAAGCTGCTTGATTTCAACCTGCTGCTGCAAGCCTCAAATCTTGCAAGCCTCAAATCTTGGAATAATCATATTCACCCCTAGAAAGCTGAACGCAGTTGACAAAATACTCACAGCCATGCCTTAGTCTACTCTAACCAGGAAAAAAAATCTATTAGTTTGGTTTCCTATCCTCTTCTCTTATTTCTGGGAAATCTGTCCATCAAATTTCAGATGTTGCTCAGTGTTGTCTTCACTACAAGATGAGCAGCATGACATGGGAGCTGTCATTTGTCTTTCATTTCTAGACTGTATTACAGATATTATATGATTACAGGAGATCAAGTGGGTAAAATCCTGTTTCATTTCCCTGGAGGCTGCAGATCATCCTTATATAAACTGTAACAGTTTTTAAGTGTTCTTCCTGCTGTTGGCTCTCTTCCTGTGCTTCAAATGGATCTTTTTAGTCCCTGGGATGAGCATGCCCAGGGGTGTCTGGTGTGAGGGCACTGTGCTGGCACATCTCCTTCACAGCCAGACCATGACGGGGGAAGATTTTTTGTTGAGTTCACCAGTTTCAGATTTTAGACATCTTGCAAAATGTTTCCAATGCTGCACAAAATCAGTGGAATTCTGGTGCTCAGAAGGTTGTCAGCCAGCTTTATTAAGCCCATTCAAAAAACACCAGTGAGAGTAACAAGTCTGGACCAAGGGAAAACAAAAGACAAATAGAAAAAACAGACTCTCCCTTAAAAAAAAAATCCTATGGGGAGGAGCAGTGTAAGGTGTGTTCATAAAGTCCTCCTGCCAGGAAGACAAGGAAAAACAAGCTTTGGGACCTGGTCCAGCTCATCACCTGGAATGCAGATACGAGTGTTGCCCATGGCCACTCCTCAGCTCCTAGCCCTGGTGCCCAGCTCACTTTCTTCTTCCAATTACACGGCACAAGCCAAAACCCTTTGAGCCTTACCCATCAGCCAATTGTTCACCCATTGCATTATGTATTTATCTAGCTGTACGCTGGACACTTTATCCAGAAGGATACTGTGAGAAATAGTATCAAAAGCTGTGCTGAAATACAAACAGATTACATTGACTGGCTTTCCTTGGTCAGCTAGGTGGATGACCTTGTCTTAAAAGCAAATTAAGTACATTAGGCTTTCCCCTCATGAACCTGTGTTGGCTACGACCAATGACTGCATCGTCTTTCAAGTGTTCTTCAATAACTCACAGAACATTCTTCTCCATAATTTTACGTGGCACTGAAGTGAGACTGACAGACCTGTAATTACCAGGGCCTTCTTTCTCACCCTTCTTGAAAATTGGGAAAACATTTGCCACTTTCAGTTGACTGGGATCTCTCCAGATTCCCAAGACCATTGAAAAATAATTGAGAGAGGTCTCATAATGACATCAGTCAGCTCTTTGAGTACCCTAGGATGACCTCACTGATTCTGAACTCTGGACCTGTGTCTATACCCTTTTTTCTCTGATCCCTTTTTGAAGCTGTTGACACCACCTCCTCCACAAAATCCCATGGAGATGGCTTCCAGGTCATGGCCCACCACATAAAGATGTCATTTCTTTTATGTGCTTTAAACCAGCTTCACACCAGTTGCAATCGCTTCCAGAAGTTTTTATATTGAAGGAGAATACCAGTTCTACATGAACCTTAAATACCACCTCCATGATTTTATAAGTCTGGCATATGCCACATCAGCCCTATCCTCCCAAACTGCTATCTTCCCAAGTCCCAGCTATTCTGTAGTTGCAACATCCCTTAATCATTTCAGTTACTTCTCCCTGTACTTTTTTTAAAGACTGTTCTGTCTTTTTTGAGATGTAAACACAAATCTGCACACAGTATCAAAGGCATAGGTGCTCTAAGGCTTTGGACAGCTGCAAAGTGATGTTTTTTCTTTGCACCTAGTACCTGATGACAGACAGTGCTTTGGGGTAAGACAGGAAGGATCTTTATCCTACTTGCAGACTTACAAACGAAAGCTTGTGAACAGGTCTGCAAGTCTTAATTACTCATTCTATAATATTGCGTGTGTGTGTTTCATGATCTGGAAGCACAAATGTTGCAGTGTCTTTCAGTAGTAGTATCTGTTGGTTGCCACTGTACAGGAAGCTATGCTGCTCATGAGTTTTATAGGAGTTTCTGAGCCTTCGTGGTCATGAATTGAACAGTGAGCTGAAGTTTCAGAACTAAGACCCTCTTCTTCCCCTGTGCTTTTACCATGTTTGTGGTCATTTAGACGAATATGCTTGACTCTGCAAATGTAATGAGCTGAGAGATGTGGCTCAGCAGAGAGGTGGTAACTCAGCATGCCTCAATAACCCAGTTCCTTTGGCTCCAAAACTTTGAAGAGTTGTCAATGACACAGGAAAAAATTAGCCTCTTACTACGCTTTCTGTGGAGCCCATTGCTCACAGAAGCAATCATCTTTTGTATTTTTGGCTCTTACTTGTTCAGATTACTTTGAGCTAAACTAGGGACCTACTGGGTAAGTATTTCTGGCTGATGCCTTTGTAATACTTGTCTGTTGCATAGGAAGGCAAATTCAGGAAGAAAAATAAATGTATATCAAAAAGGATACAAGGGTTCATTTGTACGTATCTATGCATGTATATGCAAATTTGAGGGGGTGCAAAATTCTGAAAATGTGGATTTTAAGAATATGTTTTTCTTGGCATTAAAAATATTTTTGTTTATTGTCTTAAAGAATACATGCCACTGAAAGTCACGGTAGCAATAAGAAGCCTATGACCAACAAAGGATTGACCTTGAAGGAAAATAAAGTTCTTTCCAAGAAAAAGAAAAAAAAAAAACTTTCTTTTTCCTTCATATTTCAACTCAATTGGAGAATGAGGAATTAAAATCCATAATACACATTTCTACTTCTGCCTATTTTTTTTTTGAGAAATTATTTAAGCAATGATGGCTTTCCATTTGAGACTGCTTCTGTAGTACTACACTAATTATCAAACATATATAGGCATTGAACATTCCCCTCTATCAATATTGATGTTGAATTTATGTTTTAAAAAAGATGCCAGTTTGTACCACGTGTTTCATAAGCAAATGCATTGACACTTGCTTCAGGATTCTGGTTTTGCATTCTGTGGCTGAAAGCCAGGTATAAATAAATTAATCAGGTTATTACCTTGGCCCACACTATGAATTACAACTCTGCACACAGAGAGCAGAACATTTGACACTTGCCCTCCTGACCTGCAGAACGGCTGAAGAACTGGCACAGAAACATGGGTATGCTTTCCAAGAGGTTTGAAAGTCAGCCAGCCCAGCAGAGCAGAGCAAATGCTTGAATCAAGGCAAGCTAAAATATTTTAACATAGGCCTATCAAAGGAGGTCTTCGCTCTCTCCTCTGACCATTATGCCTTAGGTGAGAACTGTCTCGAACCATTGGTCCTTTCAATCCATAGGAAACATAACTGGCCATGACTACTGTTGTATAAATACAGAAAATACCACCTGATGTGCTTTCAATGCTTTTGGTGAAGGCAAATTCAAGGGGTGATATTTGAGAGATTTGGGGTGCATCAGGCACAGCCCTGCTAACCAGTCAAGGGAAGTGAGTGTCCTGCTCTGCTCTGCACCAGTGCAGCCTCACTTTGAGTACTGAGTACAGTTTTCACTGCCAATAAGGACATAAAACTATAAGAGAGTGTCCAAAGGAGGGCTGCAAAGATGGTGAAGGGTCTGGAAGGCAAGAGATATGAGGAGTGGCAGAGGTCCCTTGGTTTGTTCAGCCCCGAGCAGAGCAGGCTGAGGGGAGGCCTCATGGCGGCCTGCAGCTCCCACATGAAGGGAGCGGAGGGGCAGGCGCTGAGCTCTGCTCTCTGGGGACAGCGACAGGACCCGAGGGAACGGCATGGAGCTGGGACAGGGGAGGGTCAGGCTGGGTGTTAGGGAAAGGTTCTGCACCCAGAGGGCGGTTGGGCACTGGGACAGGACTACCCAGGGTGAGTGGTCACAACACTGAGCCTGTCAGAGTTCATGAAGCATTTGGACAAAGCTCTCAGACACCCGATCTGATTTTTGCGTAGTCCTGTGTGGAGCCGGAAGTTCGAATCAATAATCCTTGTGGGTCCCTTCCAATTCAGGATATTATAAGATTTTATATTTTTATGCATTGTCAAAACGGAATAAACACATTTGAAAAGCAAAGTTGAAAATAAGCCATTCAAAAAAAGCCTGTCAAAATAGCCAAAGGCTTAGTATGTATTAATCACTTTTGGCATGCAAATACCCCTCTGACATCAACAGAGAAAATACAACAATACATCAAAATGATGGCAATAAAGCACCACCCACTCATCAGGTGGAGAAGATATAATGTGGAGAAGACCCAGGGAGGTGTACAGAGGTCTTCTCATTGGTACTTGGTCACTGGCCAACATGAGGGGGGACTTAGCCGTATGATCTCCTGCACCCCTCTCCCCTTCCTTGCTGCGGGGTGAGTACTGGAAGCAGTCACAGCACAGCAGGGCCTAGGAGCACAGCTCACTGCTTTCTTTTCTGATGGAAGTTTTGGTCCATGCAATGGAAGTATTTATTTGTGAAGAGGGAATCAAAGCTGGAATCTAGAAGTATCTCATGACACCCAGCCCTGCAGAGAAGGACTTGGGGGTTCTGGTGTATGAAAAGCTTGACATGAGTTGGCAGTGTGTGCTTGCAACCCAGAAGGCCAACTGCTTCCTGGGCTGCATCAACAGAGCAGTGGCCAGCAGGTCGAGGGAGGTGATTGTCCCTCTCTGCTCTGCCTTCACAAGGCCCCACCTGGAGTGCTGCGTCCAGGTCTGGGGCCCCCAGCACAAGAAGGATGTGGGGCTGTTAGAGCTGGTCCAGAGGAAAGCCACGAAGTTGATCAGAGGGCCGGAGCACCTCTCCTATGAGGAAAGACTGAGACAGCTGGGGCTGTTCATCCTGAGAAGAGAAGGCTCTAGGGAGGCCTCACTGCGGCCTTTCAGTACCTAAATGGGGCTTATAAAAAAGATGGAGAGTGACTTATTACAAAAGCAGATAGTGAGAGAACAAGGAGAAACAGTTTTAAGCTAAATAGATTTACATTAGATGTTAGGAGGAAATTCTTCAGTCAGAGGGTGGTAAGGCACTGGCACAGGTTGCCCAGAGAAGCTGTGGATGCCCCATCCCTGCAGATGCTCAAGGCCAGGTTGGACAAGGCCCCGGGAAACATGATCTACTGGGTGGCATCCCTGCCTATGGCAGGGGGGGTGAAAATAAATGATCTTTAAGGTTCCTCCCAACTCAAGCCATTCTATGGTTCTATGATTTACTATGTATTGCTTTTATGGTATAGCACAATAGTTGTGCATAGCATTTTGATATATTAAGTGAACAGTTCTTATCTTATAATTTTATGATGTAAAATGAAATATATGTGAATATAAATAAATACATGTATGGGTGTACTTTTAAACACATAGATCCCAGTGCTGACAGCACAGAAATAAGGAAGTCAGTTTCTCACTTGCTTAAAAGAGCTGTCAGTTTTCAGCCTGTCCGGGGGAAAAAATAAAAAATGAAATCAAGTACAATGCTGAAAAAAAAAAAAAGAGGGAAAGTTGTTGTTAATGATGACAAACTGAAGTCTACACGGGCAAATACACCAGCTGTAAAAACAGTCTTTGAATTCTCATGAATGAGTTGCTAAAGACAATCTTAGTCAATTAACAAGTCATTCTTCAGCTGCCTAAGAGATAGCTCACCATGGTCACAGCTTGCCTTGGCCCTCACATTACAGCTCAGTTGTTTCCCAAGACAGTGCACATACAAACACACACATTCCACCAGCTGCCTTCACTAGATGAATACAAATAGACAAAGATGCTGAAAAATCCTGAGGAACCTGATCAGAAATTAATAGTTTAGGTCAGGTTACCTTCAAGCTTTCCTTTCAACACAAAGTATAGAAAATTTATGCATTCCCTCACAGAAGAAATTTGCCTCTGATGGGTGAAATACACTCTGTGGGGTCTGATTCTGGACCAATTGTCATGTGTTTCAGGCTTGGTTGATTACCTCCTAGCTGGACTCTTATTAAGCTACACTGAAGGATGTTCCAGTCCTGGATTTCTAGATGTCTCTTTGAACCAGAAGTGCAATGGGCTTTTTCTCTCCCATCAGTCTGTTTTGTACATTCAGTGGGTACCTGTACCTCCTTTGCCACTACAAAACATGCAAACCAACAATCAGTATTTAATCTGGGATGGGAGCATCTGCAGCAGTTTACATCCTCCTAACAGATGAGCAGTCTTCACAATCACAATATCCCATATTCCATGATGTGACTGTGAACCCATCTTGATGTATTCCCAAGGGATCAGGTTCCTAAGACCTCTGCAAAGGGGCAGAGGAAAGAAACACTTCTGAGGGTCTTTTCAGAGTTTCCAGTGCTTTGGCCAGGGGTAGGATGATTCTGCTGCTGTCTACAAGCTCGTAAAGCAGAGGAAAGGTCAAACTAAATTGGATTTGCCCTTGATTAGCTGTTAGACTTTTCAAAATCTCCAAGCTGTGCAGAAACTGAACAAGTTTTTCAGAAAGAGAATGTGGATGTAAGATCTAATGAAGATGAACACTGAGCATTTCAGCTCTCTGTCCTTCGAATGGGAATATCACTTTCTCACCTCAGAGAGGTGCATGTTTAGGTTTCATAGGCAACAAACTGGGATGTCTAGCAGGAAAGTTTCTTTTAAAATGAAGGATTCACAGGGAAAGAAGGACATTGCATAAATAATTCGGTATCAATATAAATAAAAAAAGAGAATAAAAATTAAAAGCTCTGTTCAAGATTCTTCTCATCCTTCTCCTTGAAACCTGTAGAAAAAATTAGCAAGAAGCAAGCGAAATCAAAATTCATTGCAGACCTGTTGAAGGCCACCACAAGGGAAGTCCTTGGAAAGTGCCAGAGGAAATGTAACCTAGAGAAAGATTTAGGCTTCTTAAAAGAAGACTTCACCTCTCATCTAACCTACCATTAACTGGACTTCCCTAGTGATAACATGCCCCAGTCATACCTTCTATCATCAATATAGTTTAAATGTTCGTTTGTATTTCAGTGCTGGAAGTGCCACAGAACCTTCTGGGAGTCTCTTTTAACCCATACTTGTGAACGTTGCTACAATATAGTAATGCCCAAATGTTGTTCAGAACACGATAGTAATATTTCTAAAACAAAATATGGAGTGCGTACAGCTTTGACATCCATAATATGTGGCTATGCAAGGAGCAATATGCAAGTTCCAAACTTCTGTCTACTGGGTTTTGAAGAGAGATGATGATTTTTGAAGAGAGAAGAAGTGCGGGAAGGAGATGAAAGAAAACAGATATGTATTTTAGGCTTTAAAAGGACCCAAGTACATAGACAAATCAGCAAGGAGTTCTGCATTGTAGAGGAAAAAATGTAAGTTCTGTAATATTTCCTTAATATAAGTTAAAAAGAAAAAATGTAAATATTCTTTGAAAGACTAGAGGAGTCCTCTGTCCTAACTTAAAAAGAGTTTGATTAATCACTTTAATCACACTTAGTGCACTTTTCTACTCAGCTGCATAATGATTTTTATGCTTATGCATGAAAATGCCATATTTGTATTGCTTACAACAGCACAAGTAGCAAGCTCAAAAAAATACAGGACTGACTTCACTTAATTGTTATCATAGGTAAGGCTTAGGCTAAGTCATTCCTCCAGGGACTTCCAGATGGTGATTCAGAGAAGGTGGGTGAGGCTCCAGCTCTGACTTACCTTCAGAGGATATTTCTTTCTCTACAACCACAGCAGAAGTTTGAAGAGACTGTTCTCATAAATCTGGTACCTAGGCATGACTCCTAATTTTGGTAGTTGTAAATGCTTTTTTCAGTTGTAAATGCTTTCTTCAATGCTTTTTCAGTAGTTTCAGATGCTCTTCACATGTGCTTTCCTTAGGACTGTGGCCAATGTGCAGAATGCTCCGTTGCTTAATGAGAGGAAGGAAACTACTGTTTGGCTCAGTAATTTGGATCCATTTGTGTCAACATTGCCCATCACATCTCTTGCCACTCAGGAAAGTGGAATTCCAAATAAATCAGACTTCATTAATTAAGCCAGAATATATTTTTTGGAACTATTACTGGATTACATTCAATAGGAATTGCAAATCATCTGTTACATGTCAGAGGATCTTGCCAAAATATTTTCAAAAATAATCATTTCATGGCGCCTGACTAAGTAACACAATTTGAACATCCCTTTCCAAACACATGCTGTGCCTTTTTAGATACAACTTTTCAGCCAACTGTTTCTCTGTCACAATCTCCTCAACTCTTCCAAGAAACTTCTCTACATAAAATTATCCAACCTTTCTTCACTGGGTGCACGTGCTTATTGGGCACTTGTTATCTCTACAAATATACCTGCTTGACACAATGCAGTGCCACGTAGAGAAACTTAAACGAGCCCTGAAGAAGTCAGAGAGGTATCCACATCTGCATTAGACTTCTCTTTACCCAAGACTAAAGCATCCAGCCTTGCAAGTGTCCTCATCTGCTCTGCACTAGGGCTGCCACTCTGGCTCTGGTTCCTAAAGTTGATCATTCATTAAATTGTGCTGTCTACCTACCCCTTCCCCTCGGATTTCAAAGCAATGTTTTTTCCTCCTATGGAGACAAAATAAGTGGGAGCTATCAGAAGCCTGCAAAAAAAAAATATTAGGCTGACTTTTATTTAGAGAAAGTAGTGAACAAGGCAACAAATCCCATGGAAACAGCCTCAAGGCAAATGTGTCATCTGGTGTCTTCATGCCCTCGGGTGGTAAAGGCTTCTTCCCTTTCCACATTTACAGACACAGATAAGGGAGCCAAGCAGTGATACAATACTTGGAGCTGGGCTACAAGAAAGAAATATGACTGTGAGGCATAAATTAACACTAGAGTGAATAACTTTAAATTATATTGAGAAACACTCATTTTAGCACAGTGGAGGTTTAAGGTTGACATTTAGTTTAAACTAGTTGTCTAAACTCCCTCTTCCATGAGGATAGGTGGGTTCCTTGCAGATAACTATCTAGGGGGCTGGAGTTACACAAGATGGACACATGGAGGAAGACAGGCTCTGTAGAACTACTCCCTTATTCTTCCCTGCTAAGGGCTGCCACATCTTTCAGATCTGTCATGCGGGTTTTCCTCTAAGACCCAAGACAGAAAAAAGTCTGCCTATAGGTTCTCTTCAGAACTGGGAAGCTTCTCACACAAAGTCATTTCTTATGCAAAATCCTTTTAATGAAGCTTCCTTCAGCCTTCTCTCAAGATGTGGATTGAACAAAGGGGGGGGGGGGTATTATTGTTATTATTATTTGCTTTTGCTTCTGCCTGTTTTCTATTCCCCTCTGTTAGAATTTTACAAGAAGGCCACTAATCAAATCTAAATTTAAATAAAAATCCTATTGCATTATCTTTTATTGTTGGTACTATTGCTCTCATAATGCTGAATAATGTTAATGGTGTGCAACCACAGGATAAAGTAAAAAAAAAAAAAATCTCATTCTGGCATTTCTTGTTTCACATTGAACTTAAGACAGATTTTGCTAGATCAAGTATGGTCTGGTCTATTTTATTGCAAAATAACTCACATTTTCTTTTTCATTTTCTGCAAAGGCTACAGATAAGCAATTATTTTATGCAGAATACTAAACAAACGATAGCCATATACATATCTACATAGCCCACTCATTAATACATTCATGAGATAGAACACTTATGTATTCCAAACATTTTTGCAAGTAATTTATACATTTTGAACAGAGATGTTGCATTTTCAATGCAAGGTCTAATTCTAAAGAATGCTACCCCCCTGTATCAGTGCAGTCAGCATTTTGCCAGCCACTCCTTCTACATCTTTGCTTTCATCCATTTCTACATGCCTTTTGTCTTTGCATTTGATTCTATTAGCACTGAGATCAATCACAAGATTCCTGCTGGGAGCAGAGGGAGATGTCTAAATCCAGTATTTATGATATATAAATCCAATATTTGTCACCATTCCTCTCTAACACCAGCTGCAAACCAGTGTCTGCTCTTCTAACTCATCAGTTTTAGATATTTAACTGTTTAGGTCTTCTCGCAATTTAAAACAAAGAAGATAAAAATATGAACATGAAAAACCTTTCAAATAATGTTGCCTTGTATTAACACCGTAGAATTTTTGCACAGTTCATTTTCTAATTTAATTTCATATATTCACAGTTGCACTACTTTTTTAGCTACACAGTCCCCACAGGACAAAAGGTTAATTTCTCTCTGGTTTTCACAAGAGCTGAGCAAGCAAAGCTCATATTCACTGGATGTTTATGAGTTTTCAGAGTGCACAAAATGCACCAACTTACAAAAACATACCAACTGCAGCCATTCAGATGAGGAAAACCAACTTGAAGATCTGAAAATTGTAGAACGGTCTACCCCAGAACTTTCTTTTTGTGAAACTGTTCCTTCATTACTTACTGTGGTGACTCTTCTTGAGAAATACACTTCTGATAGTTTTCACATTGGGTAGAAAAAATTAAGTATATTTTTTCTTTTTGATACCCGCTCACTAGCAAAGGGAAAGTAATTAAAATTATATGTATTCTCATATCATTTTTATTGCCTGAGAATGTACAGTACATGTAAGATTGCTCATCTTAGTAAATATACTTGTAAAAACACTTTAATTATGAATACTTGCCACTGGATATCATTTTTAATCCAGTTAAGATCGATGATGGATGACAGACATGCAAAGTAAATACCATTTTAATCAAAACAATTGTTGTAACTGAACTCTGTTATTTCACTACTGTCATCTCCTTCAGTAACATGGAAAATTAAAATTATTTCTCTGATATTTCCAAACTTGGAATTTCAAGACTGTCACTACTATGAAGTAAACAAATCTTTTCATTTGCCTTTTTTTTTTTTTGATTCAATGTTTACTCTTGTTGTAAAACAGATTCCATGGGAAATATAAAATTTTAAACTGTCTTTTTTGTTAGACTGGTAAATTAGCACACAATTCACTGATGTTTTAAGTTCCTGTGTTACCACAGAGTTTAAGATAATTCTGAACAACACATACCATTTGTATGCATGTATACAGCCCCATCTTCCAGGTTCCTAAATTAGTCCCAGGATTACCACAGATTTCATTAGGTGTTGTTTAGACCAGGGTTGTTATTTCCAAACAAATGACAGAGAATGAATCAGCAGTGAAGATGGTCTGTGGATATGAATTTGATATAATCTGGAAGGCTGGAGGACTTTCCAGAATACTGGAAAATTGCTACAAAAAACAGTGTGCTTCCCTAGGAGTGACAAATTGATATGAGGGTTAACATGAGGACCACAATCCACAGGGAGTGTGCGGCTATGTACATCACTGCCTTACCAACATCACCTTTATCGATTATAAATATTCAAAACCTATAAAGCAGACAAGTGTTAGAATTTGGCTTTTAAAAACAATAAATGTTGGATTGTTTTTACTTACCATCTGATTTGTCTTTGGAGAAAATTAGAGTCATGCTTTTGAGTTTTTCACTGCAACCAGTAAGACTAATAGCTGTTTATGGACTCTTTCTTTTTGAAATAAGCGATCTATCTCCTGTAACCACTTGTTTCCAGGAATGAAGGCTTTGACTGAAAAAATAACCACTGCGCAACTTGAGATCTACTGTTCCCCATAAAAAGCTGGCAATTCTGAAATGCAGTGCAGCTTTCCAGAAATAAGAGGGAAACTGGAACTACATAGGAGTTTTATCAGATAACATAAAAGAAAACAAAAGTGTTACCATCCTTGTTAGTAGGGACAGAGAAAAACAGCAGCTGCTTGGTAGCCGAGCACCTCCTGTGCTTTAGGGCTGCTCAGAACCTGGGATTGTTCCCAGTGTTACCTTTAGTCATCTCCAGTGCTGGACCTGAGAATTTTCTAATACACACTGGACCTCAGAAATCTGGGGACAATGATGAAGACAGAGAGAGCCAGTATCTGTGAAACAAGGAAGTATATTAAAGTATATTAAACTCTCATCTCTATGCCTAGGTATATCTAGGTTGAACTAAAAACATATGGGGACAGCTCAGGAGCTCCTGATGAGCTCCTGATATCAGAGCTTGTAAAAAGACAACATTCAGTTGACTCTCTACACCACCAGGTAAACGTCCATTCACCCTTGAAAATAAAATTAAAAAAAAAAGTCAAAATATAAACTAATTCTCTTTTTAGCATACATCATTTCTGATAAATTTTACTGCTCGTTTTCTTCTACAACCTAAATAGAAAATGAGTTTTAAGCTCTGAATGGGCGTGCTGCATGTGGTGAAGGTGTTGTGTGATTGTCATCTACCAGCAGCTCCATAGCACTGACTTTCACACATCACCACCACTTGGGATGCCTAGGAAGAGGACAGTCACCTATCTATTATGCTGCATGGATGCGTGGTAGAGTCTAATTCAGTTTGACTACCACATCAAAATGCAGCTTGTGCTAGATGCTAATGACAGGCTTCTGCAATTCAATGCTTTCAGCAACAATTTATTATCTTGGATAGTATCTAGCAGGGCACAAGGCATTTTATTCATGAGAATATATTGTAATAAAGGAGAAATACCATCAAAATGCAACTGCTGTTTTCATGACCAATCTGTGGGGGCTTCCACCTATTTAAAATTTTAATACTTTTTTAGAGCTCCCAGCAGCACTAGTGACTAAAATGTAGGAAAATGGCTCCTAGGGCACACAAAGGGGCAAGGACTTTCAGGCAAGGTGACAAAGGAGAAAGAAAACCAAGAAGTCTGTTGTTTCTCCAAGCAGAGCAGCCCTCACTCCTGTTATGGGATTCAGCTTGCAAATACGGGGCTACCACTTACCAGCCTTCTCCACTACCATTTATTTATGTCAGGGTTTTATTCTGTTCAGTAAAAAGGGCATATTTAAAGATGAAGCATACTGGATATATATATACAGAACACTGCATAGCAATGTTTTTTGCTAGGTAGATACAGGCTCAAACTGATCTCTGGTACCTGCAGGAGATCACACACAACTATTTGGCAGCGGCATAGCTCACTCCCACACTGCAGACACCCAAACTGCGACCAATGGCATGGCCAAGATGGGTTAAGCATCACTCCAGAGACTGCAGAGGAACACATGCATGAATAATATGACAGGAGGGTGGCAATTGCTGAGGAAAAGGTGGGGAAAATAACAGTGGGCAGTCACCTCCTCAGCCCCCATAGCATCACTGTTTGCTGTTTACAAGTCAGCTTCTGTCATGGGCCCATGCAGTGCAAGGCACCCGAAAAGAATAGGAGAGATGTGAGATCAACATCATGAAATGTGGACTTCTAACCCTTGTTTCTCCCTGCTTATAAAACAGCCTGCCTCGGTGAAATTCAAATAAAAGGAATGGCCTCTTTTTTAAGCTTTTAATAGCTACTCTTATAAAAAATAACAATATTAAAAAGAAAGGCGTAACGTGAAATTGTCTAAATGGAGATACAATTTTGTCTTGCCTGATACACGAGTTGAACACTAATGACATCTCAAGAGTCCCATCTTAATTTCAGTCAAACCAAAATCATAATTAATTACTTCAGGAGGCTACTAAATGCCCACAGCACTGGAAAGTCTGTGGAAATCACTTCAGTGCTTCTGCGCCTTAAGTACAAAATCTCAAACATGTAAATGATTAACCAGGTCTTGTCAGTTTTCCATGGAGAGACCGGCTTCTCCCAAAATTTCCCACAGAGCCTCATTCTCACAGTGCGCAAACACACAGGCACACACACGCACACACACACACAGACTGTTTAAATGAAGGGGTTGCCACAGAGCTGATTTTACAAAGCAACATGCAACATAACCCATTAGAGAATATTGGGAGAACTTGTGGGAGCAGGGGGATCAACCCCAGCTCAAGCCACTAGTGTTAGTGAGCTCATGATGCACTTTTGGTGAAACCATCCACAATCAATTACTGAGGTATAAATAGGAGTGTGGAAAGCAACCCCCTTTAAATAAACCAATGATGCACTTAAAGCAAGGTCCTTTAATGAAAACTCTTCCTTACTTTCCTTTCCATGGGAGAGAACTGGCTCCTATACACTTAAATTCCTGTGCAGTCCTGGGGACTTAAGAACCAGCTTTGATCACTTTTCTCACTGTGGCAGCTTTCTGGTTAAATAAGAGGCCTTTAAACTAAAGAAGGGATAGTATGAAATACACCTAACATCTCCCCCTTAAGGAGAATATTGTTTAACTGAGAGTTGCTAGTGAAAGCAATGAGATGCGTTCAGATTGCTCAGACACTAACTCACGTTTGCTGCAGCTGCAGCCTCAGCTAAAAGCCCTTAAGATTTAGGAGCATTGCTGAGTTTTTCAGAAACTCCATGTTAACATTTTCTACTAGCTCGCCTCCTCGAGTCTCACATCTTACAGCTGAGGCAGGAGAGCCTGCAGACCTATCGGGACCACCAGCAGTGCTGCCTGCTGCCCAGTCCTGCCCCCATGCTGGGGGTGGCACTGGCCCAGCCCCACGTTTCGGCTGCTCACCAGAGCGCTGCCTTGGGACTGCCTTTGGCACGGAGCACTGCACAAACTGGGCTGACACGACTCTTTGCCATCACACAGCTTTTGTCACGCGTCAGTTGAAAGCAGCATGCAAAACAAAGATCAACTATTATGTAAAAGAAAGGAAAAAAAAAATCTTAGGGCTTACATTTAAATCTTTAAGCAATTACCAGGAAATCAGACTGACTGTACTGGAGAGATAACCTTAGAAGTATGATGCCTGTGTTCATTTCTTTGAGTTGCATTTTGCTTTAATAACCTGGTAAAACAAAGTATGAAATAGATTCTGGCAAATGAACAGGTTATTTCACATTAAATTAACCAGTATTTAATAATTGCTTGTTTCAGATACTATCTCCTTTTATAAGCCAGGTTTTTGAATGTTCAGAATATATGTATTTCCAACCCTAAAAAGGTTTCTTTTGTCATTTGACAGAAAGTCAACCTGCATTGGAGCACAAGAGCAGAAAACCAACACAACAGAATTCCCTCCCAGAAGATATTTTAATTTTATGTAATAAGCAAGGCCTATGACAAAAGTATGTGTAATGTAATGTAATTGTGTCATTTCTCAAAGTTTTACATAATGATTTTCTGTTTCTAAATTGTACTTCATTACTAGGAGCAGGAGAAGGTAATTGTTCTCTGGGTGCTGCTGATAGCTCCTAAGGGTACAATCAATCCTGCTGAGACACATAATTCATGCACTGTTTGCTTCTGATACAGCTACATTTACGAGAGCAGTGCTGTGATTAGATTCCTCTGGAATAAATGTGCCTATAAATCCCTGTGTTGCAAGTATTTCTAAAAACTACATCCGCTAAAGGACTTAGGCCACTAACATAAGGCTGAGGCACAGCTAGCAGGCCTCCAAGCAAACCATAATTCAATAAATAAACAAATAAATCTCATCTATTGCTTAACCCTGGGCACAGTTTCACTCACACAGCACCTTCCTGTCTAACTCCAGTCCACTGGTGCCTGAGGCACTGCTCCAGCTCCTGCTCAGCACGGACTATCTGAGCTTTTCCTACATATGGGAATACAGTCAGGGCATTAAGCCCTCCTCTGCTAAGCTTTTGGAAAGATTGAATTTGATAGGTATTTAACACAGCACAAGCAGAATCAGATGTCTTCACAAAATGCAACCAGGGACACTCTTATAAAAAATAGTTGCCACTTTAGCTGTCAGGAGGTGATCACGAAGGGAGATTGCCTTCTGAAACACCTCAAGCCAGAGGAGAACAGTGCTTTCAGCTCCATTAGGCTAAACACTGCCCTACATTACAATCCAGGTACACACAGAAATTGCACAAACAGAGCAGAAGGTCAGATTCGTCTCTCCAAAATAAGACATCTGCACTGGAGCTAGCTGGAGAAAGATCAGTGTTTTAGGAAATAATTCATCTTACTTAAGGAACGTACCTAAAACTCATGATGTGTTTCACTCCTTAGGGTTGTCTTTCCCATACCAACTGTAATGGGAGCCCCTAAAAGCTAAATCAGATGTTAATGTATGCACTGCAGACTGCTACAGTTAGCTGAAATCAGTCTTGCACTAAGCATATACTAATAATTTAACTAACCAGAAACACAGACAAAAGTGAGTCAGTGCATTGTTTTAATATTATTTATGTTATCATTGGACTGAGCAGAGAGCAGAAAGATTAAATACTGAAAAGGCATAAATATTTCCTAACCATGGAGAAAGTCATATTTAAAGTATATCCTTGTATCATATTGATTTCCATCAATTCTACATAGGCCATTAATATAAAGAAACCAAATTCTGAAGTCAATAATTAAAAATAAAAAATTAAAAAAAATAAAAATAAAAAAATATATGGGAGCCTTGATAAGCCTATAGGACTCCTATGGGAGTCATAATAGTTTCATATGAAGCAGTGTAGCCACTAAAGTTCAAACTGGGTTCCATGGACACAAATATAATCAATTTGTTTCAGTCATTTCTGACTCAGCCTTGAAAAAGATGGATTTTTTTTCATCTTCCAGTATAGTCAGATTCTCAGAGCTTTCCTCCCATTTGCGACCAAGCTGTATAGTGCTCGGGTACACCTGTGCTGAGTTGTTCTTTCCACCACTGCCTGTTTCCAACATGCATGTAATTTAAGAAAAGACCACCAATATGAAGGCATATTTCCATTGTTTTTACACCGTCTGGTAGCATGAAACCTCAATGCAGAACTGATTGAGACTTTATGGACAGTATTATATTAAAAACATTTACTAATTCCCTCTGTTAGCCAGACATCATGTATGCAGGCCATCCACATGAAGACAGACTGAAGGGTATGTGATTTTTGCCTGATGCAGTGATCTGTTCATATATTTACATTTGCAAAATTTATATCAAGATTTCCAAAATGATGACATAGGAATTTTTATCCTTTCAAGCAAATCAGAACTACACATCTGCTTTTAAGAAACAATAACAATGCCCTGTGAATCACCTCTTGTTGACACTAGTCTCTAATTTTGAATATGTCCTCCCCCACCCCATGAATCTTGCCAGTAAAACCTTTCACTCGCTTTGGTACATAGTCTGACTTCCAGGACAGCATCACTGACTGTTTTCCGAGTGTTCAATTAGCTGGTACTTCAGACAGGCACATAAAGTAGTTTTCCTGCAAATGAGTCATTTAAGAAGAGCCAAAGATGATAACTATTAAATGTCATAGAGGAAAAAAAAAAAAAGAAAAAAAAATGAAAAAAAATGGTCGGTAAATCCCCACTAGAAGAAACAAAGATAAACAATCCTTAATTGAAAGAAAGCAGGACTCAAAGACCAGCACTCACGTTTCTTTGGTTTGAGCTCTGTTTTCTCCCTGAGCACGCACCAGCTGTGGCATAGCTAATATTGACTGTGATCATCTTTCATGGTCTAATTGTTGCCTACATTTGTGGCTGCATAGGGCACCACCCTGGGCCACAAAACAGCCTATCCTGGTGTAGGTGGAATATAGCATGAAGTATATAGTAGATATAGAGCAAGGTACAAGGCATGTGAGCTCATCTGACCGTTTCACAGAAAGGTAGGGTGCTCCTGTGCGGCCTCCATCTTTCAATGCTATCACAGCCCTGACGCACATCAAGACTTTTTCCCCCTTTTTTTGATGTCTCACAGTTGCTTTAGCTCTAAATCAAACTCCTCCACATCCAGGCGTAAGCGTCTTCCATCTTCAAACATCATCAGTGGCACATTCTCTAAAAATTACCCAGGAAGGAGGAGGAGTTAATGTATTTGATTCCTAGTTTGACAGGTTGGGTCCTCTCAAAGCTCTCAGCAGTCTGCAGCAGTTATGTTGACAACAAGAAGCCAGGAGCACAAATATTTAAAAAAAAAAAAAAAAAAAAAGCACTGGGTAATCAAATGGAGGTAATAATTTACCTCACCCAGCAGACAAGAAAAATTAAAAACCTCAGAGGAACACCTGTGAACCCCTGGATCATATTCAGTAACCTACTGTCATCTCCCTTGCAAATCCAGACTTATGAAGGCTAATTGTGCTTGTCCCAGTTAATACATTGCAACCCCAAGGAGGACTCTGAAGATTTAGCTTCTGAGATCTCATATGCTACTTGTCAATCCCCTGTAGGAAAAGGAAAGATAATGCCTGTCTCTGCCATCTGTCCCGTATCAGCAGTGCGCTGCAGCTCCAGTACCATACCAGATCCAGTTGTGCTCCTTAATATAAACAGGACCACAAAGAGACATAAAACCTTTCTAACTTACCCCATCCCTCTGTATTGTGCAACTGTAGACCAGAAGGGAGCTGAGGGCTGAAATGGTTTAACGAGAGCTGACCTGGACTGTAAGGAGACAAACTGGGCATCTTCCTGAGGTCCCTGACATCCCTATCTCCTGTGATTGCTCACTGGTTCAAGTAGTGTAGCTCCTATCTGTACACCTAACTTCAGACTTCAACCTATTAAATGAAGCAATTTAAAATAGATAAGAAAACATTCCCCAGCATTCCATTCAACTGGAGGATGTCTCTGTCTTTAAAAAGATCTGTTCACTTAGGTGACATTCCTAAGCCATGCTCAGGCACTCCTTTCCTTAGAAAAGTTAGAGTACTGGTTATTTTCACTAAAAGTTAGTAATATTTATCATTTTCACATGGATTTTTTTTTTATTTTTATTTTTGGATGTCAAGACCCTTAGCAAAGGTAAATAACTGCAAAATAAACCTTTAAAGAAGTGCAGTTCAGCATACAATGGTTTCAGTTCAAGGGACATTAAAGTTCCAACCCCACTAGACCAGGTTGCCCAAAGCACCATCCAAGATGACCTTGAACACTTCCAGGGATGGGACATCCACAGCCTCTCCGCGCAACCTGTACCAGTGCTTCACCGCTATCAGAGTAAAGAATTTCTTCCAAATATCTAATGTAAATCTACACTTTTTTAGTTTAAAGCCTTTACTCCTTGTTCTATCACTACATGCCTTATAAAGTCCTTCCCCAGCTTTCCTGTAGGCCCCCTTTACATACTGAAGGCCACTATAAGGTCTCCCTGGAGACTTCTCTTCTCCAGGCTGAACAACCCCAGCTCCCTCTGCCTGTCTTCATAGGATAAGTGCTCCAGCCCTCTGATCATCCTCATGGACAATCACCTCCCTTGACCTGCTGGTCACACTTCTCTTTATGCAGCCCAGGATACAGTCAGTTTTCTGGGCTGCAAGTGCACATTGGCAGCTCTTGTTGAGTTTCTCATTTACCATCATCCCCAGGTCCTTCTCATCAGGTCTGCTCTCAATCCATTCTCTGTCCAGCCTGTGTTTGTTCTTGGGATCGCCCCAACCTATATGCAGGAGCTTACACTTGGTGCAGTTCTAGTAACTATTTGTTGTATGAGAAATTGGTTATAAATGTGTAATTTAGGGCTTCGAGGAAAATTTTAAAGCCAGGTATAAATTAACAACCTAATACTGCTGTCACTGAAGTCTGTTAGAACATGACTGGACTCTAAATGACCACTGGAAGTTAACGTTTCCCCACAGAAATTCAGCGAGTCAAGCATTATGCTAATTCTTCTCAGTTATTAAGGACAGACATCCTTAATATCAATAGCTGCAAAATGCTCCCACATATGGCAAGCTGTGTGAGTGTGCTTGGGGCATGGGTGGGTAGGGGGGAGGTGGTGTTGTATTTGAGCATGCAAGCATAGAGAGGTGTTTGTAGAGATAATTTTTGTTGCTTATTATTTGTTATAAATAGCTTTATTACCCCAGAACCTAGAAACCCAACATCTCATAGAATCACAGAATGCCTTGGGTTGGAAGGGACCTTAAAGCCCATCCAGTTCCACTTCCCTGCCATGGGCAGGGACACCTCCCACCAGACCAGGTTGCCCAAAGCCCTATCCAGCCTGGCCTTGAACACCTCCAGGGATGGGGCATCCACAGCTTCTCTGGGCAACCCGTGCCAGTGTCTCACCACCACCTAGCGAAGAATTTCCTCCCAACATCTAATCTAAATTTCCCCTCTTTCATTTTAAAATCATTCCCTCTTGTCCTGTCATTATCTGCCCAAGCAAAAAGTGTCTGTAGAGCATGTCCCCGTGTGACATGCTCTACAAAGTTGGAAGGCTGCTCTAGCCACCCACAGCCTCAGCGAAGAGACAACAGAGCATTAAAGGCATATAAGAACCGATCAGACAGTATTGATTGGCCTGATAGACAACAATATCTGCATGCCAGCAGCCTCATCATCACTACGTCCTGGCAGAAATTACAGGCACAGAGAGGTATTTTAAGGTGCCATCCGAGAGGGGATTACGGAGCTGTTCTGTACATGCTTTCAGAAGCTATTCTGCAGTGCGTTGGCAACATGAGCCTTATTGGTGCACTTTTGAAAACTGGTGAGCAGGCAGTCTTGACTTTCTGGGATGACTGGGTGCAGCAACCAACATCTTCAGTACGAATGAGAGATGCTAGCCTGGCTAATATGACTGATTATCTCTGTTTGCACATTTTAGTTGCTGTGGATACCTTGTATGACACCATGTGAGGAAGAGACACCTCAGCAGCTTTAGTACCAGAACACAGATAACCACCTTAACACACCACTTCATCTTAGAGCTTGCAAGAAGGTGGTTATTTTAGGACAGACATGGTATCATCCTCCTTTGGCTGTATTACTTCTATTCAAAGCTTGCTTAGTTTTTTAGTTTGTTTGTTTTTTTATTTGTTTTTTCTTTTCTTCTGTACAGTACTAGAGAGCCTTAGGTTCCTACTGCAAATTGGGGATAATGATTGTCTTTTTGTCTTTTTCACTCATTCAAAGACAAGCTCTGGGAGGCAGGCACTGCCTTTTAATATTCATGTGTGCAACAACTGTGCAAAAGAGCCCAGATATAGGTAAGGACCCCTAGAAATTCCTTCAGTACAAGTAGTAAAAGCAATAATAAGGTAATCCTACCTCTCAAAATATCTTCAACAAGTAGACATGGACTATAGTATTATCAGTCATGTCAGGAAGAACCTAATGGCAGTTTACCCACAAGACCCGTTCTTCTCACTCACTACTGGCACTCAGGGGCGCCTAATGGCATGTTAGAGGCAGAGCAACAAGAGAAGATCAATGTGACACAGAAAGAAAAAACCTAACCCAGTGGTGTGTGGAGAAAGCATTCAATCAAGCACAGGGGAAGCAGCTGCTTTGTCATCTGCAAGGCTCTGTAAAATACCACAATCTAAAAAGAATAAAAGAATTTTAAAAATAGCACTCCATTTTCCCTTCTTTAAAGATTTTTCACCCCCATCATTTTCTCTTCTGCAGAGTTCTCACCATCAAAGCATTTTAGCTTTAATATTAAAGTGACATATCACTTTCTTTGTCTTTCCTTTTATTTTAGGGGGAGGAGGGGATTTGAATACTTTCCTTCATTGTTGGATTTATTTTCCTCAATCTAAAAATGGTTTTGAAATTCTAAGCAGGTTGAGAAGCTCTGGTAGAAATTCAACAACTTTCTATTTATTTTATAATAAAAACAAACACAAAAATCTATTATATAAACCTCTGTCATACTGTGCAAAGGGCATTAACAAACCCTTTGCAGCTCTTGCACTGAAAGTCCTTCCACAGGTAAAGCAGGACAATGCACAAAAGGAAGCTCACCTACCAAGGTCCTGAGTCTGGTTGTCTTACAAATACCTTCCTCCTGGCAGAGACAGGCATCCTCACTTTGGCAGTAGGGTATTCTGCCAGTTGTCATTCTGAACCTGGGTGAGTGTGGCAGTGGATGGTTACCACTGCCTCTTAAACAGGCTCTGGAAAACCATAGCAGGCCAGACTACTCTTGGGGAAAGTCATTTGGTAATCCTTCTACCGGAACTTGAGTGGAAACAGCTGTAGGTGGGTTCACTTTTAAGGGTAAATCACTGCTAAAGCACCATTCAAGACCTTACTCAGAGACCAAGGGATATTATACTGATGCAATGAGCAATGCAAATGACTTAGAGATCAAACCATCCCCACTGGCAACTACAAAATGAATAGCTTAACAAGCAAATATTTTTATTAAAGGGAGAAAAACAAAAATGCCTCTAGCAGGCAGATAAACAGGGTAACAATAAGTAATCCTCAAAGCATAACTGTAATGTATAGCCTTTTCCTCTGCGGAGGGAACAGCTATGCCAGCTGTGCGCCTTTCCCCTTCTCTGCCAGCCTTCACTGACGGGGCAAGACTTTGCAGCCTTTCAATGCCAAATTTCAGTTGGGCAAGCTGGTTTTGCGAAGCCCTTGCCTCTGCCCCAGCTGCTCCCCACTGCCTGGGGCTGGGACAGAGCTTTGTGGTTCCTGTCTCTCTGCCACCACTCTGCCTAACCCCTGTGGTGTATCTGACAGGTTCAACTCTGGTGCCCTGGAGGCTATGGGCACAAACTGGAGCACAGGAGGTTCTCTGAACATCAGGCAGCACTTCTGTGCTGTGTGGGTGATGGAGTACTGGCACAGGTTGCCCAGAGAGGCCATGGGGTCTCCTTGGAGATCTTCAAAAGCCACCTGGAGATGGTCCTGGGCAACCTGCTCTGGGTGGCCCTGCTTGAGCATGGTTGCTACCCTCAGCTGTTCTGGGACTATATGGTTTTAGCTGGAGGGACAGCCCACAAAGTCACTAACAGGCCACCATGCCATTATCCTGACAACTCACTGACGTGTCTCGGGGCTCAGAGCAGGGGAAGGAGCATGGGAAGGTGGACCTGCAGAGGGAGCACAGCCATGGTGTGCACTGGCAGTCCCATCAGGCTTTGCTCCTCCATGGCCATGCAGGACCTCTCCAGCTTCTCCCACCCCTTTCCCCACAGAAGACCAGGGCCCTTCCCCTCAGTCCACACTCACCAATGCTCACCAGTCCCAGCCACAGCTGGCACCTGCTCCAAAGACCTCAAATGCCAAATGTCGGGGCACAGATATGCCCCTATATCTGGATAGGGGGAATACATGGGCCTGTTTGGGCCCACCTCCCAAAGACACTAAGAGTGGTGGTTTTTTGCATGTGTCACATACATAGCATTGAAATATTGCTGGGTTGTACAAGGGACCCAGCTGGAAATTGCCATCTCTGGACCCTTGTTCCTGACTATCCCGTACAGAAAGCAGATGTCCTTTACCTATGAGAGCAAAGGCACCCAGCAAACAGCCCTCAGGGCAAGATGGCATGATGATGGCTTTCCCGTGTCTCAAGAAAAGCATCTTCTGCATGGCAGGCGAAGAGGAAACACATGGGGGAGAAGGCAGGAGCCACATGTGGGAGTCCCCTAGCAGAAGTGAGAATAAACACTCGCAGCCAGATGCCCAAACACAGTCACGATGCTGGGACTGGAAAGGAAACAAGAAAACTCAATTAGTGTCATACTTTATCTTTCTTTTTTTTTTCACAGGTCCATGAGCTCCCAGGGGGGTGAGAATGTAGCCTCCACAAAGCCTAGACAATATTGTGTTTTATCGAAGGCAGAATAAAAAAAAGAATTTAAGGATTCTTATTTTCCAATGGGAAAATCATCCCTGTCCTTTATTGCAAGTGTGACTCAATGAAGAATGCTGCTACCGATAAAACCTCACACAAAGCTCTGAAAGAACAGTATACAGGATCCTTAAATACTAGCATTATAGGGCTCAGTTTATGTCTTCACTGCAGAAAAATATAAGGCATATATTATATAAGGCAGGACTGGTAAGTTCTGAACCAGCTCCTCTAACAGTGCAGAGATCTCAAGAGCAAATAGCATCATTATCAATAAAATAAAAATAACTTTTCATTTACTGCAGTTTTTGTAACAATGCCTATTCTGTTCACAGAAATCTGCTGTTGATTGAAAAAGCCAGTGGTTTTCAAAGTAGTGACAGAAATTACCTGCCTTTCTCTGTATGCAGTGTTTGCTTTCTCCCCTATGATTTAGCTGCCTTGATAGCAAAACTGTTTTGACTAAATTACTGCAGCCTGCTTAGGCAGACAGTTATATCAATATAAAGGAGGTAATATATTTATAGGCAGTACCAACAAATATTCACATTGACATAATGGTTATACAGATTTAAATACATTTGTACTTCTCCCACAGTCACTTCACAGAGGTAAGACTTCTGAATAAACAATAGCTGTAGTAACCATGTACAATAGTCGGTAAACTTTTATATCAGCTTCATTTGATTACTAAAGTTGAGATGAAAACTGTCCTCCAGGCTTCCAATGCATGAAAGTCTAGTAACAGCCACAAGAGCTTTTAAGGTAAAAAATGGTATTTTGCTGATGGAATTATTTCAACTCTGGAGTTAGATAAATTTCTGACTGTGCAGACTGACAAAATGACACATTTGGTGGTTTAACTTTGACTGCAACCACTACTGTGTTGCTTGATCCTGTCTTTCTTCTTTTAAAGATCTTTTTTCCAATGAAACAAAAACAAAAATATGTGGAGCCTGTCTTTCTGTTCTACCTTTGAGCAGCACTACGACAGCAGGAGGTTAGCTCACAATAAAGTGAAATAACCAATAAACAGATATATTGCAGCATAGCTTGCAATTATCAGTTGATAATGAAACTGTCAAGGGTTATCTAAGAGGAAAACACATCTGGCCATGCAGAGCATCCCAAGTAATCCATAACTTTTTGTTACCTTATCACCAGTCTAACAAGTATTCAATAACATATTAAACTGAGCTCGTAATAGAGGCTATATGTCAAAACATTCTTCAAAAATTTACTAATGAAATTTTTATAACATTAAAAATTCTTGATAAATCAGGCCATTAATTTGGTCATATTTTCTTAAAACCAGGAGCAGTAGCTGTTTGAAGCCCAGGGCATGCAGTGGCCATTCCAATCAAGATGAAAGGAGGAGCAGGGACAATTTGCCCATTTCAGAGAATGCTCTTTCTAATCACGATCAAAGCTATTGAAGCCTTCTTTGTAGTGCAGGTGAGAAATTCTTCAATTAATGGTTCCCACCTACCCAGTGGGAAACATTGACTTGCTAAAACTTTTTGTAGAAAAGACTTAAATTTAACTGATTTCTTCATAGTGAAAAGAAGAAAAAAAAAAAAAAAAGGAAATGTAAGGTTGTAAATTGTCGTATGGTTTTATCTGGGAAAAAGTTACAATTTGTTTATTCAAACTATTTTGTTTAGAAATTTAAATAAAAACACCATTCTTTCACCAGAACTGTGATCTAAAGATTTTTAAGCACTAACATTACTATTCTTCCACTTGCTTCCCTATTGTTTGTTGTTTCATGGCTTTTGTTTTGTTTTGTTTTTCCCCTGAGAATTAGGAGATTTTTAAATAAATTGAATACTTTGATTCAATGGATATAGAAGTTGCAACTGGAGACAACTGTCAATGCAATGTTTCAACATGCTTTCATCTTTCTTCACCAAAACTAGTTTTCAGCAAAATAAATAACATTTCAAAAGATAGTACAACTACTCTATGCAATTTTTCTTACCAGATTTAACCATGTTATTTATCTTTTAATCCACTAACGTACTAACATACTGTCTGCTTCTTATCTATATTTTGATCTCTTCAGATTTTCTACAGAAGCTTGGCTTCAAAAAAATACTGCCAACACATGAGAGAGGTCAAATATCTGAGTGCAAAAAAATGGGACACCCAGCTCATTAATAAATTTCCGTGCAGGAGAGGTCACTGCGCTACTCTTGCTGAACCACATCCACATACCAGGTATTGCAAACTTACCATGAATGTCTTTAGGTGTAAGAAAGTAGTTATTATAGCATTTCAAAGCCACAAAACTTTATGAAAATTGTAGATATTAAATGTTATTGGTTCTACTAAATCTGAGATCATGCAGGCTGAAAGTTTGTTTAGAGAGAACCAGAGAGATATGTCCCCGTAACTCAGAGAGAGTACAGCTTTACTGCCACCTTTTTCCAAAGCACAAGCTAGGGCCCTTATTAAAGGAAGCACATAAATTCGTAGCTTACTTCACTTACTCATAAAAGAATAAAACAAGTTTGACTGTTTAACACGTTCTTCCATTTGGAAGGACACTGACAGCCAGTAGATTTTAATCTGGGTTTTCTAGAAAGAAGATATCTGCTTTATCTCTTTTGATACACCTCTCAGTAGAAATAGACTTTAAAATGAACAAAATCACTTCTTTTTATCTTCCAATGATGTCTTGAAAAAGATGTGATGGTAGAGGGTTATTTCATAGCTGAGAGAAAAATAAAATAAAAAAGAATGGGATCACTATTCCATAGTCCATCAGAGTCTTTCTAACCACCACCTTCTTCTCTGGATTATGACTTCCAGTTCTACTGCCAATAAATTTCAGCAGGTTTATTGTGGTTGCAGCTGGGAACCTCAGCCCTATTATTGCTGGTTATCTCAGTCTCACAATGCATTTGATGCAACCTAATCCTTGAGTAGTAATTTTACCATTGGTTGGAACCATTATAGTCTCTCTAATAAAGAAACAAACATGAAAATAGTGAAAAAAAAAAAACCTCAGGTGAGAGAGTCCACATTATAGAGGTCACAATCAGAAGTTTTCTATGCAATAAGCATTATCAGCAAAACCTAAATTAACTATAATTGAGAGCGCAATACCATCAAAAGGAAATGGTTCAAATAGAACAATGACACCGTAGGAGTAAAGAACAGTTCGTTGTTACTCTCTTGTCTCTGAGGAGAGAGAAACTAAATGCCTAGCTCCATGAGCAGCAGAGATGATGCAAGCTGGTTTCCTACAGCTCCGTATCTCCAGACTGTGTTCTCCTCTGGATTCTGTGATGTCTGACAACACCACTCCCCACCAGCCTCTCCTCTGCTGGGGCATGAGCCTTCCACCTCCTCCACTTGACCAGCTATTTTCACTAAACTTGTAGGGGGGTTTTGATATCTTTATCTTTCTGACAAGTCTGCATGAAATCAGCTCACATGTCCAAAAGTTTTGGGCCAGTACAGGCAGGACTTTGGGCAACTGATCAAAAACCAGTCAGACAAATGCAACATTTTTTCGTAAGTTTTGTTTTCCTGTTATTTCTACCTGTCATCTTCCAACTCGTGCTGCTTCTGATTTATCTGTTGGATGGGGAATAAATTATATATCAGAGAAAGGGGTGAGGGAGGGAAATCATCAGCTTTCCTAAAAATTACAAAAAAGTGTGCCTGTAGAGACAGTGAGCAAGAGAGATGCTTTAACTTCTGTGTCATGGATGTGCCATGGGAGGATACTGAGAGGCAGATGGTCAGGGAACAGCAACAACATGTTAAAGAGAAGCCTCTGGGAAGACTTTATAGCGGCCTTCCAGTACTTACAGGGGGCCTACAGGAAAGATGGGGAGGGACTCGATCAGGGAGTATAATGATAGGACAAGGGGAAACAATTTAAAACTAAAAGATGGTAGCTTTAGATTAGATATTAGGAAGACATTCTTCACAGTGAGGGTGATGGAGCAGGTTGCCCATAGAAGCTGTTGATGCCCCATCCCTGGAGGTGTTCAGGGCCAGGCTGGATGGGGCTTTGAGCAACCTGGTCTAGTAGGAGGTGCCCCTGCTCATGGCAGGGGGGTTGGAACTGAAATATCTTTAAGGTCCCTTCCAACCCAAACTGTTCTGCAATTCTATGGTTCTAAGGGAAACTCATGTTCCACACCTGAGAGTTGGAAAAGAGGTAAAGCCTCTTGACATCTACATCTAATGCTGCCATGAGAAACCCATTCCTTAGTGAAGACAGTGATAATTTACTTTCCAACAGCATGGAAGCAAAACTCTACATTGTCCACGCCAGAAATGGTCTGAATCACATAGCTGAGAATGACAATAGGAGTCACAGACACAATAAGAGCTCCTTATCCCCAAGCACTTCCATGACTCATCTGCTGGTACATTTCACGTCTAAATGATTCTCAGAAAACTTCTAAGCTCCCTAAGGAAGAGAAAGAGAGAGAAAGAGAGAGAGAAAGAGAGCGACTGGCAATAACATTTGCCATTTTAATAGCATCCGACTTCTTTGAGCTATTCCATGCAAGACAAGGAAAGCTGTCTGCTTTCACTTACCAATAAACTAATATGAGTGTAGAAAGAAGCAGTTTTTATAAACATGGATTCCTTTTGGGTGATGGATTCTCCATATGGGATATAATAGTGTTTGAATGCCACTGCTGCTTAAAGTGAAGGCAGAAGCACTGCCTGCCCACGCTGTGGTAGCTCCAGAGCTACCAGTTTCTCTCTGTCTCCAGCACCATGTATGACCATGCTTCTTGCACTTGTTTCAAAGCAAAGGGAAAGGTTGTGAAGCACTGCTGACTGACTCAAGTTCAGCTTGTGTTACTGTCTCACTGCTGGCCTGTACGAAATTAATTTGCCTTCATAACATTTCATTATTTCATTAACAGTTAAACTCAATCTCACCTAGCTCTATGCTTGAATAAGATGTAAATCAGAGGACCACTCTAGTTAGAGATGGGCCAAAATTAGTGTCAAACTCTATGTCACATTAGGTTTCCAGGGTGTTGAATTTTGAGGTGTGAATCCAGACTGGTCTCACCAATACTTTGCAGCAGAAGATGAGCAAACAATTTGTCCAAATATAGGAGCCCCATCTCCACCCAGACAGAAATACTGAATTCAGCCTCTCCTCCGGTGTGGGAGATGTAAGAAAAGGCCCCCACTTTCTCTGTGTGATTGCTGTGTAGATCAAAAAGGCATCCACAAATCTTTCTTTCAGCAGCCTGAACAGACATGGGTGAAGGTGTCAAAGGCTAGACATGAGCCCAAGTGGATCTCCTGTCTTTGCTCACAGAAAGGCATGAATGTGCTGTTGGTATCTGTGCCCTCAATGGTAGGTTAGCACTTACATTGAACTGGACTCATCAGAAGCTGTGCAGATATTTGCCTTTAAGAATCTAAGCCCTAAAGCTGCAGAGATGAGTTCCTGTATTGTCCAACAGTGAAAACTAAATTGATTTGGATTCAGGATTTAAAATGAAATAAAATATAAACCCTATTTAAATTAAAGAAAATAATTTAAAAAAATAGCTGTTCCATCTGTTTCTAACTAAAATTTACTACCTTGACCTTAAAGTCAAAATTTCAACAAAGATTTGAAGATTGAGCTAAATTAACTTTTCTTCCTGAGATATAACCCAGAAAGAACTGTGGCATGTGATTCTTTGGAGCATACTTGTGTTCTGAAAGGTTTTTTACAGAGCTGAGAAATCAGGCTTAGCAACACAGTGTTTTCCATTTTAAAGTACTTCAAAGGCTTTGCCCTGGACTACGGCTCTGCAAGCTGCTGCAGGACTTGCCTCTTCTCAATCCCCTGCTTGCCAGGACTGGCAGCACTGACCTCCCCAGCACATTCCCCAGCTGCAACCTGCCCCAATGCCATCCTGAAAAGCATTCCCAGAGAACACTGAGCTGGGAAATTACATTGCACAGCCATGTATCAATTAAAAACAACAGCCCTCCAGAAAACACGAGGCAGCTTCTGGAAGAGTGAACCTCTTTGTGGTCTGCTGTATAGCAAACCTCTCAACCTTTAATTTCATCCTGCTCCCAGTGCTGTGGGGCTCTGAACTTCATCAGAAAAGATGCTTGTTAATGACTCAGCTCTGGGAACCCTGACTGATTTAAAGAAGAAAATGTATCCTTTGAAAAAGATCTAATGGGAATCTTTTCTTTCAAATCACTCCTCAAGATCTGTCTCTGCTGTGACATCCATCAGCCAGACTACAATTGTAAGGTGTGATGGCAGACAGGGACAACCCGCATCCCCTATCAAACATGTTTTCAGACAATTCAGAAACACCACGCTGGGTGTATGGTTTATGTAATCTCCTTTATAGTTTATGTAATCTCGTCATATCGTTCTCATCTCCTTTCCTTCCTTATTACCTCCTTTCATTTTAAACATATTTGTTGTATTTTTTATGAGCCCCTGCCCTCCTCTGGTGTTAGGGCAGCATGAGATGCTGGCCAGATTGCACTAATCCTGCAGCTGAAGCTCTGCACTGATAAGTGGTTGGCTGCCTATGCATATATACTTAAATGCATTTATAAACACCCACAGGTGAGTTTGTATATAGGCATATATGTGCATGCACACACCTATATTGCCCTCCCCACATACCCTCTCTGTTCCCAGAAAAACTACCTGGAGCTCCCTACAGCAGAGCTCCCAAAGGTGAAATGATTCACATCATTGACATGGTAATATGTAAAAATCTTAAAAATCAAAAGTAAACAAGCCAAATTCTCTTAGGTACATTTTTAATATCTGACAGGAAGAACATTTGTTTTTTAAGGAATATGAATTAATTCCCCTAAATATACATAACTACTTCACTGGAGAAATGGAATATACTTAGCAGGATCAAATAAGAGACTAAATCTGCCAGAAGAACTCTCTTTAAGGAAAATGTTCAAACACATAAAACTTTTAATGCTTTTTTTCCCTTGGAAGCCACACAAGATAAAAGCAAACGTGTCACCATTCTAAGTGAATTTTAAAAGGTGAAGAATCACTGCATGTTTTACTACCTCTATATACATTGTAGAATTACTTACAGCATGAAAGATGTTTGCCAATAAAATGGTAAGTAAAGCATGAGAAAATAAACTGAAAATACTTTGGGGCTGTTGGTACCAGGATTATTTATTGCAATGGTTGACAGCCAGCCCCTTTGGAATCAGTTAGAGCTTCACCACCCTGACTTCACCCAGGCATCTGTGCTGGGACACGGGGCCAGGTCTCAGTCTGATTACCTGGCATGAGTACTTCAACTGGTAACACTGGTGCATGGAAAAATTAAAGGCAAGCAGTAGTGAAGTGTCCTCTCATTGCTGCATTAGGAACATAAATCTCCAATAAGTTCACATGGTTGGGTACAGCTGGGATTCTGGCCCTGTTTGTACTGGTCACCCCAGTAAAGTAGCTGGTGCATCTGAGAGCTGCTTTACCAATTACCCAGCAAGCTCCCAGTTCACTCACTGTGCCTTGAGCCTGTGGCAGACTACCAGCTTCTCTGTTTGGATGCCCAAATTCACATGCTACCAACAACTTTTCCCTAGCACTGAGTAACAGTGGCTGAGTTTCGCCCTTTGGCCATGAAGAGAAAGGGCAGAGCAGCACGGCCACTGTCCCGTTAAGACACCAGGCAGAAGTTTGATAGATTCCTGATCCTGGCTTTGAACACATTACCACTTTTCCTCCCCGTTTGAAAGCTCTTTAACACTTTCACATCTGGCTGAATGCTACATCAGTGGCAGATTATTTAGCAAAAGCAGCAGAGTGGAGCTGAGGAGTACAGCCAGGGGGTACAGCAGAGATTTAGGAAGTATTTGGAGGCACCTACTCAGAGGCTAGCCCATGTCAGAGCATCCCTACCCAGCACTGTGCCCCTCTGTAGGACTTCCAGCCACATACCAGCAACCAGGTGGAAGATAAGAGCTGAAGCAGTAGTTTCGTTCCACATGGATGTTTTATTGACAAAGCTGAAGTCCCTAAGCTCAGGGAAAAAGTGAGTTTCACACTGTCCACATAGCACGAAGCTACCTTCTAGGGGGAGGCCTCTGCAATGGGCTGTCTTTACATTCCCAAATAACTTTTCCTTTATCAGGTTAACTAGGAACAGTCTCAAAATTTACTACTATCACAGTCTGTATAAGAGAATATCAAGGTCAGACGTAGCCAATTTGTAAAGCTGAGTTATGCTAAACTGAATACTATGCTATAAAATAGTATACTAAAGCCTTTGCCACTGGAAGGCCTCCAGATACCTTACTCGTTATGTGTCAGAACGAATCTGGTCAGGATCACTTATCACCTGTAAATCAAGCTAACAAATTAGACGTACACGGTAAAATGACTTTATTTTTGTTAGAGGCTCTTACTTGTCACACAGATACAGCAGCTGCTAAGAGGACTGCAGTAGCTGCTGTGGCTGAGATGCTGTCAGCTCCTGTTTCAAGCCGTTTGATGTATTCTGAAACATCAGCATCAAAAGTACATACCAGAAATCATGTTGCAATATACTCACCAAAGATAAATAAAAAAGATCATACCTGTCAAAGATATATAAGAAGTGGAACAGCTGCATGAAGTTGATGATTTTAAAATATACAAAAGCTATAGAAATCATGTGTTAGGGAGTTAAAGTCTGTTTGGGCAGAAGCTTGCAATGCTGCACAGAGAAAGGTCAAAGCTCACCTCCTTCCATCTGTCTTTATTCTGGTTGTCTACTTGCTTCTTGGACTACATGGTGTGTTTGTGGCTGAATCTTCTGGATAAGCTGCAGATTTTCTCTAAAGAGTGTCTTACTTCCTTGAGACAAATCCAAGCTGGCACCTTGGACTTCCTGAGCCGGAAGGCATCCAAACACCTGGGTCAGTCTCTGGTGACACAGATATGAGAAGCTGCCCAGCAAAGTACTCGCCACTGAAGCTGAACAGCAGAGCTGCAGACCAACTCCAGGTTTTTATGCACATGATGAATATTTTGCCTAATAGAAGATAAAATACTTTGCTATCATATATCAGAAAAGCTCTTGAGCAGAATTTAAACAAGCTTATTTAAACAAGACTTGACAAGCTTCCAGGACAATGTAAGCCAAGTGATATTCCAAAATATGTCCTCAAGATCACTATGACCAACAGAAATTACTTCAAAATTACCTTATCTGTGCATTTAGGTCATAACTCTATTCAGACTGAATTAGCTGCCATCAAATATAACATGACATAGAATCGCCGCCTTCATCTAATATTTGCTGTCTCCTAGAATTTGGGGTTTTCTTTATTTAATAATTTACAGAAAGGGACAGATGTTAGTGTCCTTGTAACTAGCAGGCTTTCCATAAATTCTTAAGCCCATATTTCAGCTTCAGCACTATTTAGGTATTGCTCTTACTGCCAACAAAAAACAAATAAACTTTCCCCATTCTGAGAATAAATTCACTTGACGGTATAGCAGCTTCCACCTCTTTACGCCATCAGGAGGAGAAAGAATCAGCTGCTGATGATTAAAATAAAATAAAATAAAATAAAATAAAATAAATAAAATAAAATAATAAATAAAATAAAATAAAATAAAATAAAATAAAATAAAATAAAATAAAATAAATCTCTTCAGAGGGGAATTTGAGGTGTATTAGGCAATCATGTATCACACAGACTCCCAAAAAATTCTCTCTCTGCTATCCCGCAGTGAAGCCTCTGTCCCCAGAGTGCATCTGCCTGCCAAAGGAGGAAGCCATAGGAAAAGGATTTATTTTTGTCCCTGTTTAAATAATCACATGCAGCTAAATGTGTGCCATGCTCTGCTACATGGGAAGAGCGGTGCGTGCTCCACGGACACACATTGCTGCAGAGATGGTGAACAGCAAGAGGAGGCTGGGCTGGACTCACCACAATCCCTTAAGGTGGGACAGGGATGAACCTGGTATGTCCTCTGCAAGGCCCTGGTGGTCACCAGACACTGCTCTGGCTACATTTTGTGCAGCTTATTTGTGTGAGGAAAAATAAAATCTATCATCTTGAAATAATGATTAAAGAAATCTAAAGGAAAGGAAAGTTTCTATGCATCTTACAATTGCTGTAGTCTCATGAAGTTAAAAAAAAAAAAAAAGTATACCATTTGGTGCAATGCAGAGTATTCCAAGGGCAAGAACTTTTGTTCTTCAGAATTATTTTTATAATGTCACCTCTGCCAGGAATGATTTAGGAGTTTCTAGATAAAGGAACGAATTTCATCAGAAGCAGAGAGATCACCTCAAGACTCTCTTCCAATTCTTGATGAATAAAATCCCCAGCCCTTTCCAGCAGCTTACTGCTCCACTCAGAAGCAGGACTTTAAGGCAAGGGAAATTATTTCTGAGTCTCAGTCTAAAGAACATCCTAAAAGAATTAAGAAAGTACACATGAGCATAGTGAGTAGAGCCAAGGTTGTTGACTAACCTTCACTTTTAAAAGTGAAATTCTCTTAAATCAAGTGTGTTCAATGTACCTCTCTGAACTATTATTACTGCATGGCACCACCATGCCCGCTGCAAGTGGGAGCAAATAGTCCCTCGCGTTTTCAGAAAGTGTCATAGCACTTCAGGTGTCATGCAAGTAGGAATCCTCTCTATAAAACTAACTGACACTTCTTCCAGTGCTAGACACAGCAGAGTATCAGCTGAAAACCTAAATGAAGCCAGCTCCAAAAGGATTTAAATATAAATCACCCTCACAGCATAGAGGAGGTTCCTACTGAGTCTTGCTCACCAGGCATTTCCTTCTCAGTATCAGTTAGTTCCTCTTAGTAAGCACAAATAAATGGGCAAAGGAGAACTAGAGCTGGAAAATTGCAATTTACTCCTGCAGCCAACAGAAGCAGCTGCTAAAAGAGTACGTGAAAGGACTTTTCCTCCACTGCAACCCTTCTAGCATAGCTCCAGTAAGGGAAAAGGAACCCTAAACATCGCATGCTCCCAGCCACGAGTCACCACAAAAGGCACTACACTGGGGTGCCACCGATCCTGGCCACATGTTCAGGGAATACTGCTTAGATGACTGAAGAAATGGAGAAGCTTATCTTGAAAGGGGACACCACTACAAATTGGCTTACTCAGCCTAAAAAGAAGCAAAGATGCCACATCCTGAGACCAGGTGTGATTGTGTTACAAATACATAAGGGAGAAAACACAAGAGAGAAGAACCTTCCAAGCTCACCAACAGTGTTGGCATATGAAAAAATGGTTATGAAGAAATCAGATTTCTAGACATCCAGAGACTGAAGTTCTGGAACAGATTTCCAGGAAAAAAAAAAATATATATATATATATATGTATATTAGGAAAATCAGTCAAACAAACAAACAAACAAACAAGCAAACAAACAAGCAAACAAAATAGTTTACAAGGTAGAGCCAACTGTGTTTGCAAAAGGGGATTACTTGGCTTGGTTTCTTGCAAGGAAATCCACCTCAGTACTTTACCTGCTGCTCAATGCTACCAATAACCTATAAACAATTCTAGGGAATCAGAGCACCGAAAGGCTGTTCAAGAAGACCATTGGTCACATCAGCCTCTACATCAAAACACAGTGCCAGCATAAAGATTTTTTTTGCACTCTTCTGCCCCTCCGCCTTCACTGCTGTAAATTCTGAGTGGCAACTTTATGAGGTATGATAGAGCATTATATGCAAACAGCACAACATATTTAGGAAAAATGTATCTGAAATATCTAAAGATGATGAAAACATGCAAAATGAAAGTTTTAAATGTTCATTTAGGGAAAAGAGCTATCTACAATGCACAGTATGCTGAAAGGCAAGGAATTAAATTAGCATTTACTGCTGTATTTCAAGAGCCTTTGATCATTTCTTCTTAGCATATAATTTACATATTAATAAGGGAAATGCCATTTGTTTGTCCATTGCATTATCACTGTCTGATAAGCAAGTGTCATTAATACGTACAAATAAGAATCTCCCACCTGTCTGCTAGGACTCACAGCCCAAAGTTCTTTACAGAGGAGTCACATCCAGCCTGTTTCATACTGTCATGATTCAGCTGCCTCGTTAGTGGACACCTCTCCTTCCTCCACGCCAAGTCAGCAGAGAAATATCTTAATGCGTGCTGGGTAATAGCACAAGTCTTGAGATTTTTAAATCTAAATGCTGCTTTTCTGTGAGACCAAAATAGAGAAGTGCTGGAATTGTACTCATGTGCCTCTTCAAGCTGCACCCTGTACTTGTGCTCCTTAAAAAGGAAGGAAGCTAAAACCCAACTTTTAGGGAAATCAAGGCTTGGGAAAAAAATAAAACGGGAAAAAAAAAAAAAAAAAGAAGAAAGTCCAGGACAGTGACAGAATCAGAAGCTTTTGGTAAGCCTGAAAGCAAGGCTGACTGAGAGCTCACCAGAACCACAGTTTCCTTCTGGCAGAAGATCTGAGTCACAGCAGACACCTGAGTCCCTTGGCGTTTGGTCACTCAGTCAACAGCAAAGATCAGGGTTAATGCTATGTAGCCGATGGAGTGGATATGAGGAAAAATATTTTAAGACATTTTGGTCAGACCAAAGGTCCATTTGTTCCTGTAGCCCTTCTCTGGCAGAGGCTATTAGCAGATGCTCCTGCCAGGGAACATGGCCCATAGAGAGCCCTATTGACCACAGATGATCTTCCAGCAAGCAGGTGTCTGAGGCTGCTGTGTGCCAATTTGTTCTTCATGGCCTTTCTTCTCCAAATCCATCCCATCCGCATAACACATTCCTACTTTTACAGCTGACGCTTCATATGGTAATGAGTTCCTAAGCTGTATTACAAGCTGTGCAGAAAAAGTATATGTAATACAGATGTCTAATAGTACCGTTACACTGCCCGTACTGCAAGGGTTGTGAGATACAGGGAACAATCATCCCTGACTAGCCTTCTCCACATACATCTCAGTAGTTTCTTTCCCAAGCTAAAGGGCATAACTCATTTAATTTCTCCATATGCAAAAGCCATTTCAGATTCCTGGTTAACCTTACTGTCCATCTCTGTACCTTTTCAATCTCTACAATATCTTTTCAGATGGAAGAATCAGAAATGAATGCCTTATTCAACACCCTGAATATGTAAGCAGTGAGAAAAATGATATCCATTCCTTTCCTTGTCACTTCTAGCATTCAACTTTCCTTCGATTCTCATTGATCATTATAATGATTCAGAAAAGTATGTATAATAACTTCAAATTGTTATAGCTAATAAGAAAATTATCATTTTGTACGTATAGTTGAGATTGGTTTTCCCATGTGCATTACTTAGATTTTATGGGCACCAGATTTCATCTGCCATTTTTATCTTAGAGTCAATTAATATCAAGCAATGATATTAGAATGAAGGAATAAAAGAGCGTCCTTTAAGGAATGAAGAGCAACCTTCTGATGCTCTTTACAGTTGGTTTGAATTTTGGCTTCTCAAAAATATCTTCTTTGATCAAGCAGCAGTTGTCACCACATCACCCACCCCTTTTCTCAGCTCATTTATGAGTATACTAAACAGCACAGAACTGGGACTATGGACTTTCCACTCTATTGTGAAAATGGAGACCATTTACCCCTACTCTGTGCCTCCCTTCATTTCACCAATTGTTAACCCATCACAGCTTAATCCCATCCAGGACTTTTGGTAGAAGGCATTGTTGAAAGTATTTTTGTAAATTTGTTATTAACCGCATCACCGTTACCTACATATTCTTCAAAGAACTAGATCGGATTTGTGAGGAATGACTTCAGCCTACAAAATCTGTTTTAACTATTTCCCCTTATGTTGTATTTTACATCTCTACTAACTCTATCATTTGTTACAGCTTCTATTGATTTTTCCGGTACAAAAACCAGACTTACTGTTCTGTAGTTCCTTAAATTCTCTCTGCAGCACTTTGTTAAAAAACTGGTGCCGTTTCTCATCCATCCAAAAGGGGAAAAAATTAAAATAAAAATAAACAATAGGTTGGAAGCCACAATTAATTGTTCAGCAAATTCAGCCCTGAGTTCCAAAGAAAATACTGGGCTCATGTTATCTGCTGCTGCCACTTTGATACTACCCTTTCCACTGATTTTTAAAAAACCTCTTCTGGTGACATTTCATATTGAGAGCGTTCCCCAGGCTCACCCCTTAAAAAGGAAGGTCTTACAGTAGGGCATCTTCCACAGTGGCTGTCATTGAAAATAATTCACTTTAACTTTTGTTCCCTACTTTCACCGGGCTCCCTACAATTTCCTTCTGCTGTTTGAGATATCAGTAGTTTCACCTAAAACCAGTTATTCTAGTCCATACTTCATTTTTCATTTTCTAATGCTGGTAGAAAAGTACTCACATTCATATGATTTTTTCCAGTACATATGCATTTTATCTAGCTGCCTATTTCTATGTCTCATTCTTAAACAGATTTTGTTTTTTTAACGATGATTGATAAAAACAGGGACCTTATTTATCCACACATGCTGTTATGCTGCCTCATGTTTTATAGTATCCTGTATTTAAGTGTGTAATCACTTTATCCCAGAACATTTAACAACTCCAACGATGAAAGAGAAAAGCACAAAGAATAAATTCAAGACAGCTAGCACTTTCACTCTTCTGTACATTAGCTGTTCTCCCTTGAGCACCACCACCACAACCAAAAAAAAAAAAAAATCTGTATTTAAATTAGAAGGCTAGACTATGTTACTTAAGCACAGCCTTAAATGCGAAAGGAAGATATATATTTCTGCTCTGGGTTTATCATTAGTCTTTGAACATAAAGCAAATGTTCAATGTCATATTTGTACTACCACATGCTCTGAGAGACTCCAGGGAATTTGCTCTCTGCTCATCTGAAGCGGTAAAAGTATTTGACCTATCATTTGTACAGCAAGCCAGTAGTAGGGAATGAAAGCACTAAACCATCCTTTTAAAACCACGTGCAATACCTTGGCTGAAATTAACACCAGCACTTCAGTGCTCACATACAAAAAGGAAACACTGAGTTCTCTCCCTCTCTAATGTTACTTTTTCTTTCAGAAGTTACCAAAATTGGATATTGTTTTCATGATGAAGCTGACAAATGATTCCTACTCACAATTCAGCATCCCCAAATATTTGTCAGCAGCATTTTCTTCTCATTACTTCTAAATAAGTATTTTCTAACAGCACTGTGTTGAGACCTATGAATCATAATGGCATTCTTATCCAGGCCAAAAAATATGATGATGAGCTTTTTCAGATACATTTACGAGTATCTATTGAGAAACAGTTCTGCGGGTACAAGCTCTGGAGAGCACCTTTTTAGTGATTTACCTCTGTATAGAATTCCCTAGCAGCTAAAATCTATGATCCTTTCTGTCTACTAACCTCAGCAGGACTACTTGTACAATTAAGGATTAATTGTTTCAGAAGGGATTGCTTACAATGCAAGCAAACATAATGAACATGTAAGATGTTCTTATATTCACATGGTTTTGGCCAAATCATCAACTGATGTACTTAGCACAGCTCCAAAGAAGTCAGTTAATTGATGCTGAAGGTCTGGTTCCTACTATTTGTGTGATTTAGAGGGAACATGATAGAGAGAAAGAGATTTTTGTCAAAAAAAAAAAATGTCTCTACTAACATATGAGAATTTTACTTAGCAGACTAGTAAGAGAAATAGGCTGGTAATGTATGATTTATTTCATTTTTCATTAAGATCTTTTTAAGGCTATTAAAAACACTGATAAATCACAGGTTAAATGTCAATCCTCTGCCCTTGCTGGGATTTGAAACATTTTGAAAAATAAGAAGATATAGAATTTAAAAGTAGCTGTAGAGTGGCAGTATTATTTAGGATATATAAGTTATTAGTAAATAATCAGGAGATGATTTACTGGGAGTCTATATGGATGACAAAAATGTTGAGGTGCATCAAGTCTGAAGGGGCTTAAAAAGGTGTAAGAGGTTTAAAAAGGTGTAAGGAATTAAAAAGGTGTAAGTACTTAAGGTAGTTACCATTTCTAATACAAAGGGACCCTGGAACACCCTGCTCTTAATAAGGGAGAACACTGTCCTCAGCTGCTCAGAGTTTAATATACTGTGTTTATCCTGGGCTGCGTTGTAACAGTATTTTCAATTCCCCTCATTTTGCTTCGTCTTTTCCCTTTTTCCAGAAACTGGCATCCTTCTCTCTTACAAAAGATAAGACACTCCTGAAAAAAAGTTCAGGGCTGAATTTGGTTTCTTGTGCTTTAAATGGTTTTATAAGAGAGACAGGAAGCTCTGTCCTCACCTTCTACTGCCTGGTGTTAAAAAGAGTTTTCCTAATGCTCCTCCAACTCTAAGAAAAAAAAAATACAATAAAACTATTGCCACAGCCCAAATATGCCATCAGAGCTAGTTCAAATCCAGCAGGACACCCAGGACACCTGCAAGTCTTTGAGACTATAGTTAAGTCTTGCCGGTGTCATTCAGCAGAGGACTCTCGGCATCACTGGCCATCTCTTCATGTGGCCTGGGGCAGAAGCAACAAGCAAAGCTATGAGCTAAGTGCTTGCTTCAAATCAGCCCTTGTGTACGTGCTGCCAGAAGGGAAAATGACTCACAACACATGATAGTCCTGAAGTGCAGTGGAGAGAATAGCTTTTCTTCTTGTACTCTTCCCAGCATGCGAGGACGCTAGAGCTTTTCCTTCCTTTCTTCCTTCCTCCCACCTTTCCACCCCTCTTCCCCTTCTTTCTCTGCTTCCTTCTGCTATAAAATCTCCATGGGCTGGACCACTACCATTGTGCCTCTGTTCAGAGATACCCCGTGCAGCTGCCAAGGGTTGACCTGGGAGGAGCAGCTGGCTGTAAAGGAAACAATATCTCTTTCAGCAATTTTTCTCACCATTATCTCTCATTTCTATGGGCACAGCAACTTCAGAGGTGAAGAAGTCTTGCATACCAGCATTTATAACGAAAATATATACATATATATATTCTCCACTGACCTTGGTCTTCTACATCTGTGGGAGGTGTATGGAACATAAGAGCAGCGCGTGGAAAAGTTCAATTCAGTCAGTCACGGCTTTCACACGGTAAATGCATTTTATTAACTATAAGCTTTCATTTTCTCTCATGGGTTCACAGGAGCCTCATGTGACACTTATCTAAGGAGAAAACAGAACAGAACAATCTTTCAAGAAAAGAACACCATAAAGCTCACAATTAATTCAGCTCTAAAATATGCAGAACACAGGCCCAAAAGCCAATTTAAAATCTTCAACATAAGATCAAAAACTACTACAAAAGGATATAAGTATTTTTAAACAGGAATGTTCTCTTTAGGAGTCAAACTATTTCACAAGTTGACAACTTTCTGTGTTCAAACCCAGTAGCTTTCCTTTGAAGCAACATTTCACATTGAGATCTGATGGAATCATTCAACATTACAAAACAGGAAAGTATTATTAATTATTCTTATTATTTTGAAAGTTCCAAAACTACAGTCACAGTTAAAGGTCTCAAGACGTACACAGCCTAAAAATAAGAATTAAAATTAAAATTAAAATTAAAATTAAAATTAAAAAAAAAAAAAGGACTAGATCCTTCCTTATAGGGAGTATAGCTGACACATTAGAGAGCAAGTAGACAAAATATGTAGGAAAACAATGCAATGATAAGGAAAAAAAGACCCATGAATTTGCATCCTGTTTCACAGGGTCATATATAAATAAAGAAATAGCAGGTCTACCAAGTATTTGTAGAAGTTCCCCCTTAAACCAAAGCATGGTTGTATTCCTGCAGGGACATTTGAAATAGAAGAAATGCACTGTCAGACCCTGCCAAACGCAGCCTCATCATCTGAAAACAGCATGAGACAGAGAAGGAAGTAAAAATCAGTCATCTACAAAACTCAAAGCACTGGCAAGTCAATCAGCCAGATGATTGAACCATATGTGTATAAACACACAGTCAGCGAGGGGCATTAGCAGAATAATATCTTGTCATTTTAGTGTTACTAGCACACGGTAGGGGTATTAACTTAGCTAAACTTAAAACTGCGAACACATAACAAACCTAAAGCTCAAGTTCTCCTTAAGATCAGACACGAAGTGGTGTTTAGACTTTCCATTAGACTGCTACACAGAAGTGGACTTCATACATTTTTTATCAGATCTTTTTACTTTTGCACTCCATTTCTCCAGCACGTGTGTACCTGCTGCAGAGCACTGTGAGTGCCACGGCCTCACGGGTGCACAGGTGGATGCTCTGCAGCCAGCTCACAAAATCTGCTCTGCAGAATGTGTGACCACATCACAGCGTTGTTGTTATCTCTTCGGCATTAGTTAACAGCTTGCTGGAGCAAAATGCACACTTCGGGTTGTTCATGACATCATCTATCCTTTTATACCACTAAGCCCTGGTCTGGGGATGTCAAAGGTATGAAGTCATCTAGAGGCCCATAATATTTATATGTTAAACAAGGAAAGGTTCATACTCAGCAGCTAAAAGTATAAAGGAAAAGTCACTTTTCTGTGAGATCAAAAAAATTGAAAGCAACGGTTGTAAACTTTTGTCTCCAGCACCTCCTACATTTGTTCACTATTAGATTAGCAAAATGATTTTTTTAAAGGTTTTTGCTTTTTAAGAAAAATGAAATGATCTATGGCTATTTCCATGGCTCCTACAGTGGAATTTACCTATGGGATTAGCTCCCCAGACATGAGATTGGAAATAAGGGTGCTGCAAAGGATGATATACCATGCTGTCAGGATGGTGCGATGCATTCGCTGCTTAAAAGTGAGAATTTATTCGGTGACACTATTGCTTTCTGATTACGTGACACCGCATGGTAGCAGGGAAAAGCAGAAATCAAAGGGAACAACATGAATAGAAGAACAGTGCAGCTAAAAGCTTCAGCAGAAACACTCTGAAAAAAAATAGGGGCGGAAAGGATATGGGACAGACCTAAACAGCATGCATCTCCGTGAGTAACGGTTGCCAGAAAAATGGAAGGATTGTCAAAGGATGGGCTTAATTCTGGAAATCTCTAGCTGTGAAGCAGTGGATGTGCTTTGCAAGTTTGAAGTAATTTGGGCAGAGGAAGCTAAATCTGCAACAGCAGTACATCTTTTGAAGGAACTCTTCCTTCTATGCAAAAGTGACATTCCTTCCTGGCTGGGCACCCAGAGGGTGGCAAGCAGTTTTGCTCATTCCCCTGTCCCACAGAAGTACCTTAATGATGATCACAGACCCATCCACCTTTAGGCAACCCTAGAACAGAGGTAAATAGCAGACGTTTTCCTTCTACATCTCTCCCTTCTCCTCCCTTTCATGCGCATGTCATGGTGTTGTATCTCCCGGAGAAGCCCTGGGGCTGGCACTGACACCCCAGGAGCAGAGCGTACAGAAAGCTACACAGCTGCTGCCGGTGCCACGTGTGGGTTAAAGGGATTTCTGTCACTGCTGGGGCCAGACAGTTTAACAGTCTGTGAACGCTGTGCTTGCTTTCTTAAAAAAATACTAGGACTCTGTCATTAAATGCTCCCTGATTTGCACAGAATTAAACTATATTGTGCTGTAAGTTTTGCTTTGTTTTCTTGCATATAGTTTCTACTGTTGGCACAGTGTTTTGAGATTTGTCATCTGCACTCTGAGCATTAAAGAGCTCACTGGGACACCACTTATCTTAATTTTTTTTTTTGACAGTTTTCATATACAAAGTCCCCTGCATAATAGCAGGTTCAATATTGTTTAAAAAAAAAAAAAAAATTAACTAGCAGTTTTCCACAGAGTAAGGCACATGTGCAATATGCTTGCTAGATTACTTGCTCTGCCCTTGACTGTACAGGACATATCCAAAAGAAGATTTTCCCCCTTGGGCACAGTTTCCATACATATGTAATTAGTTACTTTTCACACATGCGTGATTACAGGAGGAAGACTGGACAGATATTTATGTTCACAGGACATCCTGCACAGCCGTAGGAACATCTCCTCCTTTGAGACCCCATTTGCACTTCAAAATCAATCATATTAAGGAACTCCAGGCGTGATTCACAGTGAACCCAAACTCTGATTTATAGCAGACCTAGAGTGCAATTTGTCTCCTACCACCTCAGCTGTCCACAAGCTCAGCACCTAGGGTAAGCAAGTCTTCTCCATCCCCTCCATACTCCAGGGAGTATCTTTTGATACAGGTAACTTTCTGATCGGTGATTCATCAGCATCTCTTTTTTTTTTTTAAAGACAAGCTGAGTCATTTCCTGGATGTCTCTGCCCACTGATTAAGAGCCTAGATCACTTTCTCAGACTAAATAGCTAACTTCAAAGCAATTAATGTTAGGACAGATTAATCCTGCCCTCAGTTAAATCACTGTTCTTCAGTTCAGGTACTGTTTTCATCTCGGGAAAGAAATTACAACTTAAATCTCGGGGAATCCTGGCAAAGTAACACTCCTCTGAGAGTCAAGAGTCCCAGTGTCTCAGGTGATATTCTCTATTCCAACACTATTTATGCTCTAGAAACCAATTAGAAAGAAAAAAAAAAAAAAAAGCAAGAATAGTGATAGGAGGGACACCTGCCTCCCAAACCATGTCTTTTATCACTACACAAGTGTGATGTCCCTTTCCTCACTGTGTCCTGGGAAGCTCCCACTCCCAGTTCCCCACTGGTCCAGTCTCAATGGGACAACTGCAATCACTTAGAGCAGTTACCGGCCCAGCACCAAAGGCACTTTCATTTGCAAGAAGCCTTGAATCTCATTATCCCACAGCCTGTTTGAGAGCTAAATTATGACATATAGGAAAAACATCTCTGTTGCTCCCACAACAAGAACATGAAGGCTCATCACCTGAGTCCATGAAACAGTTTTAGGCTGCAAATTCCACTCTCATCTAAGTATCAAGAGGATGGGGAGGTAGTGAGACACAGTTCTGCTTTCACAGGCAGGTTTCAACATATCTCTGTAGACTGTCTAATGTTAACACCAATCCTAGATGCCAAAGATCCCTATTAAATTCAGAAAAACAGAAAATTCGTACTTAATGCGAGCTTACAAATTATATATCCAAAATAAGTGCTTAACATTGGGTCCAGTGTAGTGAAAGAGAATTTGGGTGCCTGCTCCTGAATTGCTGAATACACTTTTCTTGGAGTCTGGAGGCACCTGGTGTGGAGATCACAGACAGGTATCAATGATGCCTTTTGCAGACCGTAAGCACATTATCCATGAAAGAAGCTGTAGCAACCATATTTTCAATTGATTGACTTTGGTATTTGGACAGAACATTCCTTTAAATGCATTATTGTGTAGACAACCTACTGACCTTTGGATCTTTAAATAGGAATATTTTTTGCCCATGCTGAAGAAAAAGCATAAACATCCAAACTGAGAATTATTTGCTCACTGCACTGCAGTAGCCTCATACCATGTAAGTGAATTTGTTTGCTTTTTATCTTACACAAAATCACTATTAGGAGAGGAGTTCAGAGGGTCTGTTGGCTGGAGGTCTATTGGCAGGGAAAATAATTTTGATATTTTGCCAACAGGCAAAGATTTAAGGGAGAGACTTAAAAAACAGTGGTAATAAACCCTCCCAACTCCCAGGTGTTAGACAGCTCATTGCAGTGCAGTCTGAGGGAGACTAGAGCTGGAGGAGATGAAGGTATAAAATAACCTGTAGTATGAATAACGCTTCTGAGAATCCTGCTTTATGAAGTTGCAAGGTTTTCCTCCATCCTGCCTAGTAAGCCTACAACATAATTCAGCACAGTGGTACCCAAATTATTCACCTATCCTGTTTACTGGAAACAGTGCAATCATATTATTGTGATCATATCCTAGATATTCTGGTCCTCAACAAGAATGGCTCCCGCACTGTCCCAGCTATCCTGCTCTGGAAAATGAAGCTTTTCAACATCGTTTTGTGCCCTGAGCACTGACCCTTAGTGACACTGGAAGAACCTACAGGCAAAAGGGAAGAAGAAGCAACGCATTCAAACATAAGCTGCTAGCCCACCATAGATTCTCTTAGACTAAATAAAAGACTAAATAAAAGGGCAGAGAACAAGAGGAACTATAAAAGTTGTACAGAGAGGGGAAAAACTTTGGTATATCCCGCATGGGCAAGGACAGAACAAGCCAGGACTGTTTGCTGTAAATGACACATTCTCCTACCAAGTTCTTGCTTGTACTTTCTCTTGCTCCTGGAAATTTGATCTAGCATCGCTCTTATTAACCCAGAACACCATTCAGAAATGATCAATAAAATAGACCAAACAAATAAATCTTTATTTAAACATCTGAATTTGAAGATTTACGAATGAATAGTGTAAAGTAGCTGAGACCAGGCACCTCCATTGGTAGCTAGAAATCCCCACAGGATGGCATTCCTGAACTAGAATCTACAAAAGGTAAAACATATTCACCAAATAAAAAGGGTTGCTTTTCATATTTTGCACTCAGAGAATGAGAATTACATTTCAAAGGACTGAATGTGCTTCTAGCATGAGGGAACAGAATTTTTTTCACCTTCACTAAGTAAAACATGCATTTATGCTGAAATCTTTCATCTGTGAAGCCACTGCTGGAGTTACATAAAGCATTTGACTAAGTACACAAAAGCCCATGAACCCCCCATTCAGTATTTGGGTGATTATGTTTGCTCACACAAATTGTATCTTACTTTTGTAAGCAGCTAGAAAAATGATGTCATTTGGGGGGGAAGTTTATACATCAATATTCAGGTATCTTGTTTTGCAACTCTTACTTCCAGTTATTAACTAAATCCAAGTGATCCTAAACTGAGCCAGCAGAGCTGGTCTTACATCTACCTAGCCAGAACATTGCACCTGCATAAATAGTGGCTCAGCATAAGAGAGGGCCTAAAAATCTGAATAGAAGAAATTTATTTATATAAGAGATTTTTTTTTACTGATGTATTAATTTTTAATAATTTAGCTCATCTATAGACACTAATGAACAGCATATTTAATTTTAGAATGGTAGCTGAGATACTGTAGCTTACAACACCATCTGAACTCAGTTCTGTTTCATGCATTCACATTAATAATAAACTGTTCGACTCTATTTTCCTCTGTACCAGAGTTATGTGTCAGGTCTATGGCTGAATCCCATGTCTACAGTTGTGGTCCAGGTCCATGAAGACACAGACACAAAGACAGACAAGCACAGTTGTTCTCCTGCAAAGTCTTTAAATCTTGTCATTGAGAAGGACATGAACTACTGGATCTAGCTATACCAAAGGTAAGGTATGGAAAATGAACCCAGGAATGGGTACAACTTCTATACAAATATACTTCCATCTTCCTCTTTAAACCTAAAGAGAAAAAGGTGCACATAGTTTGCAGAGTTAAAACTCTGAAATATGTTCTTCTTTCATAATGTGTTTGTTCAGTATTTCTCAATCTCAGAAACCACAAGAATTTTGGGGAACAGCCCGGTCACTGAAGATCATTAACACTTCCTCTAGCACTAGCCTCAAAACCAACATACAAGAGATAAAGAGGAAAAAGGTTTTTCTCTGACATTCTTGCTTTTGGCTGATTTGTTTTTGCACGCAGATATGGTTATAAGCAACTAATAACTATGTTAATTTTATTCAGAAATTTACTAATCCATCTAATTCTAAGGCCTTTGTGGCTTTGGTGGAATTAGTGCAGGGATTCAGAAAGGATAACAAAAGATTATTTTGATAAGTACCAGTCAACATATTTCTAAAGACAAGAAATCTAGCCATTCTTTAAGGAAACAAAACAGATAAAGTGAAATTTACCTTCACAAATTTTAATACTAACGCATTCCCACAAGTGCTTAAAATTCCAGTTAACTAGAGAATTTCATTGAGAATAAAATAACATCTTTACATTTGTCACCTTTTTTCTTACTTATAAGCATTTCATTTTATTAATAGCAATTTGGTAAAACAGAATGGACTATTTTATTATTTTATATATTTTACTTTCACATTTTGCTGACAGTTCACATTGACTTCAGTAAGAAGTATGTCTCAATAATCAGACTAAATGGCTTATTGTATTTTTCTGAAATACCTAAACGTGCAGAATTGAATATTAAAAATATAATTACAATCAAATTAATATTTCTATTAGTCACAGAGCTGACTTTTTTAATATGTAATATAGGTAGGATTCAACACCACTTGCTACCCAAAAAGTGACTTTAATTTATGTATCTGACTTAGAGGTGAATCTGGCTCCATATATATTTAAACAACTGTCAACTTCAACCTCCGTAATGTCCTACCATAATTAATGTTCACAGTATTTCATGAGCAGATTGACTTTATTTGCAGTTACTTCTCTTTTCTAGCCTTACTGTAACAAACTGTTCTCTCTCAGTGAAAACAAAACAAAACAAAACAAAACAGAAAAGAGGTCAAAAATCCAAAGTTTGTATCTCAAGTGATGATCGCCTTCAAAACAGGTTATGTGTGTATTAACACAGATACCTCCATTTGGGCTACTCATTTCTTAAGAATTTCTGATGGCAATGAAAAAAAATGTAGAATTCTAATGAAGTGATGCAGTCCACCAGAAATAATATTTCTATTCCAATCAAATAATTTTATTTCAAAACCAAGTACAAAACCCTAAGTGAACTCAATATAGTCTAAATTTCCAATAGTGTATGTGGACTACCTTATTAATCCACATATATTTTGATATTTACTATAGAAGCTTAAATCTCATTGACCATCAATGAGATTGAGGGCTCTGTAGGAAGATTTTGGTCCTTCAAAATGCAGTCGAATGGAAAATCCCACTATGTAACTACATGGATTTTTAGTAGGTAAATACCTTTAAGAATCCAGCTATATTAAAAAAAAAAAAAAAAAAAAAAAAAAAACTTCTTTCTCAGTAACCAAGCTGTCTGAACAAATTAGCTGCAAGAGTTTTCACAAAATATGCGTATTCTCCTCAGTAAATGTTAGGCCAGATTTCTAAAGATATGCACTAAACCAAGTCAACATTGCCAGTCATTGATTTCAACAAGAATATGTTACCTCGACACTTTCTTTAATCCTGCCTTAAGAGCAGCTGCCGGCATATAGGAAAACCATATCTGAATTTATGCTAATATAATGTTAGAAGAGGTGGAAGGAATAATAGGAGATATCTAAACTAGTTTTAGATGCCTGAATCTGGTAAGTTGAATCCTGCCCTAGTGTTTTTTTTCACTCCACTTTGAAAATTCGCTTTTGGATTTTCTTCACCTTTGTTGTATTACTGCCTTTGGGTCTTGGTTCTGTTTCTTGCCACTGCTACCGAGCTGTATCATGCCTGACCCAACCTCACTCACTGACCCAAACCAAAGCCCACTGGAAGATTCTCTTTGATATGAATGATCTTTGGATCAGACTTTAAGGAAAAAGCAGTAGAAAGGCAAAACCATTCATCAAGATTATTCAGGAACAGCAAGCAAGTCAGTTTACTCCAGTCTCTGAAGGAAAAGTTCTCCCTTGACGCTGCCAATGCATCAGTTAGCCCACTTTGGTCCAGAAGGTCAGCAGTTTTTTGATCTCGTATCTTATGCTGTCACAGATAATTTGACAAATGCATCAAAACTGATCCTTATGGCTGTTGTCCTCTTCTGGCCAGTAGAAAGGTCAATGAGAGGTGTATCAAAAATCTGTACTGCAAGAGTCTTTCTGAATTCCAAAATTCCCTCTATTATGGAGTTAGTTAAAAGTTTAGAATCATGGAATCAAAAAACCACAGAATGGTTTGGATTGGAAGGGACATTAAAGACCATCCAGTTACAACCCCCCTGCCATGGGCAGGGACACCTCCCACCAGACCAGGCTACCCAAAGCCCCATCCAGCCTGGCCTTGAACACCTCCGGGGATGGGGCATCCACAGCTTCTCTGGGCATCCTGCTCCAGTGCATCACCACCCTCAAAGCGAAGAATTTATTCCGAATATCTAATCTAAACCTACCCTCTTTTATTGTAAATCCATTCCCATTTCTCCTATCCCTACACTCCCTGACAAAGAGTCCCCCCCCAGCCTTTCTGTAGGCCCCCTTTAAGTACTGGAAGGCCGCTGTAAGGTCCCTCCGGAGCCTTCTCTTCTCCAGGCTGAACAACTCCAGGTCTTTCAGTCTGTCTTTGTAGGAGAGGTGCTCCAGAACTTTGATCATTGTCGTGGCCCTCCCCTGGACTCAATATAAAAGATCCATGACCATTTTATTAGATTTTAGCAATACTTAAAATATTGCTTTTTAAATGTGTCCATGCTTGTCACTGAGGCAAAATCACATGATTAACTGACTTTTTTTCCACTTCTGACAACAGGATCAGTTTGTTTAGCACATGAACAGTCAACTATTTCTAGTATCATACACCAGTACCATGAGAAAGCAATTATAGTGGAGGTTGCATTCAGTGACACTGTATGAAAATCTCTCAATTTTTCTACCCTAAGATTAGGGGAAAAAATTTCTTCCTGAAATCAAAAATAGTTTGTTCAGTGCATCAAAATAGCTTGTATTCTTCAGAATTGTGGGTAAGGGAAGCCAGAAAATAAAACAATCTGTTAAATGTGTTATCAACAAAGAGAAGCTGTCAGTCATGGTACTGCACTGTACATTATAAAAATGGAAAAAATTTGTACCCAGATTCAAAAGCATCCATTTATTCTGCATATATGAGAAAAACAAAGCTGTTATATAGATATTTTACTGATTTCCTTATATTAACAGAATTCTTCTTGAGAGGTAGCTGTTGACAGAACAAGAATCTAGAATCTGGAAACTTGTTTGCAAGTTATAGTCAGAAGTGGTCCGCACCTGATGAAGTGGATGGGTAAAGATGAAGAAAAGCAACAATTAAATTCTCAAAAACTCTGGAAGCGTATCTGAGAGCTTCCAACTCTGAAGACTGAGGAGGAAAAAAATAGGAATAGAAAGCACCACTGCATTTAAATTTGCAAAAAATTACCATGTAAATAATAAGTCTGTTTAGAAAACCCATCCACAGTTAAGAATCATTTCTAAGCAGACTGGAGGAAAACAATTTGCATTTTTAGTTCAGGTATGTCTGCCTACGTATTTACTCATATCTATCTATCCATATGAAGCTATGTGAGTTAAACACACAAATAAGAAATTCATTAAATGAAATTGATGGTTTTTACATAATTTAATCAAAACCTAAGGTTCTTTATCATTTTCTCATCAGAATGAATAGGATACAGGCACAGTAAAATGTCCCATTATTGGAATTTCATTATTATGCAGTGCCATGCATTTACTATTATAATGTAAAATAACATAAATATTCAAATCTCTCTGTCCAATGTGGAAATTAACAGAACTACATATATATATATTAGCAAAAGGAAGGGAAAACAATAAGTTCCAGAGCTACTCTGCCTTTCTCACAAATGCAGAGTAAATGGATAATTTAAATCTCAAATCAGATTCCATTTTTCCTACCAGTACTACCTTAATGAACATTTGGAGTTTAAATCTAGTTAAATAATGACATCTTATGACATGTGACCTTTGATCTCCTACATACATAACTGTTATACTACTCAGTTTTATTTTCAGTATGAAAGTTAATCATGTTAGTGCAATATCCTGTCACTCCATGCCATGTAGTTGAGTTACAAAAGTTTTGCATGGCTTTTGTCAATAGAGGAGTCCATGTCCTTAATAATAGATACGGTCATCCTAGGACAGTTCATCTAGCTTAAATTCCTGTTTCCAGATGTGGCCAATAGAAATTGCTTAGAGAAAACACAAACATACAGGACTTGAATGAAGTGAGTTCTCCAAGCTATATTTCCCAAGTAACTAGCTGAATTCTTGCGACTCCATCTTCAGAAAGTTTTACCTACAACCTGTCTAGAGAAAGAGGGAGGAGGAAAACAAGAATGAGAATAAACAACGTAATGAATGTTCAGCAAGGGGAGCCCACAACAAAGTAAAAAGACTGAGGGTGAGCCTATGTTAGGGTGCCAATGCAGCCAAGGAGAGTGGTTTTGAAGAAAATCTTCATTTGTCACCATTTTGTGTGCTTTGGTTTGCACTGTGGAATGGTCTCTGACCATATTAACCAGATCCTTTTTGTATGAAAATGAATCTGAAGATGCCCTCTAGGATCATAACCTCAGCCCCAAAAGAGTATGCAGTATATAGGACCACTCTAGGCTTAGTCTCAAGTATGTGGGCATAGTGTAGCCACTGAGTCCTCAGCAGCAAGCATTCTGCTCTACAGATATAGCTAGTGGCTCTTACTACTTACCCATGAAGATGGAGCCAGAAAAGCTCCCAAATGGAGCACAGGCTGGTACAGCCCACCCCAAAGGTGACAGGGTGACCAGAAAGGACTGTACAGACTGTGCTAAAACCCACAATACCTCTGAGTTGAGTGAAACTATGCTAGGGAGCAAGGACCTGCCTTCAACATTGCATTGGGCAGGGGAAGATGTTTTTCCAAAAATATTTTTTCTTCTGTATTTTACCTAGTAACTTTCCTTTACTAGAAAAATAAATACAAAATAAAATCTAGGCAAATCTATTCAAAAGCTCTGACTAGTTTCAGGTCCCATTACAAAAATAAATAAATAAATAAATAAATAAAATAAATAAAAAGGGGGGGGACATTTTAAATAATGGATAATATAAGCCAGTTCTGACAATATTTATGACTGCAATCGTAAACACCTTTAAGCTGAAGCACTCTTTTTGATCAGTGATATGAGAGTATAATCCACACTTACTCTTTTTCTGCAAATTGCTGCCAGTTTTCCCACAGGACACTGGGATGATGCTTACTGCAGCCATATGCATGATTGGCATTACTGATGTACCACTCATGCATCATGGTCTAAAATAAAGAGAAACTGTCTATACCACATGTGATCAAGCACTGTACTGAAAAGATGTCCAAGAAAATGCCCATTTGACCTTCCTAGAAACATCATTGTTAAAAAAATTGCTGAAATAATATCGATTGGCTTTTGCTTTTTATTTCCAGAAATGTTAAAACCTTGACTGGGAGGAATCGGGCGCATATGAACTACAGTGAAACAAATCTTACACTTCAAAGATGAAAATACTCATAGCTCATCGCAATACATCTCCTGGCTTGCAGACCGAGGCCTTCAGGGAGCATGACAAATTCCCATCACCTTTTAAATGCCAATTTTGTGTTTTGACCTATGGCTTAGATAACTGATAAAAATCACATATAACCATGTAATTCCCCAGTGAATGCAGATGATGAAAAGAATAAGTTACTTGAGTGAAAACCTTCATGAACTTAAGCAAACATAAAAATTGCTTCCAAATCTACATTTGACAGAGGTTAGGCAATATATCGCTGGGTACTTTAGAGAAAAGATTATTGCTCACTGTTGTTTTATGCTAATTTTACTTCATTTAATCACCTAAATCCCTTTTTGGTAAGTGATAAATACATTTATAAAGCTCTTTCAGTTGCAAGGATGAAAAGCACTAGCTAAAAATGCTGTCATCATTTTCACTGCAGAGGATTCAGAAGACGTGGATCTTTTTGTCTGAGAGGAGCGTAAAGTATAGTCTGAGGCTACAGAACATAGCTTTCAATACAAACATAAAGTCATTATTAAAAATTTCAACACAGATCTAATGGAATCATTGGCACTAAGAAATTACACACCGACATACTGCAAGTTACCCATATTTTCTCTCTCTTAGCAATGTATGAACTGGAGAAATCCTACTGGACTCAGTTATTCAGAAATACAGCCCTCTTTTTCCAACTTTGGCTAACTTTGCCAAGAGGGGGTCTACACCCACAGTAAGCTGCTCTCTGCACTGGGGGTTGTTGTGGACCACCTTAACAGCCCCTCGGTATTAACAGGGATAGTGGTTTTACAAGTCCACATTGCCCATGACCCACTAGGAAGGCTGTAAAGTTCCGTGTGCATTACTGGCATGATTGTTTTGACCTACTTCATTCCTACCAGCATATGATGGCAAATTTAATGTGCCTCTAAATTTGGAGTAATTTTCATGCAGCAGATAAAAAAAATATGAGCAGTAAACTTCAGGCACTTTCACACAGATGGCAATGCGGTGTGAAATGTTATTCCATTTTCCCACACTAAGATAAGAAAGTATAAATGTCAAGTTAACTGGAGATTTTCCTTTGGGGAAAAAAAATGCAAAAAGTTAGACAGCAGTGCCTAGATGGTGCTCAGCATCCCCCATTTTGTCACTTGTTATACAATCCTGTTTTTTTGCAAGCCAGTAGTTGATTCACTGGAATGTGTCACTCCAAACCACTATATTTTGCAATCTCTTACTGCCATCTTATGCCATTTTTTGTCACTGCACAACCCATGGCTTACTAAAAATTGTTAAAGAAATGTTTTCTCACGTATATCATTCCTTTCATAAGCATGTGTCATCCTATCAACTCATTATCATCTGGCTCTCCTTTCTGCACCCCCAATTCTGCAAGAAAATATTGAACACTGAATTCTCTTTGAAGTTGATGAGAACTGAGAGACCCCAGCACCTTTAAGGATTGTGTTCGAAAGGGTAATAATAAGCTCTCCCCTTCAAAACTGTTTCTTCAGTTGCTCATCGCTTTTCAAACATTTCTCATTTGCACTCCTTGTTTCTCATTCCATTACTGCACCGGGACTACAAAGTAAATGAAGACAGGCCTGTATTCTTCCCTCTGTAAAGAGATGGCTATAAATGGTGACAACAGACTCACAATATGCATTGTTCATGTAAAAAATATTTGGAAAGGTTGTCATTTTAAACAGCTTTAGATGCTAGAACAAAATGAGTGAAACACAAGCAAAATTAGTAGTCTATAATGTGATCTTTTAAAACAGTGGGTTTGTTTTCTTTGTCTAAAAACTCGTTTAATGACTTGGGACCTCTGTGCGTGTCCTTTTTCTTGAATTCCACATTAAAATTCCAGTTTATATGTAAAGGAACACTGCTGGTGTTTCTCCAGCAGAGCATGAAAAGTCATCTTTAAGTATTAGTGTGTTTTCTTGTTTTCTTGTCCCACCCACTCTAACAGATTTTCCACCAACCAAGCACTACCCCCAGCACTATCCATAAAAACCAATACATTTTAGTTCTGTTTGAGACATTGATGATTAGAGTTTAGTAAAAAATATACCTTGTGGCTGATGTATTAGAGCAAATAGATTCATTTTTCTCCCATTCTTTTCTCCCATTCAGTTGTGGTTTTGTTCTGGATGCTGCACTGATGAAAATTAAAATAGAGCTCAGCTTCTCAATACAGCTAATGCAAACTAACCTTCCAATTCACAGCAAACTCTGCAATCACATTTTATGCCACATAAAGTCAATTTTCTTCAAATGCATCGACTTCAACCATTCCCAGCTATCGTACTCCCAAAGCACAATGTTGCAAGACGACTAACATTTGTATTGATTTTTCAATATGCACTAGAATAACTTCTTTTAAGCACACTTCAGTGATCACTCTAAATGACAATGCAATCAAATGAGAGCTGCACAGTATTTCTTTGTTTGGTTCTCCCTAACACTAGAGCAACTTCTGTATCTCACTTAATATCACATTCACAGGAGAATCAACTAATGCATTAGGGACCTTGCCATCTAAAAGCAAAATTATATTCTTCTGTACTAAGATTCCTGAGAGATATTAATGTAAACTAGTTTTACTAAAAAAGGGCAAATTGATGTCATGTTCTCCACTCTTAGACATCATTTGGCGCTTGTCACTACTCTTGCTCTGTGGCATACTCCAGTGTGGGGAAATCTAAACAGCTCAAAGTCCCATTTTTTTGCTGACTTACAAGGAGGAGTGCAGAATCTAACCCTGAAAACTTGCCATACATGCCACATTGATGTAAACAGAATCATATGATTAATCTTGCACCTACCTATTTTCATAAGTATTTGTATAACTCCCCTTGTTGTGTATTTTTAAACATAAGAGACCTAATTCCCCATTTCAGGTACAAAACAGGGACCCATTGAAAATGGATATTAGAGTCATTAGGTCATTCAAAATACCAGTTTCTTTCTTGTTTTTTTTTTCTTTTCTTTTCTTTTCTTTTCTTTTCTTTTTTTTTTTTAATCTAAGCCTAGTTAAAGATGTTGTGATCTTAATTCTACATAAAGATGAAGAGCAAAAATTAAGAAAGGTGGCGTGTTAACAAGGCCAACCTCTTTCTCATTGATAACACTGGTCTCCTGAAAACTGTGGGGGAAGACAGCAGATATGAGGCTCTGCTAATATTAAAAAGGAGAAAAAAAAATCATTTCTTAAACAAAATGATACACTGTTTTGTGCTGAGGGAATAGAGATTATTCAGAGAAGAATTCAACTCCCAGTAAGGTCCATAATGTTACAGTACCGAGACCTACAATAAAATAATTTGCCATTTTGACTTCAATAACAAGCAAAAACATACTCTAAACTAAAGATGATGCATTTATAAGGCTGAAGGGTATTCTACACATCCCTAGGTTTATGTAGAGCAAAATGGCCATGGACATTCTATATTAAAAAAAAAAAAAAATAGTTTCATAGTACAGAAAATAGCCCTTCCGTTGCACTTTGTAGAATATAATTTCTTGCTTGGAAAAAGAACAAAAAAAAAATCAGAAGAAAAAAAAAAAAGAAAACAAAAAAAAAGAAAAAAAAAAGGAAAAGGAAAGTATACAAAACAAGTGATGCACAATGCAATTGCACACCACCTGCTGACCAACACCCAGCCCGTCCCCGAGCAGCAGAGGCTGCCCCAGACAATGCCCCAGCTTTTATTGCTGAACACGACACCACCAGGTGTGGGCCATCCCTTTGGCCAGTCTGGGCCCCCTGCCCTGGCTGTGTCCCCTCCCAGCCCCTGGTGCACCCCCAGCCTCCTCACCGGCAGGGCAGCACGAGGACAAGGAAAGGCCTTGGCTCTGTGCAAGCACTGCTCTGCAACAACTAAAACATCAGTGTGTTATCAGCATTATTCTCATCCTAAATCCAAAACACAGCACCATGCCCGCTACTGGGAAGAAAATTAACTGTATCCCAGCTGAAACCAAAAAACTAGGTAATCTACTTTGTATGTTGAGTTATTGATTCCCAAATCACATTAGACTACTACTACTATTTCAAACCCTAGAAGAATCTTCTCTGCTAACCAAAAACAAGATGAGGAGACACAGTTCCCTCTACTCCATCTGTTGGCAGTCACATGGTTTGAGGACAGGTCAGGAGGCTGCTTGGTTAAGGTGCCCCGGTGGCACGTAACTGCTGTGACAAGCATTTCCACCTGGGAACAACCATACTGCTGCACCGAGAGTCTCCTCTGGGACTCAGGAACACGAAGATGCCTTAAGGCACCGTCTGGCAAGAGGAACACCACCTGTGTCATGTAGGGTGATACTGGGGCAGCTGCTCAGGATGGGCGCTGTGGCCCCTTGCAAAGGCTTATAGCTTCAGGGAGAAGAGTTCTTGCCAGCAGACACCTGATCTCCCCCTGTATTAGAAAGCACGCTGAACTTCTGCCAGAGACATTGCTTCTAACAGCACTGATAACAATCGGTCAAGAAGAGGAATGTTTGCGCACACCAGTATGATCACTATTCATGGTTTCACTGCAAGCCCCATCGCTGGGTACAGTCTGAGTGCTAGACTAGGTCTTTGACATCAGGCTTAACTTTTCAGAGGGAACAGGGTTAGAGTTTGCAGGAAAACCTTTTCTGAGGAAGGACATGAAGAGTGTGTTAAGACTGTAAACTTCATCCTCCAAGAAATTCCAGGAATGTGGAAGAAATCTATAAAAGGTAGAGAGGAATTTAGTGGATAAGGAAGTGGCTTGAAGGCTGCACCCAGAGACCCAAGGCAAGGGCTTGATGTCCAGGCGGAGGCCGGTGACGAGTGGTGTCCCTCAGGGGTCTGTCCTGAGACCGGTACTGTTTAATATCTTTACCAGTGACATAGTGGGATCAAGTGCACCCTCAGCAAGTTTGCAGATGACACCAAGCTGAGTGGTGCAGTTGATACAACTGGAGGAAGGGATGCCATCCAGAAGGATCTGGACAAGCTTGAGAAGTGGGCCCATGTGAACCTAAAGAGGTTCAACAAGGCCAAGTGTAAGGTGCTGCACCTGGCTCGGGGCAATCCCAGGCAGGAGGACAGACTGGGAGAAGAACTCATTGACAGAAGCCCTGCAGAGAAGGACTTGGGGGTTCTGGTGAACAAGAAAGCTCGACATGAGCTAGCAGTGCATGCTTGCAGCCCAGAAGGCCAACTGTGTCCTGGCTGAATCAACAGAGGAGTGGCCAGCAGGCTGAGGGAGGGGATTGTCCCCCCTCTGCTCTGCCCTTGTGAGGCCCCACCTGGAGAGCTGCATCCAGGTCTGGGGCCCCCAAGAATGATGTGGGGCTGTTACAGCAGGTCCAGAGGTGGGCTACAAGGATGATCAGAGGGCTGGAGCTCCTCTATGAAGAAAGGCTGAAAGAGTTGGGTCTGTTCAGCCTCAAGAAGGCTCAAAGGAGACTTCCTTGCAGCTCTTCAGTACTTAGAGGGGGCTTATAAAAAAGATGGAGAGCAACTTTTTGTTCGGGCAAACAATGTCAGGACAAGGGGGAATGGTTTTAAACTAAAAGAGGGGAGATTTAGATTGGATGTTAGGAGGAAATTCTTCACTCAGAAGATGGTGAGGCCCTGGCACAGGTTGCCCAGAGAAGCTGTGGATGCCCCATCCCTGGAGGTGTTCAAGGCCAGGCTGGATGGGGCTTTGGGCAACCTGGTCTAGTTCAAGGTGTCCCTGCCCATGGCAGGGGGGTTGTAACTGGATGATCTTTGAGGTCCCTTCCAACCCAACCGTTCTGTGGTTCTATGATTCTGTTAAGGTGAAAACTAAATCAACTGGACTGAGTAGATGGAATCAAAAGGCATAGGATATAGCCAAACCCCAAGGTCATCAATGGCAAGAATTTGAACCTTAATCATGGAAAATCTGAGGGGTAAAAAAATTAAAATTTGACAAAAATTGGAGAGAAAACACTGTGTCATTATCTGTTTCTAAAGTCAATGATCTCTCTAGTTTTCATTCCCCTGGGTACAAGAAAGCACCAGCAGTCTCTTGCTGTCAGCTATCCTGGTCTGAATCTCCCACTCCTGCTGCTTTTCATCCAAACTCCTGCATGCAAAATCTCAGCTAATTTCTGAATTGTCACACCCTCTCATGGCTATTCTTACATCTCTCATTCCCATCTTCTGCAGCTTACCCTTTTAACATGTGTAATTTAAAGCAAGTATCTGTTATAAGCTGAACATGCACCTTTACCATTCATTAGTATATTCATCATTTCAGATCAATAGGCATCATTGAAAATAATCTTAAATAAGTAATTTACAAGATCCCTAATAACACCAAACACTAGTTACACTTTGCTGCAAATATTAAAAAAATGAGATGCCATGTATTAAAAAAATATAAAATAAAATAAAATAAAATAAAATAAAATAAAATAAAATAAAATAAAATAAAATAAGGTCAATGACTAGCAGAGATTCAGAGAGTTCTGTTTTTGCCTTGTCCTCCTCCTGCTATGCAATAGTGAGATCTCATTTGAGTTGACAGCTTGGAAATGAAAAACTAAGGAAAGGAAATTTTCAGTCAGTATATAGTCAAATTATGGATTTCCTTGCTGCAGGAGATTCCTGCTACAAATTATAGGGTCAAGTCTAATGACTGCCTGGGTAATTTTCTGAAAGCTAACATTTGTTGCATTGCATACCTAATTAATCTTACGCTTCAACACATTAAATGTAACATGCCCCACTGAAAAAGAAGCTGTTTTTTGTCATGGTGTTGTGAGACTAGGATAGGTTCAGTATAGTTAAATAAATAAACAACATGTAATGGAAGAATCATTTTTAATTTTAATTATGTATTTTTTTCTAATCCAAGGTGTAGATGGACAATTTTTAAGTATTGATTTCTACAACATCTATTTTCCATTGTGTAATTTCCATTACATTAACAGAACCGTGAGTGAGCAGACAAATTCCAGGAATGGACTGATAAAAGCTGTTCGGGGAAAAAAATACAGCCTTGGGCCCACACAGTTAACGATTGTTGGTAAATCAGACCATAGACATGAGCAAAGAAGTGTGTCTCAGAACTGAGTCTCAGAAAGAAGTTCACCTGGAATAAAAAAGCAAACAAACAAGCAAATAAAAAAACTGCTTTTTTTGCATTTTGAAGCCGGGACACAGGTCTCTTAAATCAGTCATGAGGAAGGGAAATCAAAGAGATGGTGCATGGGAAAGCTCATCTGAAATTTAGGAACTGTGCTTGTAGAAAGAGGGAGACTGCATCTCCTAAAGCAGTGTCTCTTCCTTGCTGCTGATTATCACAGAATCACAGAATCACAGAATTGAAGGGGTTGGAAGGGACCTCGAAAGATCATCGGGTCCAAACCCCCTGCCAAAGCAGGTTCCTTAGAGCAGGCTGCCCAGGTATGATGTGTTGAGTCAGTGCATTACTAGCAACACCTGACAAAAAGGATGTAAACAAGCAATAGACAGTTAGGACAGGTAAGGCACTGGAAAGTGAAAAAAATCTCTACCATCAGAGGGGATTTTGAGAACCAGGTAGCCAAAAAAAAAAAAAAATCAATGACTGCTTGGAAAAGAATAGACTTGCTAACTTTTAGCCTCCTCTAACTTGTATTTTCTATTAATCTACATTGCATACTATTTCAACTAATTTTGAAAACAATCAGAATAATTAATCAATAAATATCTGATGAAGAAGAAGAGTAAGAGGCTCTCCATACCACTAAATCTGTCCATCAAGGTAATACAGTTTTCTAAAAGTTCAGCCAGCACTCTTTAAAACTTCTGAAAGTTGTGTGACTTTTTACAGAGGTCAGGACACAGGGATTTCTTTTGGCCTTAAAATACTGCATTCTGTAATTCTCCTCCGTTGTATGGTTGCCTCCACAAAGCTCCTTTAAAGTGTTTCTGCTGAACATGTAATTGCTGGAACTGCCAGGTTCCCGGTGGTCAAATTACAGAGGCATATTGCCTTGCTAAAAAGGAGCATTTGTGGGCTGTTAACATTAAGATGGCTAGCAGTGCTTATATATAAGAAGTATACATGTGCATTCATTCACAGCTGTTCTGGATGCTTAAGAAAATATAAAATTATAGACTGGGGAAAATATGGATCATTTCCTTCATAAATCATGAAAGTTCTAATGACATTTTAAGTAACAACAAACTGAGAGGAGTATTAAACTTATTAAGCACGTACGTTTTAATTAACAGTTGCTTATAGTATTTTAAATTACACTTTAATCTTCAGATCCTACAAAATTAATATTTTTAAGTTATCAATTTATATACATATTGCTTCTTTTGGTGCATAATTTTTGGCTCAGATTTATTGCCCACAACAAATAATTCCAGACCACTTCCTCACAAATGCAGTACTGAAGACCACTGCAAGGAGTCATTTAGCCTTTCTGTAATGTTCGTGTCCTTGAACAGAGACTGACTTTTTTCTCTTTTAGGCGCTGCTGAACACAGAACACGAGACATTTCAGTGAAATCTACCACAGAAACTAGACATAAACCTCATTTCTACTAGTCTTAATTTAACTTTCTCTCTGACAGCTCTCCGCATTAGTAATACTGATACATCCCATGACTTAGGGCTTCATTCAGTTGTGACCAAAGACAACCACAGCCTTTTAATTGATTTCAGGAGCAACAGTATTAAGCTCTTTACAGTTTTACAGAAACCGTCAATAATGATGTTATGAGGGCTTTTTGTGTGGTGAGCTTTTGACTAGCAGGCTAAATCTATCAGCTCATTTCATCAATAGCTAGCTACCGCCAGAGAACAGAAAACAATTTCGTTGTTCCCATTATACGCTAAATTTGACTTCAGAAAATAAAGAAATCTCCGCCTTTATTAACAGGACTAATTTAAAACTAGAAGTCAGATCACATCTGAGCCCAGCCTGAATCCATGGTTTTGCAGGGGCTATTTCTAAAATCACTTTATCTGGTCAAATCAGTATTTAGGTGGAAGACAAGGAGGAAAAGAAATGACTGGTGTCTTTTCTGAGCCTGTGAGGTGCTGAGCTGTTTAAAGGAAGGTAAAAATGTGATGAATTCATTCTTACTTTCAAGCAATGCTGTCTCTTCTCATGCTTGGGCAACAAATTCTTTTCATAAGAATGGTGTCTTCCAGCTGGCAACATCTAGAGCAGAAACAGACTGGCTTAACCCTTTCTGACCAACCTCCCTTGCTGCAGAAATTATTAACATCCCTTGGGAATTCTGTAGGCAAGCTCGGGAAGCTGCGAAGACTGGAGGCATTTCTCTTTCTCTACAGACCTCAGTAGGTTGTTAAAGGAAAAACCTTGGGTTTGCTTTAAAGTTCTGACTAGTTTCATCAACTGTGAGCCCTACCGTGTTCCCTTCAAGGCTCAGTATGCCTGTCAGTGATTTCCATTGGGAAGGAAAAGAAATCTTTTTCATGGGAGTATAAAAATTCTCCTGAGGACTCACATTTCCTTACCGTAGGAGGTTTCATAGAAATCATCTAAGTTCTATATTGGTGCCAGCTTATCCAGTAAATTTTGATCTTGGAAATAAAATGCCAGCAGGGGCAGGGCTACCAATTTTGCTCTCACTTCCACGCATGGCATACGGTTTTGAAAAGGCTGACCGTGAATATTTATTTGCCCTACAGAGTGATTTTCAAGGTCATGTAGAAAGTGGGTGACTGACTTTGCAAATAAATATTGTAAGGAATAACCAAGTAATACACACAAGATATGACATAGGGCTTCCGTTCATGAAATGTTTTACAGCACAATAAGTTAGTTTAACAAACTTAAACAAAACAAAACAAACAAACAATCTTTTTTCTAAGAAAAAATCAAATCCCATGCACAATTAAGCACCACCTCCATCTCTTCATGATCTGTAGTTAAATTTTCAATTATTTAGTTGGATGGTAAGTTAGCAGAATGCTGTTCTCAATTATGTTAGATTTTCCAACACTGCTTTTCCAACTGTTTAATCCATCATTTTCAAAACTGCTTCCTACTCAAATTATAAGTCGAAAAAAAAGCTTGTTATCTGTAGATTTGGCTTTATCTTCCAGTTCTGAGTGACAGCTTATCAGTATACTTAGACCAGTGCTTTGCGAAGCACCCCTAAAAAGACTGCAAAGTAAATGTGGCAATAGTTATCCCATTATCTTTAGTGTACATTGTTCTTATAGGGCATACTGACTACTCAGTATAGACTAATTTGCATCTAAGGTAATTTTGTAACTGGCCTTGGAAAAGGTCTTCTAGGATACATCCAATTAAGCTCCTCACTTATAATACCTTTTTGCGGCAGTTACACAAGAAACACGATGTTCCCAGAAAGTTAAACATTGCACAGCATCGAATTAGGAAGTGCATAATGCTTCCTAATAACACATAATTTCATTGCACATCTGCATATATGTGTGTAACTACTATAACAGATTTTTTTTTTTTTTTGGCTGTTACAGGCTGTCTTTCATAAAAAGGCAAATCAATTTTAATCAACAGTTAAATCAGAATAGTTTTAAACACACAAAAACAACCTGGAGAGTACATCGTTTGGCTTCATTACATTATCTTTAAAAGCTTTATTGATTATTTCTTAATGAGTGGCATTCAATATTTAGAATGTGTCTATTTATACTGGTACATTTTCAAGTAAATTTTCTGCAAATATCTCAGCGAAACAAAAAGCACTGCTGTGACAGAATAATTTCAAAAGCATTTTAAACTCCCTCTGTAATGAAATAATTTATTTCAGAGGAATATACATTTACTTCATCTGCACAGATAATGAATACCTAACAGGTATTTCGTCTGAAGCTTTAAGTGTTCAGCATGTCTAGAGGGAAAAACAGATTCAAGGGCACAAGACTCCAAAAGTCATGAGGCATGCAAGAGTCATTGATACCTCTTAAAGTAGAGGTGATATTAATGATGGGAAAAGCATTTGGTACAGATTCTCTCTAATGACAGGACATGAAGCACACGCTGCATGATGATCAATGAGGGAAAAAAGACAGGACTTCAATTCCCTTAATATTTCTCTTCCTGCCACCTCCAGTGAATTTGCATCTGATTTGTAAAATCAGGTCTTGATGTCTTTACATGTCATGTTTTTATCTAGAAGGAGAGTATAGCAATATTTATCTGTATCATTTCAGGCAAATATTCTCACACAGATTCTTAAGGCTGTAAGAAATTATATAAACATACAGCACTGTTTGATTTCAGCCTCTGTGGCAGATTCCAGATTTCAATTAACCAAAATAAAATGTACCACAAATGTAGACAATAACAACATACTAGAGACCTCTCAAAAAATTCTCATGCAAATGAGGTCAGACATACAGGCCAGTACTAGCGGGATACACATTCAAAATTTTGGGTTTAGATTTTTAAAATAATTTGTTGAATTTGAGAATTTCAACAAATAATTTTGGAGAATGGAGACTGTAGAGTCTGCCGAGGCTGCAGCCCAGGGTGCTGCTGGTCATCTTTGCTGCGAGGGCACATTGCTGGCTCATGTTCAACTTAGTGTCCACCAGTTATTCCAGATCCTTTTCTGCAAAGCTGCTTTCCAGCCAGCCAGCCCACTGACTGCATTGGTTATTCCTCCTTAACGGTAGGACTTGCCATTTGTCCTTCTGGAACTTGATGAGGTTCCTGTCAGTCCATTTCTCCAGCCTCTTCAGATCCCTCTAGAAGGCAGCACAACTCTCTGGTGTACCAGACAGTCCTCCCAGGTTTTTATCCCCAGAAACCTTGTGGAGGGTGCACAAGTGGAGGGTCCACCCCATCACCCATCTTATAAAGAAAACCGTATTGGCTTCAGCCTCTGGGGTACCCCATCAATGACTGGTCTCCAGCTGGATTTTGTGCTGCTGATCACAAGCCTCTGAGTGTGGCAGCTCAGCTAGTTTTCACTCCATCTCACTGTCCACATGCCTAGTTTGAACTTCATCAGTTTTGTGTGACGGTGCTATGGGACAGAGTTTTGAAAATCCTGTTAAAGCTACAATGAACACGTCCACTGCTCTCGCTTCATCCAGAGAGTGAGTCATTTCATAGTCACTTGGACAGGCTGGAGAACTGGACTGAGAGGAATCTCATGAAGTTGAGCAAGGGGAAATGCCAAATTCTGCATCTGGGGGAGAATAACCTCATGAACCAGTGCATGCTGAGAGCTCACTAGCAAAGAAAGTCCAACAGCCTTGTGGGCTGCATTAGGAAGAACAGTGCCAGCAGGTCAAGGGAGGTGATCCTTCTCTGCTCAGTATTAGTGAGGCCACACTGGGTTTCAGCTCTGGGCTCCCCAGTACAAGAAAGGTGTGGACTTAACTGGACTGAGTCCAGCACAGAGTCACAAACACGATGAAGGGATGGTGCATCTTCCACATGAGGAGAGGCTGAGAGAGCTGGGACTGCTCAGCCTGGAGAAGGGGAGGCTCAGGGGAATCTCATCAATGTCTGTAAATGCCTGAAGGGCAGGTGCAAAGTGGAAAGAACCAGGCTCTTCCCAGTGCTACCCCGTGATACGACAGGAGACAAACAGTACAAACTTAACCACAGGAGGTTCCCTCTGAACATCAGGCAACACTGTGAGCATGGCTAAACACTGGCACAGGTTACCCAGAGAGACTGTGGGGTCTCTCTCCTTCAAAATATCCAAACCCAACTGGACATGATCCCAGGCTACTAGCTCCAGCTGAGCCAGCCTGAGCAGTGAGTTGCACTAAATCTCAAGAGGTCCCCTCCAGCCTCAGGAGTCTTTGTGATTGCACCCCTGCATCAGGGATACCTTCCCTGCACAGGACATGCATCCCTGTGCCCTTCCGAAGGAAGGGGCGGCACTTAACGCGACTTGGCCAGCAGCCATTAGCAGAGCCAACACGTGTGCTACAAGACCCCACTGTGGAGAAAGGGCTGGTTTGTCAGGAAGGGCAGCACCAAGCTGGGGCTGGTTTGTGACCATCCTGCCTGGGTGCCCACAGAGGAGGCGTGGTGGCACTGCACAACCCAGGCTTCCATGCACAGGGATGGACAACCTCCCTTTCCCTTGAGTTCTTCGGTATGGAGTGTGCCTCTTGGGCCCTACTATGCCTGAAAAATAGGATAAAAGTTGAATCATAGAATCATAAAATCATTAAGGATGGAAAAGACCTCCAAGATCATCTGGTCCTACCACCAATGTCACCCACTAAACCCTGTCCCTAAGCACCACGTCCAGCCTTTCCTCGAACACCCCCAGGGACGGTGACGCCACCACCTCCCTGGGCAACCCGTTCCCATGCCTGACTGCTCTTTCTGAGCAGACTGAAAACAAGCCAGAAACGGGGCAGCCTCCCTCAGAGGCCGCGCGCCCCGCCCGCCATTACGGGCTGCCCCGCCAGCTGGGATGGCGGCGCCCCCGCGGCAGCGGGCGGGGCAGCTCCCCCTCGGCACCGACCATGTCGGGAAAGCGAGGGGGGTCGCGAGAGTCGCGACACGGCGGTAGGAGGGGGGTGACGGCGGTGCTTCCTTCCCAGGGTGCAGCGGTGCAGCGGTTACCATGGGGCCGGGAGGGCCCCGCCGCCATGGCGCTGCCCGCGCTGCTCCCCGCCCGCGGCTTCGAGCTCGCCCCGTCCCCGGGGCCGTCCCCGGTGCCGGTGCCGCCCGGCCGGGAGCTGCATGTGAGCGGCAGCGCGGAGCTGAGCGCCGGCCCCGACCGGGCCCGGGTGTCGGTGCGGCTGGGCAGCAGGAAGGGGGCGGCCGGGGCGGCGCGGAGCAGCGTGTCCCGCAGGCTGGAGTACATCGCGCACAGCGCCCGGCACCGCGGCGTCCCGGTGAGGGGCCGCCGGGGGCTGAGGGGGCGCCGGGGAGGGCGGGCGGCGCTGTGAAGGCGCCACGGGGATAGGTTCCCTCCTGGCAGTCCTGCGGGGGGTGGTTGGGGATTTCGTGAAACGCTTCTGGAGGGTTCCTCACCCGGGGCTCTTAAAAATAAAAGGTGACAAAGCAGATCCGTGGTGGGTGGGTGGCTGGGTTTGGACTCTTAAAAACAAAACAGAACTAACCAGATCTTTGGTGGGATAAGTGGGTGGGTTTGGACTCTTAAAAACACAACAAACCAGATCTTTGGTGGGATAACTGGCTGGGTTTGAAAGTTTCTTACTCCTGAAGACCCCCAGGAAGTCTGTGCCATTCCCATGCATTCACAGATGAGCTGGGGAACAGGGAGATGATAATTTACTCCCAAATTATTCAATATAGTAATAAAAGTATTGCAGAAGTATTTAGTGATAGTGCATGATGTTACAGTGGAATTTAGTATCTATAAATACGAAGTAAGAGTGAGTTACTCAGCCTAAACAGTGATGTGCTTACAGTGACAGGGCATGCCCACAGCTCAAATGCTACATGCATTTGAAGATAAGTACTGACTCCAACTTTTCTTTTCCCCTCCCCAAAAAATAGGATTTACTGTTTTATTTCAAAGTGGATGGCAATGCTGCCTGTCTTTTCTGTAATAGCTGAACAAAGCATTCCTTCAGGAAGAAGGAAGGCGATAAGAAAGACCCTCTAGCCCCCCTGTTTCGGTAAGGGTCACGTTGCAGCCGTGGGACTAGATGGCAAGGAGGCCGCTGTGGGCCAAAGCTATCACCTGTGTTTTTCCCTACACGCAGCTGTGGGGTGTCTGTCACATCACACAAGCCCTGCTCACACTGATGACAACCGGGAGGAGGATTCATTCGCCATCAGAATGACTTGCTCAGTCAGAAGTGGTGCATTTCTGTGAGGGGTTACAGGCTGAGTGCCTTCGGTTTCCATCAAGTGAGTTGGTAGGAGCTTGGTCGTGGATTTTCAGAGGAACAGGGGAAGACAAGGCAACTTATCATTCGTCCATTTTTATTAGTAGAGAAAAACAGTAAGCCTTGTACCCACCACTGTGGGGAGCTATCAGGTCATAGGTATTTTTATCCTGGATGCAATTAAATAGCATTTCAAACTGTGGGAAGGTGAGAAAAAGTAGTTGCAGCTGTCTGCCCTACAAGGAACCTGAATAAGTGACTGGTTTTTGGCATGAGCCTGGCTGAAATGGGATTGCGGGGAGCATTCGACTTCATGGCAGGTGACACACAAAAGGAGTACACAGGCTGTTAAGTCAGTGAGCGTGCTTTTGAGGTGCTGTATATACTCACGCAGGCTGGTAAAAATAAGTGCAAAATGAAGTGTGATTGGGACAAACGTGGTGATATTTGGGTATATGCAGAGAGGAATGTTACGGGGGCATGTAAACGGTGTAAACTAGGTAGGAAATGGACTACTTTTGTGTTGTGAGAGCTGAACATTCAGTGGGTTGTTAAGTAGTTTCACAGCGCTCTCTTGCTGTTTCAGACCTAGCACATGTTGGAGACTGAACGTGCTCTGTTTGCAGACTGGAGAGGCTGTGAAATGCTGCTTAAGTTCTGGGCTTCTCGGTGTTAGCAATGTGTTAGCTCTGGGGAACAACAAGGTGGTGTGTTTTTTCCAGAGTAGTTCCCTATGGTGTAATTTTTAGTGCTTTCTTCCATCCGATTGTAAACCACTAGTGCTTTCATTTGCCCTCTGGCTTTTCTCCTAAGAGATCTCACTGCTGGCAGTTTGCTCCTAACTGCATTTCCTAACATCACTTGTAGCTAATGCCTTTCTAGACCACTGTAAAATTCAGCTCTCTTCACAATCTCCATACGGTTGTAGTTCTTGCAAGGCTGTCTAAGGCCCTTTTAGAAATCAGCAGGTTAGACCATATATTTATTTTTTAATTAATCCATAGAACCGTTTCCTTAGCCGTTCGTGCTGCTGCTGTAGGAAGCCTGGGAGATCAGGAGTGCGTAACCTCTGCAGCAGCAGGAGTTTGCATTAGCAGCTTGTCAGGATGCCAGGGGCTGCACCTAATTTCCATATATATTTACACAGGTTTTTAATCAGAAGTAGTTGCACATAGTAGCATTTATTTATAGAGTGCTGTAAGTATCTACTGCACTTAGAGCACAGAATCTGCTTTGAGGGCTGCAGGGAAAGTACAGTCAATGGGGAAACCAATCTCTTACTGAGCCCAGCTGTTCAAAAGCAGCATTTTTTTTTTCCTTCTCTAGAAGCAAACTGATTTATATTTACAGCTTGCAATTTATCTGGGGGGTGGTGTGGAGATAACATTTGTTTTCTTTAATCATTGTATCTAAAAATTATCTTTGGCCATCTTGTTTAAAAATAGCAGTGATTGTACAGGTTAGCTGAGGCTTTAGAGAGGGGGTGTTACTTAAGGAAAAAAAACAAACCAGTTCACAAACTGTATCCAGCAGGCTCTGTCTTTACTAGGCTGTGTCCTTGGATATACATGCACTATTCTCTGTATTTGGAACCTGTTACTCAGGAGTCACAGCCGTGGATGCATATCCATATAGTCAGTGGAAAAAAGGATTTGAAGCTTTGCTTACCCAGTTACATTTTTTTTCCAATTTCAATGCATCCTTGGTTAAGAAACGCAGAAAGGCCTGCATAAGGCATCACCTTCCTTAGACTACCGCATAGTTTAAGACATATCCCCAAAGTATCCTGACGTTTGCTGAGTACAAACTTAAGTACAAACTAAGAAAGTGCAAAACCTTTCTTAAAATAACTGCCACCTATACTCCTGTTGTTTTTTGAACAGACACAAAGCACCAGAAACTGCTTCACTGTAGGTGTCATTCTGTCTGTGTAATGCCAAAGGGAAGAAACAGCGTGAGGATTGAGAGGCTGGGAACAGACCCGCCGCCCGGAGTGTGTGCGTGCTGACTGTCAGGGCTTCCCGTCCTGAAATGCTGGGGTAACTTTGCAGAGACACTCTGATGGACGGGCTGTTATGTACAGTCTCATACGTCACATCTCTCATTAAATGGTTCTTTAATACTAAGAAAAAAAAAATGCTATGTTCAGGTGGAAAAAGCTAGCTCTTTCGGTTATTTCAATATCTTTTGGGTATTATTTTTGAGTCTAGAGTAACATTAGATGTATCTCTGCAAGTGTACAAGTAAATTTTAAGAAGCATTTCCAGGTGTCTCCAGAGTTTTAAGCAATAGCTACACAAACCAGTGCAGCTTACTACAACTGTGTGTTAGTGTGCATTTCCAAACTATCGACATTTTTGCTTATTGAGGCTGGTCTTGTAAGAAGGACTCATAATTTTGTTTACTCAGTAATTAGGAACAGAACACATAATTTTACCTTCAGGTAGGTTTTTTTCTCATACTGTACTGTTACATAGCTGTCTCCTTGAAGCGTGCTTTCACTGAATATCAATTTAGTTTTTTTTCTTGTTCTCTTCTGGGGAAAGCAGTAGTCGTTCCTACAACGGTCATGGTGTGATGAGGGTGGACACAGCAGTTCTGTGAAGAAGCAAGTGTCCAGAAGTAGCAGATAGGAAGGAGGAAGGGCTATATGAGATTTTGGTGTGTTGAAATGAAGCAAAACATAAGGTGAGGAACAGTTCTAGACTTGATACTCTAAGCTCAACGGGATGTTGCCTGTCTTCTCAGTTTTTTAAAGTACCCGCAACAGTGATAGTTTATATCACTGCTGGATCAGAAAATACCCTATATAGGCAGCATACAGGTGTGATTCTGTTAAGAATCATTCAATGGTTTCTAGAAGTAATTGAGTTTTCATATAAAAATAATGTTATATTCATTTATTTTTTATACTGTGTCTCTTGGCCCACAGATTTAGAAATTTGAGAAAACTATTTCAGAAGTCCGGGACACCTGACACACTGGAAGTGTAGTTTTTCTTAAGGCACAGTGAAAACTACTTTTTTCCTGTGGTTATTGCTATCAAATGAACAGTTCCTGAGCCAAAATACAAACAGTAGACATAAGGAATAGGAAAAAGAAAAGTATTTTGCTTTTGATGTAGTCAAAGCCCTGATTTCAATTTAAAATTCTGCCATCACCTCCTTGTCTTCTCTGTGTCCTTGTCTGAAGATGGAACAGGTTCCTGAAACGGAACAAAGCTTCTGGCAGAAGATGTATCAGAAGAGGCCACATCGTTATGACTTCAGCAATTAGGTCTTCCCTTTATCTTCAGTAACACATACAGCTACTGTCAAATCTGCTGGGATACAAATTAGCAATGAGGGAAATTTTCTAGTAGATGGCACAAGATGGTTTTTCACTCCCAACTGCATCAATCTTGCAGTAGTGCCTAGAACCACAAGATGGCACTGCCCTTAAATAAACAGCAAGTGGGTGAAGCGCAAAAACAAACAGAAAAAGAAGCAAACAAAGGTTTAGAAGAAGACTGACCTGTTCAGAGGAAAAATATATTTTTTAAAGGGATTAAGGAATGGAGACGAGGAAAAAGAAATGCACTTTTTCTGTTTTTACTCTCAAGATTTATTACAGTATCGTTATTTCTGTAAAATAGGAGTTTTATGTGTGGTTATTCCTATAAAACATGGATGTATATCGCTAGGAAAAAAAAAAAGGGAAAAAAACTTTCCTGATAATTGTATTGACAATTGATTCTATTATAAAAAGTATGGTTTGCTCCATCTTTCTCTAACGAACCATGGCCAGCCATGCTTCCCAAGTACCTCGAACCTATGAGTGTAAAAAGGGGAAATATGGCTTTTAGGGACTAACTGTCCATGGTCCTTGCCTTTGCTAGGAGAGATTTTCCAAAAATAAGGATGTTCCTTCTTGTATTTGAGCATTATTCGTCAATCATAAAATTGAAAACTCAATTTTTGTTTTTCAGAAAACCCAAAAGCTTCTTGTAGGCACTGTGCAATGATAATTATAGGTCTGGTTTCCATGTGATATTTTAGAAGGAAAATGCTTCTCGTGATTAATGTCATTTCTAAAAAAAATATGTATTCCACACAATAAACTTGAAGATTTGAGTCCTCTGTAGAAAATATTCTGACACAGAGCATCCTTAGAAATGTGTCAACAATGAAAGCAAATATTATGTTCCTATGCAAATACATTTAGTAAGTAAAACTTTTTCAGTAATTTGGAAGGCTTGGTATCTGCTTCTCTACAGCTCCTGACTATTAAATTCAAACTCATACTTAGAATTAAACTGTAAACTGTGCTTTCTGTTATGTTGTAGTAATTTTACAATAAACTGTTCATCCAAACTGTTTACCAAAGAGGGCAGTGGGTGAAAGAAATGTTTGACTGCTAGCAAGCTGGTCAAATATTCAGAGGAAGCCAGAGTTGCTCTGTATCTTAGTTTCATATCTTGCTTGTAAATCGTAAAGTTTTTGCTAGTGCTCTGTACGGACCTTACATTGAAAATATAGCTGGTATTAATGCAGAAGGGTCAAAGCGGAATAACCTCTTTTAAGGGTTTCCTTCCTGCTGAATAACCATTGATTAATCATTGTTTAAATCACAAAAACGACTGAAACATCTTGGGTTTTGTACCAGGTGAATTGACAGTTACACACTGATACACAGAGCCTCTAGCTAGCAGTTGCTTTCAAGAACTAATTCTTCTCCTTGAGTGAATAGCAGCAAAATTGCCTTATAGAGCTACTGTATAATTTACTTTAAATGATGTCAAGAAATCTTTAATATCCAGCCTTAATTGACGAGATTTGCGTGGAAAATTCCAAACTTGTGTTTCTAAGTTATAAGTTACAAGCCAAAACAGTTCAGCTTTTACAGAACACAGTGTACATACGTTTCCAACAGACCCTTCATTTCTGTCTTTTAAGATTATATTCTTGTATTTTGTTTCAGGAAGAAAATATGACTGTAACAGAGGATTTTAGTAGACTAGAGAACACCTACCAAATGGAAGCAGAGGTACGTATTCAACCCAAGAAAACAAAAAATGTAGCAAGGACCAAGGAAAATTTGCAGACTCTTTCCTTATAACTAGATGTTCTCTGTAGTAAAGGCAGCATAGTCCGAAGAAGCTACTGAAAGACTGCAATTTAAAGCAGAATTCAATTGTAGTCTTCTGTTGTGTGCAGAACTTGTTTTCTGCTACTGTAGCATGGAAAGGATTATTTTCTTGTCAGATGATTGCGTGCTGTTATTCTGTGCTGCAGCGGGAGGGACTCTCGTTCTGGGACTCTAAGGTTGTCATCGCATGGTGCTGTAAGCAAACCTATGGTTCTGCTCTCTCCTCAACCCCTAGATGTCCCTGCCCTCTACTTTTTTGACAGAATTTGTACATACGTGATGAGGTAATAGGCAAGTTTGGAAAGCTGCTCCAATTAAAAGCTAATCTGGAAAAAAAAAAAGTGATTATTTTTTCCATTATTTTAGCTCCGTGAACTGGAGACAGTGCAAGGCAGAGGACAAGAATGGACGGGGGACAACCGTGGCATGGCAGCCCTAACCTATATCTGCTTAAGCCACAGTTGAACAGCACCTGGACTTTGGTCTATTCTACATTACTCTGCCATCAGCTTGCTGCAAGCAAAGCAAAGCTGATTGTTTCCTAGGTAATTCACTTTGAATTCTGTGGGTAAAAAGTGCTGTGTGAAAGTTAAATATTATTAGAATAATCCCATTTTCTTCAGAATCAGCTCAGGGGAGTTTATTTTTGCACATCTGTACTATAGCAAGAAGTAAATGCACTGAAAATATTAATTAAGGGAAATAATGTGTTTTCAATCAATGAATCTTTTCAGATTTAATCACTTCAGTCACTACCCAGCAACTTCAGTGATTCTTATGAAGATTCTTATAAAGATTCTTATAAAAGCCTGCAGTAAAACTATAGCAGTATTATAGAGTTATAGTTTACAGTCCCCTAAATCCGAGTTCAGCCTCTTTAATTTGCATGTTTGTTTTAAGGTATATTCTCATCTAAATAACAGCAATAAATATACAAATAAATGAGAATTTGGAGAACAAAATTAGATTTTAAAATGAGTCCTCAGATACTTAAATGATATCATTAGTGTCATCTGCTGAATGACTTTAACTTTGCAATTTAGATACTTACTATCATGAGAGCTTCAATTATCAAGTCTTTTAGATAAGCTGTACTTAAAAATTAATACAACTACATACAGTTATTATTTAGGCTACAAACAAGCTTAGGCCTGCTACTTCAGCCCTATGCGGTAACTAAACCAATCGTCAGCCTTCTCCTGCCATCAATTTTTATACAACAAAGACTGTAAGTAAGTGGGAAGCAAATTACGTGGACCAAGTTTACACCAGTGGGCAGTTTGGACCGGCTGTAATTGTTGTTCAGAAGTTCTGTGGTCGCACAGGGCCGGAACTTGAAAATCTGGCCGCAGTACTGTTGCTCTGGGCTGCTTAAGTAGCAGTACAGAAGCGCTTCATGCAGAGGTTAGTTTCACCTTGACTCCCCCTTTATATAAGCACTAGTTTTGTTAGTACAGCTTCATAAAACCAATGGAGTTCCATTGACCAGTTTGTGAGACTACTTTAGCAATATGAATGAATTTTAAATTAACTTTTAAGCTGGCTTCTGTACTAAAGAGTTTGCCGTTGTATTTGTGTTACATATCAAATCACAGAAGTCATGCATTATTTCATTCTCTACGCTGTCATAAACAATTTGTCTACTCTAACAGTTTTTAGAAGAACGAAGAAATTCCCGGACAAATAGCTATTTTAGGGTGTAATTAAGAATTCGAGACATACTTTCAACTGTAAGCAGATAAATTCTAATTCATGCTTTAACAAAGGAAAATACGCAGAAGAATGAAGTTTTGTAGGGGATCACAAAGCTTTGTAGTATCCTAACCATAACAGTTCATCTATCGCGTGATGATCTCGTGGGATGATTAGATTGTTCTTGTGCATATCTTAACATGCTTGCCTTTTCGTAAAACACAACTTCTTGTCCTTTACAGCCTTACCCAAACCTTACAATGTGTCTGTAATGGTTTTGCATTCCTCATATTATTTTTTCACACTTTTTAACCTTAATCATAATTTTATTGAGGAGATAGACTGCTTTGCATTTTAATGCTCAGGTATCCTCTGTAAATGCAGGTGGAATTTATTTTATTGGATCTAGCTCTAAGCAATTTAAGTGAAAACTGTGATTGTGGGTGCGGAAACAAAATTCACAAGTGTTGCTCGGTTGTTTTCTGCCCCAAGGGCACCTGCTTTTTTACCAGTAAAACTCCTGAGTGCCCAGAGCTGCCCCAGTCTGAGCAGTTTCCCTCTTGCTTTACGGCCCACCATTATTTTGTTTGACCAGACTTCTGTTTCATCCCCTTGAGGGAACTAATCTTTTAAACACTGGCAGCCATCTGGCAGACGCTATGATGGTCCTCATAGTGAGACCATATGGTCAGTTTTCCACAAAACACAATTAGGAGTTTTCTTGCAAAGCAGCACGAGAGGCTGTATGGGTTTTATATGTGGCAAGAGCTCTCACTGAAGAAAGAAATCCAGGTTTAGTCTCATCTTTGGTCTTAGTTCAGGTTGGCACCGCACCTTCCAGAAAGTGATCCAGCCACTGAGTTACAGATGAAGGGTGTGTAATTCAGATGAAGGTGCGTACTTGGTGCGGTTTTGCACAACAGACGCGGCCATTTGTCCTTGCAGAGGTGGAGTTGCCCTGTCACTTGGTCAGTTTTTAAGGCCCTAAGCCCAGCTTGGGCTCAGTGGTGTGATGAGGTACTGAGGCAGAGCAAGGATTCAAGCCAGGATGAGGTACACTGAGAGGCTACCAAGGGTAACAAGACTTGTGCATTAATTACTTTGTGATAATTGTCGGTATCCATTTTTACCTTACCCTGTATATGAAGTAGTCCTCTCTTGCTGAGGGATTCAACTTCCTTGAATGATCCTACTTACCACGAGGTAAAGGAGAGGTTTTCCCACAGGACGTTTCTGCAGCGCAGCTGACAAGCGGTAACCCCTTGAAGCTTCCTTTCTGTGCAAAAAGAAGTGAAAGAGTCAGGGGTACGAGATGGTGACCCTGGCTTGGCGATGAGAGCACTGTACTGCAAGGTGAAGATGAAGACTCTTAAAAAAGAGTTTGGGAACTGGGATTTCTGCTTCCTGAACACTAGCAGCTGGGCACGATTACTTGACTGCTGACAAGGGTGCTCTGCCACAGAAGAGGGCTTGCTCCTGCCTGGAAAGCTGCCACCTGGCTGGCACTTCCCTGCCGGGAAGGCTGTAGGGCTCTGGATCCTGGGCTGATAGCGATGCCTGCTTTGTAGCAGTTGGGAAAACACCCAAATTCCTGATGTATCATCTGTATGTAATGCTTCTTAATGCCAAAGGCACAGACAGCTAAACGTTTAAATTGTTTTTCATCCTAGACTGAAGTGACCAGTTCTCTGTAGGCACTGGGGCGAATCTGTTCACCCAGCGCAGGATTTTGAGCAAGTTGGATGGGACTGGGCTAGGCTTCTTTTGGTCTCATAGTTTAGGTTTCTTGAACATAATGTGTGGAATTAAAATGTAATTTTCCTTCCTGCCCAATGTTTTCCACATCATTTTGCTTAGGCTTCTGCATAATTAACATCTGGTAATCTAAGTTCAAATTTAAAAGGGAAGAACTAAGATGTTCTTATCTGATGATGTGTCACACACAGTACTTGTTCGTTCTTCAGATTGTCTACATACCAAGAAAGCCAGACCTCCTCACAAAAGAGAATTTTATTAATCCTCAATTTTAAACAGTTTTATAAGCTTCTTTCTGTTGGAAAACAACTGATAGTTTCTAGGGCTATATAAAAGTGTCCAACTCAATAAATGTTGGTGGTATATACAGGACTAGTATGTTCAGTTAGTTTGTACAAATCTGTCTTTACATTGATTTAATTACAAGTGTTGGATCATAGGAGAAAAGTTTAAAAAAAAATTACTTGTCTGGTGTCTGTGTTCGTTCCAGGTCTCTATTATATTCAGTGACTTTGGAAAAATGCAGAATGTTTGCAATTTACTTACTGAAAAATTAGGGGCTTCTGTTACCATCAGTCCACCTCATTTCTACCACACGCCAGAAGCCGTAGACGCCCTTCGGTAAGTTTTCTCTTATGCCACAGATTTTACAGCCTCAGATAACATTTAATATGAATACATAATTTATACTGTTTGTAATGGGAGCAAATAGTTTCCTTCGTACCTATTAAAATTTATGTTCAGATCTCAGCATTTGTTCTAAATATAACTTAGAAATTAATGTTGTTCAGCCTAGAAAGATGCATCTTGTTCTTTCTGCAGTGCCCCTGTGCAGAAGCAGAATGTAATAAATATTTTCTCACTGATTTCCATTGGAAGTATAATCTGCTGTGAATATTAGGTCAGCATAATTTGACTTTGGTTACATCAGCATGTGTAGGTTTAATTTGAATTTATTCATGGAGGTACAAATGTGTTACCAGATGTTGATAATTCTAAGTACCCTTGCCAATTCCCATTACTTTTAGCTACTGACGTGCTCTGAAGTGAGCCATGTACAGTGCTTGCTCAGCATCAAAATATGCTACTTCGAAGCTCATGGTCTTAATATTTTAGGTGTTTACTAATTATTTGAATTTTTGCATATCCCACTAATGTTGAAGAGGGTGGGAGAACCAGAGGGAAGTTTAATCTTGGTTTGGGGTTTGCCCCGTTAAAGAAATATGCCTGGGCTAAGAAGGGAGCTCAGCTCACTGCAGGTAACATTTCTGGAGATGTCAGAAGTGTATCTCAAAGGTGTCGATACAAGAGTCTGGAAATCAGGCCAGTGAATTCATGTAGGTGCTGGCATGACTTACAGCTGAGCACCCAGATGTTTGGAGCAGCGCTTGGACACTTGCTCTGCACCACACGCCACCGGTGCCTGCAGCATGTAGGTGTTTGAAATGCTTGATTACAGCTGATGAGGATGCTCACATTTTCTCCTCACAGTTTCCCCTCAAACTTTCAATCTACCACCCAGAAGGTGTGGAAAGGTGTGATGGTCCTTACCCCATGCAGTTACAAAAACTGAAACATAGGGAAAAAAAATGTTTGGCATGAATATTTGTGCAAATTGACCCTGCTTGTTATTGTGCTGCATTCTCTGCCTCTCAGCCGTCAAGTATGCGTCACTGCTGTTGCAAACACACGGCAGAAAGCTCAAGAAGTATGTCGACTGCTTGGCCAGTCACTGGGAAAACCTTTATTAATAAGAGAAGAAGAAACAAAAGAATGGGGAGGACACACAGACAGTCATCAAGTTAACTCCCCAGATTCACTGACTCTGCAGGAAAGAATCCAGAATGCTACTGCTTATGCTTCTTGTAGAGTGTTTGCTGTGTTTGAGATAAAGGGAAAAGAGAACAGAAGAAAGAAGTTGCTCTAAAAACTTACAAATCTTACACGTTTTCTTAATAAATTTTTATACTTTTCTTCATTTTTTTGTTTTCCTTTATTGTTGTTTTTTACTTTGTTACAATAGCAAGTATGGTCCAGACAGGATATTAAGAATATTGTTTAAGTAGTGAGCAAAAGTAGAAAGCTTTTTAATTTGCATGTCCAGGTGCAAAAAATGACATTTAATGGTTTTATGTCACTCAAAGCTCTTCCTTTGCACGGATCATTTGAAAGCAGCACAGTGCATGCTTTTGTAAAGAGAGTAGTCAAACTATTGCAGGAATACTTTACTGTAGCTATCACTAGAAATAGTTCAGTTCCAGTTGGCCTTTAGTTAGGTCTCTCCTCAAAAATTAAGATTATTAGTTCTTCAAATAGAGTATTTAACTGTTTCATCTATTCTGCTCCCCACCCCCAGTTCAGTTAATGATGGTAAACCGAACATGCCATTTGTTCACTTCTAATGAAATGAATTCTTCAACATAAAACTTGCTTAGGAATGTTTTATTTCATCATAGGAAAAAAATATACATTAGCTTTATCCCGGTGTCTGTTTGCTCAAGTTTAAAAAGGAAACATGTTGTCCAGGTGCACATTATATGTACAAATAGTTGAATACTTCAGTCATGAGGATAGATTTTTTTCAACCACGGCTGCATAATGTATTTTGATCCATCATATCCACTGAAATAGGCTTTCATATCAGGGTGGTGCACCTGAGAAATCATATTTCAAGTTGAATTAGCAGTGAATACAAATTGATACTTTAATGATTTAAGTTACTAGAGTTAAGTTTTTGAAGACTCCTGATTAGTGTAAATGCATTGTGTACCTAGATACACTTTCAGTGGGATTTTCCACACTTTACTGTAATTTATGGCATAAGAACAGTGGCTTTCTCAGACTGTCAGTGTCCTGCAGATGTTGAACACATCTCCTGAGATGTTACTGGCTAGGTCTATACCAGGGTTGATGATTTAACCTCAGCGCTGTTTCTTATTGAAGTAGTTTCCACTCCTTTGTGGCTGGTACAGCTTCTTGTTATTTTTTTCAGCTGGATCAGTTATCTAATCCAACTAAGCAGACAGCAGGAACACTAAAGTAGTCAAGGAAATTGTGAAGACAGACCAAGTTGATGGTCTTCTGTACCACAGTGTCTAACTTGAAGATCCAACTCCACAAAGGGCAACCCAAGTTACGTGCTTTGTTATGATCTGGAAAGCCTACAGTGAGTGGGTTAGATCTGTGAACTGGGAAATGGTTAGGGCAAGTTGAAACATTTTCTTGTCAGCCTCAACTCTTTAGGAATTAACTGACTATTAGGCTGGAGGAAAGGCTGTGGGAAGGCAATCCGCAGACCTTTTTGAAATTGAGGTGTCGGCATGACTCATCATCTGTAATTAATCTCACCTAGACAGTTTTCAGCTCGAAATTTGTGAGCTTGTTACCATCAGTTGCCCTAACAGTCTGTGGGAAGAGTAAGCTTCTCGTGTGGGTCAATAAAGCGATCTGATAACTTAAAGGCTAGCTTTCACAAGGTAAATGTTTGTGGTGAGGTATTTGTTTCTCCCTGTGGACTGTAAAGGTCACCAAAGGTAGGCAACTGACTGATATAATAAAAGATGCATTTTTTAGACATGAGTCAGAGGGCTCAGAACCCGATTTTAAATCCTTATGTCACGTATCTGGGTTAGCATAGTTCCTACTCCTTTGTTCAGGCATGTTAGCACACTTTATGTTACAGTCACTGGCTAGAGCAGAAATGTTTTAAGGAAGGCTGCCTTCTGGATCAGAGCCTGTGACTAGTTGAAGAATCAGGTGCGCCTTGTGTAAAAAAAGAAATCAAAAGCGACCAAGACCGTGATACACAAAACAGAATTTTAGGCTCACAGAGAGTTTTGCAGTTAAAGAAGGGAGACATTATTCAGTCTGGGCAGCAACTGAGCAAAAGCTTTTTGAAAAAAAAAAAGCAAAAGGAGATTTTTCAGAGTGGAATTGTGAAACCAGTGTGTTTTGCTAGATCCAGTAGAAAGGGATGAAAGGAGTTGCCCAACTTTGATTGGTCAGTGAAATCCTAAAACAAAAGTCCAAGTCTGCAACAGCCTGTACATAACAGAAACCAAAATGCTAAAGGACTTAAAGGCAAAGGAAAAATTAGGCAGTTGGATACTTTTAAGTAGACAGCACATGGCTTGAGTCATTTATCACCTTCTAAAAACATATATTTGAAAGTACAGCAATAGTTTGTGCGTCTGCTTTCTCTATTAGTTTCACTACCTTTGTAAAATAAATAGCATCCATTAAGCCAAAGGTCAGCCAACTTTTAAACACAGAGGATAACAAGCAAGTTGCAACGGAATAAAAATAAATACTACCTCTAATCCCATAATAATCGTTATCTCTTCCTCAGGAATGTAAGCGGTAGATTTGCCAAATCCATTTGCTTTGTTAATTAGAATTCGATAGTGAGGAGTATCTTTTACATCCTGTAAAAATAGAAGGAAAATAAATAGCCTCGAGAGGAGATGACGACTAAAGACTACATTATATAATCAGTTAACTCTCACTAGACTTACAGGGCCTAAAACCTCTCAATGTATACGTACAGCAGGTTTATTTTTATGATCGTACCAACGTCAGTTTGGAAAAATAAGTATAAAGCAATCAACACTGTAATATGTGAAGTTCTTCTTCTCAAATCTTTTTTGATTTTAAGAGCCAAGATATTAAGTAACCTTTTTGTTCATATATCTTGCAAAAAATATGACTTAGAATATCCCTGCTTTTTGTAGATAGGTCCCACAACAGTTTGTTAGTCCCCCTTCTACCTTCACAACTGGTGACACCGGAGAGAAAGGAGCAAATTCAGAGCATAACGCCACCTCTTACAGCCTCAATCCTAATCCTGGATAAAGCTGAGGCAACTACCACGTATATCTAAAGGTCCTCCAGCCAAGAAAGAAGTGTAGCTTATGATTATTTTTGTAGTGCCTATAAACCCCAGTCACAGGCCAGGGTCCCACTGTGCTGACTGCTGCCCATAAATATTCCCATCAAAAGTAACCCACAATCTAAACACGAAAAAGTGATGGATGAATACGAGCAGATAAATGGAGTTTATGCAGCAGTTAGTATTGATCAACGTGACAGGCAGTGGCCTCTGCTCAGCAATGTGGTGATGAACTGCAAGGCAGAGAAAGGCTGGGCTGAAAGCCTGGCTAATAGTGCCGGGGGGGTTGCAATGACCAAGCTTAGCAGCTGCCTCTTAAAGGTCAGAGGACATTTTGCGTAGCTGATGTACAAAACATGAAAAAGCAAAGGGAAGTTTAAAATAATTATTAAAAAAAATACACTTTTAACTATAGTATCAATATTGAATTTAAAACCATAAAGATGAACACAAGATATCATTGGGAAAACATTAAAATATAAGATACATAAAAAGATTCAGAATGCCTGATGGGGAATGCAGAGGTGTGCAGTTGGTGACAATGCCACCGAGAGGAGAAAAAGAGAGGAAGAAGCAAGGCCGCAGGTGTTTTCGAAGCCAAAGATGAATAGCAGGCGGATAAAATTGCAGTGGGGAAGGGACAAAATGCACCAAACAGTACTGAATGTCTGCTCCCAGCTGAACATGGATTCTCGTCTACAGGCAGAGCTTCTCATTTTTTCTTATTTTCAGTCCTCTTTGGCTTACTGATTAGTGCCTTCCTGCCACTTAGGCAGCACGTCAGCGGCCAACCCACAGGGTATGTAGCACTGTATTATCAGACCAGCACTGTCAACAAAGATTTAGCATCTGATTTTCAAATGCAACAAGGACTTTGGCTAGAGAATTTCAAAAGCTTCAAGAATCCTAGCAAAAACACATTGTTAAGTAGATTTATATTCCAACTGTCCAGATGCCCCAAAACACAGCTTTCTCCATCTGAAATTGTTTAAACACAAAGGCTTACTTGCACTCCTTAGGTGCAGTGAAGATGTTACCAATTGAACCTATGCTGGAAGATCAGATCTGATACTTAAAAGCTTTTCAACTTCAGTAACACACCATGAGAAATTTGCTCTAACATTATAGGTTGACACTGCTGCTTTAAATGCAACACTGCGTATTAAGTTTAATTCGAGAGACATCTAGTACAACCCTGACCGGTGAAGTTTAACCAATCCGTGCTGGAAAAGCAAAGCTCTCCTGTGACAACAGAGAGAGCAAACAAACAGAGCTTTCTCTCAGCTGCACAGGTGATCGGGGATCAAGTATTCCCTGTTAGGTTAGCAGGAAGTCCATAGCACTGTTAGAGGTTTTTTAACCTGTGTTATTGTGTGTATGCATTGATAAAATAAGAGTTTAATACAGTCAAACCTGTTTTGCTGGAGGATATTTGTGTTGTAGCCATTCTTCTGGAGCTTTAGCTTTTACATCCCATCCAACAATGACTCCCGAATAACCAAGTCTTTTGTGAACTATCACCTGTCCCACACTGAACTGGATGGATTCAGGCTTTGGACTGCGAACCTGAGTTGATTCTAATTTAACAAAGAAAGAGACTTATAAAGAAATGTTTTATCAAGCATATTAAACATTTAAACAGACATTCACGTTCTTCTGATTTCTACCAGAAGAGAAGTGACAGTTAAATTGATAGGCAAAGTAAACAAGTAAACATGTACTTTATTTCTTTTCCCCCCAGAATATTACTACAATTTTTGACAGACCAGCATCCACTAAGGAAGGTATTTTTCTATTTGTGTACCTTTGATATCACGTATGGGTCTTAACAGAAAGCATAAACACATGTATGTATTGGCAATTGCTGTTTAACTGCACCTTTATATTCAGTATTTCACAGTGCTACACACAATAACTAATTTTGCCGTATTTTTTTCCAGTTTGGGTCACAGGATTTTTCTATTCAGTCTAACTGCAGGGATTTTTTTTTTGTAGGAGCAGACTAATCAATGGTTTCTTTTTCCTCCTAGGAAGTTGTTCTAAATCCATTCATTTGAATCAAGTGAAAGCTATACCACTGTTGTTCCACACACCAGTACAAACTAGGCACACTCAGATCTACTCCATGAAATAGATGGATACATGTAGTACATCACATTGATACCCTTACACAACACAGGGCGGAAAGACTTCAGATTTTACATGTCCTGTTTTGCCTACTGAATACGATCAGACAGGAGGAAAAATACTAACATTTACAAGACAAGTTTTGTACCCTACAAAAGACCTTAGAATGCAATACCACCAGGAAAATACAAAAGGACTGCAAAGACTTTGATACCTGCAAAATAAGAATGGTTTTCTGCTTCATTGTTGGCACTTTTAATTTTCTTTTCTCCGAAGTACCAGTTCCTAAAATGTAAAATTAATAACCCAGCATTCAAACAAATTCTTTAGCAACTGAGTTTTAGGATAATCAGCCTTCAGGTTATTACTTTAAGCCTTTGTCTGAACAGAGGAATAGTGCAAAGCCTTTGACTCAAAATTCTTCACAACTTGAAGCCCAAACAGAATGAGAGTTTTACATTAACACCACTTCTAGGGAACACACAAGACAAAAAAATTTGTTCCAACAGGAGAAAAGAGTATGAATATAACTTCTTTGGATATGTAGCACCACAGCTGTATTATAATTTCTATGTCAAGGAAAACCCATTTACTTTATATAGGTGAGCTTGATACTATTCTTACTTCCAAGAGAGATTCTTCAGTCTCTTCTTTAAATTCTACTGTGAAATCTTTAAAGATTGGTTAACTAAAGTATGGACAAGGTATCTGGCTGCAACTCCCACCTTAAGGCTACAGTAAAAGTATAATTTCATCTGAATTTCACAGGTGGGGGACTCAGTGGGTTTTTTTTTTGGTGGTAGGAGCAGCAAATTTATTTGGGTGAATGTTCTTGATCCATACCAGTTAGGAACCTGTCAGTGCCAAAGAGCTAGTTTGTCCTAGCCTCCTTCCTCTTCTATCCTCTTCTGTGGTGTTTACCACTTTCCCTTTCACTCCCTTCACCCAGCCTGGAAGAAATTTAGAGTAGCACAACTGTGCAAACAATACTTAACACACACACGTGCGCGCAAAAAAAAAAAACAAAAACAAAAAAAAAAACCACACTTGGTTTAGCTCAAACCTGTAGAAAGAATTCAGGTTGACAAATACCTTTTATCAGGAGCAGGAAGGGGTGAATAACCTGACTTGTCAGAATACAATGTTGAGAGCATAGCTTATTAGCTTCTTTATTAAGAAGGTTTGGAATGCTATAAGCGCCACCATATTTTTAGGATAACCGATTCTTTATAATAATGTAAGATATTCAGAAGAGGTAAGCTGCTCCAACAATGTACAAATAATCAAAGGATCTTTTGGTGTTTAGAGATTTTATCTCTACACATGCCTGAAGCGTCCTGCAAAGTTGCAAAGCAATTTGTGGTGAACCTGAGAAAAGCACAGTTTCTGTTGTCTTTTGTACATCCCCTAGGCTTTCCTGGGGGCAAAAGTAATTCTGAATTTTCCACGGTTCAGAGGTACTCCCTGACACCCCTGATCATTGAACATGAATCAATAATAAAGGACCTTTGAAGGTCCAGACAAGGTAAAACCTTTGGAGTATTTCTACTGCACAAGAATTAAATCTCACAAACAAGCCCTTTTAACCTCCCTGAACAAGTTCATGTAACGGTCGTCTTAAACTAAAGTGGTACGTATGCAAATGGATACAACCTTACTTCTTCTAGACCAACCCATTGTCATTTATTCAGTAATCACACTTTCCCTTCATCCTAAACCCACAGATTTCCCACCTACATTTTCTAGAACCACCGTACACAGCGTAAGATATCCATCCCATGTTGTGGGATCTGATCCTGTAAACGTATCACGGCTTATAATCAGTAATGTGGTTAATCCTACAGACAATCAGATTTCACAAGCAGATAAATTTAAAGCAGAGGATAACACATATAGAATTACTGCCGTGATTTATGTTTAGCTTCACATGGAGTTCCAATTGCGTGTTTGTGTAGAATACGTACAAAAGCTTTTCTTAAACTGGTAGGAAGTCCCAAATCGGTGTCAATAGGAAAATGAGAAGCATTTCCCCTTTGTTATTCATTTCACCCATGCAGCATGCCTTCCTGTTTAAAAATAGACCATGTTTGAAAGATACTCTTAAATGCAGACAGTATGCAACATCCTACCTTGTCTTCAATAGCCACAGCTTTAAACGATCTGCCCACGCATCCACACTCAGGTAAGACTTGGTAAAGCTGCTCCCACAAGCAATTAGCCTTCAGTAGTAAAAACAATCACCATGTTGTTTGAAAAACTTTCTATCGTGTTTTTTTTTATATTTACTTATTTTCCTTTTTTAATATTTAAACTTTAAGGTTTCACTTCTGTAGCAAACAGGAAAAAGAAGTCAGTGGCCAGGAACAAGTTCCCCCCAAAGATTACTACCTACCCTGCAAATGAATGTCCTTTCAATCATCACTTGTACCAGTAACCGTATGTAAATTTTGGAAAATGCCATTTGTCATGACAAAGTTGCTTTTTTTTTCTGTAGTCAGACCACAGGAGTTGCCAAATTGCATCAGATTCTGCTGTTTCAACTGTTACTTGAGAATACTGAGCACAAGACCTTTCAAAATTTGTGCACATAATCAAAGGACTATTCAAAAATAGCAAAGCAAATTCTGCATAAATCTAAATGGTTAGTAGTTGACTCATGCCATGAAACCCTGAAATTTTTTTTAAATCTGGGTCCTCGCCCACAAAGACAGACTTTGTTCTTTTTTAATCCAGCTTAATCTTTTGCTCTCATTACTTCACGGATTTGAGTTCTACAGATGAACCACACAACGAATGCATTACACAGACCATATTAAAACTCTAAGTCATGCACATCTCCCTTTGCATGGTACATCTTCAAGATGCCAACATTTGCCAATGGTCACCACTATTAAATACTTGGACCTGATGCACTGTTCTTCACTTTACATTTAGAACAGATGCACATGGCCCTGTCAGTACATGAATTCCTAATTCATATACAATATTGGCACTATTTACCTAACTCCACCGTTACGACTGCCTTAAGTAATTTTCTATCTAATAATTTCTGTTGCTTGAGACACTGTACTGAGTCACCTATGCAAGAAAATCTATTTTAAGAATAAGTGTCAAAAAGTAATGGAAAGTTTAAAATAGTCTTACTAATAAAAGATTTAATTTCTCCCCTTTTAAAGGGATTTAATCAATAGTCACAAATACTGGAACATCCAAAAGTAGAATGAGGTTAAGACACAGCCATGCAGTCATGCAGATTATACACAGATTTTTATGGGAAGAAAACAATGGTTGTTATTCAAATGCTGAAGGACCTCTTTAAACAACTAAATACAGTCACGTTAAGCCACAAGAATGTCTGAGGTATGATTTGAATGTTGTTTTCATGCAGGAATGGGCAACGCATTCCCACTTCCCAGGACAAAGTGTCATTGGGGAATGAGAATGAGAACTCTCATAGATGAATACAGTAGGGAAGGACAGACTTACAACCTTTCTGTTATTTGGATGCGCTGAGCGGAGTCTGTTCCATACCACTGGGATAGGAAATACTGTGCAGGAAGCGCAGACAGCAGCATGCAGAACTGCAGAGCTGCAGCTGCATTGATGTGAGGCATTCCGACAGGAAGGTTCTTCAAAGACTCTTCCCTGCTCTCTAATCTGAAAAAGAGGGCAAAAAAAGGCAAAAAATGCAGCAGCCAGCTTTGCTGGCTGTGTGTACTTAAAAGTTTGCTTCAGATTGCTTTGTTGCTTCACAAGATAATATACAGGCTGTCCACACACATTTCAGTTACATCCAGAGCATTGCTAAATTACGTCTCACTACATTAAATTTGAGGGCATTTATAGAAACTAAAAGAAGACTAAGTAGACTAATTAAGCGTATTAAACACATCTGACACATCAGATTGATGGCCTCAGAAAAGTCTGCTTCGATACAGTGAGTACTGCATATACAGAACCAAGGGATTTTTCTTTCAGATCAGAAGCGTGTATGGCATTATACCTGGACAACAATTATGTGCCATAGTCACATCACTAGACTAGGAAAACATCCGACATCACCGTTCATTCCAGTGGCACCTGCCGCACCTTTCCAATGCAGGAAGATACTCGTGACTCTTTTCCCCTTCCCCACCAAATTAAGACACTTACCTTCAGACAAGGAGAGCATTTACTGTCCTTTTGCATCTGTAAGAGATCTTCAAATCAGAACCCGAACTGATAAGAGGTCTGTACCTCTTACACAAGCATTCACAGACTGTACAGGCTTACCACAACCTTCAAAACATAACCTACATCGCATGCACTCTGCATTCTTTTATTAGTCTCCAGCAGAGGCTGTTGTATCTCTTGCTCTCTAGCAGAGTATTCAGCTTGCAAGCAAATACAAAATGTTCAAGTTGCTTCTAGCTTTTGCTATCGAACTTACTTCAGTTACAAAATAATGCAGGTTACTGTAACATATGCCGTACAGGTGCCTGTGGGAAGTTAGATTTATGAAAACTGCCTAGAAAAGATAGTCAAGATCACAAAATTATGCTGAAGGACACCTAAGGAATACCATAAAGAAGACAAAAACATACACGCCTATGACAGACAGACAGCAGAAATCACGTTTTTCTCCTCTGCATTACCTCCTTTAGAACCTATGGAGAAAATAATGATAATATTAAATGTTATCAGCAGCTGTGCATCTCCAACACTTGTTTACTTGGGAGGAGGGGAGAAAGGAAGGGTCCAAAGAGTAGTAGAGCAGGGAGCTGTCACCAGAGCAGCAGGCGGCCGCACTCCTCGGGGGGCTAGAGGTGCCCCCCATATTTCTGCGAGCAGCCCCCCGAGCGAAGGACGGGGGCAGACGGAGGTAGCCTGGCCCCAGGGTGGATCCTCGGGGAGCCAGGGACCCGGCGGGGAGCGGCAGAAGCGGGCAGGTGAGGCGAGGGCTGCCAGGCGGGCGGCTGAGGGGAGCCGGCGGGGCGCTGCAGCAGGTTCCCCGCTCCCCCCCATTTCCCTCCCGGCCACCCTCTCCCGTGCCAGGCGGGTCCGTCCCTCCTCACCCGGCGGTGTCCGCGGAGCTCCCCGCTCCCCTCGGCGGTGGGTGCCGGTGCCAATGCCGGGCCCCGCTCCGCAGCCCGGTGAGGGGCCGATCCCGCAGCGGGGCGGGCCGCGGGGCTCCCCCTCAGCGGCGGCGGCGCCGCCCTCGCGGCAGGTGGCGGCCTTTGGGGCCGGCGGACATCTTGTGCGGCCGGGGGGAGGCAGCCCGCCGGTGTGCCCGGCGCGTTAAGAGACGATGTACATCAATAAAACGGTCTTAAACTGTCTTAATTTGAGAGATCCGCGTCTTCCTTTAATCCCTACCATACGTAAAAGAAGCGCTGAAATCCCGCGCTTCGTGTTGGGTGGATTATGGTACTTTAAAGTGTGGAAAAGCTGTCCAGAGTCTTCCACAAAACATTGCTTCCGCAAAACATTGGGGGAAATATTGTGGGTTTTGACCGGGAAAACGAACCCAGAGGTGCAGCCACCCTGTTCCAATGCTGGGGTGCAGGCTGAGGGGGTCTCCCCAGCTCCCGACACCTCACGGGGTTGCTTGGGCCCTGATTCCTCCTTTAAGGAAAACACAACAAGACCAACACCTCAGCAGACTGTACGCTCTTACCCTTCTTAAGAGGAATATATATAAAGAAAGAACAAAAAAGTTCCATTCTATTTTTGCAGCTTAGTTTTAAATAAATATGCACTACTCCCCTGAGCATTCATTTAAATAGTTTTTTTTCCAGGAAAGCGAAACAGCCGGTGTACCCTGCTATGAATAGAAGCCAGAAGAAAGTCCCCTAGTATGAGTTTTATGCAAAAAGCATCACGGTTTAACATAAACTTTTAACACAGAATCACAGCGCGTCTCAGACCACCCTCCTGGTGGTTCAGAGAGTACTTCGTGGTGGTCCACGGGCTGGGCTTTGTGGCAGATGGATGAATGTGTAACGAAACAAAAGTCTGCGGCGCAGTTTCGACAGTGCGCGTGTCAGACTTCAAACACAGCCTCCCCCTGGGCCCGGGACGGCTGCACTGGGGTCGAAGCCTCTGAGCAAGTCTCTTCTTTGTCAGGGACTTCTTTGGTGCAAATTCAACAGCGGTCAAATTTGTTGATGACACCGAAATCAGAACGGAGCCAACAGAGAAGGACAGACTCAAACTGCAAATGACCCCAGGGAGATTAGAGCAACAGGGAAGTTACAGACAATGGGGGAAATTCGGCAGCAGCAAATGCGAAGTTTTACCAGGGAGAGGAAATGTTCATCTCTTCTCGCTCGCTGAACACGTCTCTGTAACATGCAGTACCATGAAAAAAATAAAAAAAGGTTATCAAGCCACACCTAATTCAGTAATGTACCTTACTTTTCACTGTCTCTTCAGTGAGTAACATATTGATATTTACACTTTTCAAATAGCAATAGTAATAATAATAATAATAAAACTATAGAAAGCACTTTTTCCTGCATGCATATGGTAAAAGTGACAATGGTCTCAGAAATAACCTGAAAAATGCAAGAGCAATGACATTTGATGGCCTGACCTACCTCTTGCTTTCGCTTGTGTCTAAAATCAGCAACGTATACTATAACTACCAGCCCAATACAAAATATGTTAGACAGCTAGAGTCATTATGCCTCTTCTGTAGATACAAGAAAATCATATAGGGTCTCCCATGCTGTGCTGGACAGAGCAGAGGAGTAGCATTATCTTTTAAGTAGAGCACATTGCTGGCTGGAACAGTTTGACTTGTTTCTTGGGCTGAATTGAGTTTTCTTGGGCTATGGATCTGAGCCTGGGGCCCATGAAAGATAATTAAGAAAAGCAAACATAATATCCAGAGGCTTACATTCAGCATCCTGGGGCATGCAGTCAAAAAAGGATAATCCATTTTTCTAGTGCAGAAAGTGCTTTGAATTCCTGTGCCTTGGCTATGTAGGAAGCTGAAGAAAAACATGTCAGGATTTGGCCCTGTTTCTTTCACTTCTCCCTTGCTTGATGTTCTTCTGTTCTCCCACAGCCTCAGGGTCTCCCCAGAGACCTTCCTTGCTGTGGGCTCTGCCTGCATTTGTCAACTCTAAGTTCGTACAAAGATGATGAGGGGTTGGCAAAAATTACAATAGCAATTTTAAGTCAGCATTGTTGGAAAACAAATCATTTCGGAACTATCGTCAGCCCCAGGTTTTAGTTTGCTGATGGATTTAAGCCTATGCAACGTGGCAGGTCTGCCCAGGTTAAAACTCATCTAAGTAATGACCCAGACTAGAAATACTAATTTAACATAAGAAAAATATTTTTAAAACATAATTGGGTTGTTTCTTTATAGATAAAATATAGTGTAAATAGCTTCAGTTGGATAATTTAGCCATTATTCTTCCACCCAATTAAAATTTCATTATAGGGGGAACACAGCATTAAGTTTTCTGAAGGTACTTAGGAGTAGTTTATCATGAAGGTATCCCAGAGCATGGCCAAATCAACAAAAGAGAAAATGTGTGTTTATTCCCTACCTTGCCGTCGCAGTAACAAGAGTGAGTTTAGGACCTATTTAATAGGAAAAATAAAAAGAATATATTTCTTCCAGGAGTCCCACTTTCCTTCCAGCCCTTCCAGCATCATAAGGCAAAGCAACTTCAAACAATAGGATGGAAGAGAAAGAGAAACAGAAAAAGCACACTTTTTTTTTCTGGAAAGCCTCTTTCTCCAAGTGGATGTTTGGTGCTCAGACTGCCATGAATACCAATTTTAGCATTTAAATGGACTAGCTGGATGTGAAGGTAGCAACTCTTTGAGGAAGAAGTGATAGAGAGGTTGAGGTGATACTTTTCCTGTTACTTGAAGAGAGACAATTTCCTGCAGGACAGCATATTCCTCCCTCGTGGTGGAAAGGTTATCAGTGCAGCGGCAAAGTTTCTCTGTATAGTAACGACATGAAAAAGGTTTAAGTTATCAGTGAACTGCTGAGGAAATTATTCAAAAAGGAGTATTTTACAATCCTTTAGCATTTCTCGGCTCACACCACTGTTCTCTGCAGTGATCTGGGCAATGAGGGTTTGCCCAGCAGGTAAAGAGCAAGGCTTCTAATATAAATATATTGTTATATATATACTTAGATGCTTTTTCTTTTAAGGAATAGGCACATCACCTCATGTAATGGGCTGAATTGTGTTTTATTGGCTTCTGGAAAAAAAAAAAAAAAAGCCTGTGACTTGTAAGCATCAGTGGGGTGTCAGGTGGTTGCAAAGCAATCTAAATGCACACTTTTTTGTGTGAATGGTACATAACGTGGTGAAGAGGTGTTGAACTCTTTTTTTTTTTCTTTTTTTTTTCTTTTTTTTTTTTTTTCTCCCAGCATCAAGTCTTTATGTATTCTTGGCAATGGTAGGATTTGCAGCTAAGGTCACTAAAGTCAACCCTTTTCTTCTCCTGGATTACATATGTACCTTTTCAAAAACGAGAAGATATTTTCTCCCTCTCATTTTTTTTTCCAGCCTGGGAACAAAATATATCCTGTACTGCCATGAAGACCAGGTGCTGTTTTGTAGGATTCTTTTATGTAGACAATAGAAAGACTGGGGAAAAAAAAATGAGAACAATATGCCATGATAGCAAGCAAGTCCAAAAAAAAAAAAAATCAACCAAACTTGTAACTGAGTGACAGCAATACCAGCCTTAGCATTTTAAGGGCACTGGAAGCCAAACCACTATTGCATTTACAGTCCCTGTGGTCTCACTTCTCTGCTGACTGCAGTTTACCATTCTAATTGCTGGCCAAGGTTTATAGATTTAGCCATGATACTCACTGAGCAGCCTAACAATGTTCATTAAAGCAGAGCTAATGCTATTTCTGATGGAAAGTCAAGTTCAGTGAAACTCAAACCTTTGAAAACCAGGAAAGAAATATCTGATGTACGTATCCTACACGGGCTTAGCCCTGTAGAAGAGTTGACTGAAAATGCTCTCCAGCTGCAGTAGGTAGCCGAAGAGCCTTTTGGAGCAGATGGACAGAGCTGTGGTTGCAACAGGAGATGAGCCTTGCTTGGAAAATCAACGTATGGGAGTAGGGTCGCACACTTGGTGCCTCCACATGGAGGTCCATGGGTTTCATGTCAGTGGTTCTGCTCACTCTCCTTCCCAGGTAGCTGATGCTATCTGGCTGCAGTAGTCCTCTTACAAAGGGTTTTGTTGATGTTTTTGTGAGCATCGATCTCTTTTATGATCTAGAAGAGATTTCCAAAGAGAGTTAGGGATCATTTTGTTGAACTTGTTTGCACTTGAGGTAGTGCTAAGCAAAGATGAAGCATGTTATCTAAATGCTCCTTACTCTCCTGTGCACTTTGCATTAGTAGAATGCAAATTGCTAACATGAGACAGAATATATGGCTAATGTACATGCTAGGGGGCCTGGCAAAACAAACAAACAAAAAACAACATACCACCACCACAACAAAACCACAGATCCATGACCTTGGCAGTTTACTCAGATGTCATCACCACAGCAGGAGGCACAAGCCTGAGTTGTTCACCTTTTTTGGTCCAGCTTTATCCCTCCACTTGTCATTCTTTCCTTGTCGAGTTAGCAAATATGTTTTTTTTGGCTGTCTGAAGTGCTTTTCTACTGAAGTGACTCTTTGTCACCCATCAACCTTAAGACAAAAATACTCCTGCATCCTTTCTCTGTGTTAGCTCAAATTTGAAACTCTCAGGGAGATTGGAAGTCTCTAGGTGGGATTCAAGCAACCTCTCAAACTGGAGGACACCTTCCAGAAATGCGAGGTAAATCAAATTGCAAGCTGCTGCTGTTAGGAAGCAGGTTGTTCCCCACGCACTTGAGCAGAGGTTTGTGGTGTGGGAGCTAGAGACCAGCCACCCGTGCACTCCGCTGTGACCCGGAGGCGTGCAGAGAGGAGGACCATCTATCTCGTCCTCCTTCACTGGAGCAGGGTGAGGTTTCGGTACTGGTCTGACTCAAAGGACGTCCGCGGTCTGAGCGACCGGGTTCCCGCACAGCATCGCAGTGGTTTCCCCCTTACCAGGCAGCAGTTTCTCCCCCGACTTTCCTACCGCAGCTGGGCCACCGTGCAGCCAGGCGTGCAAGGGCCACCATGCAAGAGCCAGCGCCAGAACAAGCACAGGCAGAGAGGCAGCCCAAGCGCCACCGCCCGGTCAGTGCAGCTGTCTGGGAAGGGAGTCACCTCTTCCCAAACTATTTCTGTTTCATCCCGGAGAAGCCAACACAAAATGCTTGAAGAGAGCTTTGAGCACCAGCTCTACCTTTCACTCGGCAGTGACTGAGAGAAACACCTCTGAGGGCTGCAGTGGTTAAATGTTTTCTTTTCCCTGGAGACGTGGAGCAGCCTGTGCAGGACGGTGTCTATTAGAAGATCTTTCCAGAGACAAATGCCGGACATCCTTTTCCAAGCCCAGGGCTTTCACTATCACCATGTCCACGAAGAACTTTAAATTTTGGTGCTGCTGAATTTCACGCAAGCCCAACCTGATACATTTGCATACGACGGCAGATGCCGCCATTTCGTAGTTACTTAAACAGGCTCCTCTCCCCCAAAATGGGGGCACGCCCTGACAGGAGAGGGCGGCATCAGCAGTCAGAGCTGCTTCAGCATGAGCAGGCTTGAACCATGTCCTTGTTCCTCAGTGGAAGGTGACAAAAGTGGGGCTGGAAGGTCCCTAAAAACGAGGGGAAGTCGCAGCCCCTGCCAAAGCAGGCTCTGAGTGGGCTTAAGAAACGATCATAAGAAAGATTGTGCCCCACAGCACATTTGGGTTTTATTTAATTGGGTTCCTGGAAACAGTCTTGGACTTGGGGCAAAGAAAGCAGACGGGTTTTTTTGGATGTTTCAAACAGCTGTGGAGGGGAGGGAGAATGACACAAGAGCTACCATCCATTTGGGGTGATCCCAGTTTGAGCTGGGGGAAGATCCCAGGTTTAGAAAGCTATTTCTTTGCAGAATTTTTCTTGCATACATAAAATCTCTGGGTTTCCGCCATTCTTTTTCTCCATGAAGAAGCAAGAACTTGCAGATGTACAACCATAACAAATGTCTCTCACTTGATGAGATAGGCAGAGTTTCACAAAGCTGGGTGGAACAACAGCGACTGCCAAGATGTAGAGAGCTTTGTGTCCTGAGAAGTTCAAAAGGGCCTCTTTGGTGAAGACTGGGTTCTCCATAAACATGGTGCAATCTAATCACAGGCACAGAGGGAAACTGGATTCTGACCTGTGAAGCCTGGATGAGGGTGTTCCTCAGCAAACTGTGTTTCTGCCATCCAGGTGCCCATGAGTCTTCCCTGGCAACAACAATCCTCTAAGAGAGGAAGAGGATGCTTAACAAGGAGTCGGGGCACCAAAACAAGTGCAAAAATAAGGACCAAAACTCACAAGAATTTATATAAAAACTTAAGTTTTGTAAAAAGGCCAGACTGCTACACAGACTAAAGCATTTTCTTGGAACACTTCCAGAGCCAGAAGAACATCATGGTTTGATAAATTAGCATGTAAGAAGAAAACCTTGTCTATAGTGCAGTTTCTTAAGAGAAAGCTTATATGAATTTTCTAATCATTTTCCTAAATAATTGAAAACTCATTTCCCTTATAGCTTTAGTTATCAGGAGACTTTAATATTAATGCACATTTTCCGACCTCAAACCCTTTACAACCATTAAACAGAATAAAAATTCCAAGTGCTAGAGTTTCACTCCTTCCCAACGTACTTGTGCATGAGGAGTTATCTGATGCCAGTGAAGGACAGCAGTTGTACATCAAGTGCTCCTGCACCCTGGTCTCCACGTTAAGGCTTTGGTTGGGTAAAATTATGCAGTGCAGTGAAAGTTGCTGGCATGATCGCAAGATAAAAAAAACACCTCTGAGTAATTTTGTTCTGTAAGTGCCATTAACATAAAACCTTGGCAAATGGGAAGTTTCTGACAGCTGTATTCCCATTTTTAGCCGTGCATGGCAGCTTGCCCCAATCCCCTTCATAATAATGAGAATTCAAATTTTGAATTAGGGTTTATAATACGGGGAAAAAAATAACCCCACCAGATTCCCCTACTGTGAGATGTAAATCAAGTAATCCTTTCTAGAGTTTTAGCCATAGTCTAAACTAGCTTTACATTTTAAGTCACAGTCTTTATTATTTCAAACATCCTTGTTCAAACACAAAATCAGAGACCTGAAACAAATTGCATGTTAACAGATAAGGCTGCATGGCACCTTGAATGCTAATATTTACTTTGAACTTGGTATCTTCAGGTTTCAAACATGCCTCTGCAGAAATGTGACGCTGATTGAATTGATTACCTGCCTCGGCTTTTGTTTCCTCTTTCTCTCTTTTTTTCATTGATGTACCTAAAAGATAAGTACATCAGATAGGACCAAGTTTAGGTAAAACCTCCCCGTTTCTGAAAGGAGAAAAAGAAGCATGAAGGAAATTTGCACGCTTGTTATCAGATTAGAAACAGCACTCCAGAATTCTCTATCCTGTCTTCCCTTCAGCTAACACAAAGATTTCAAAGCATGAGAGAGGATTCATAAGCCCTTACTACACTTCTGTCAAAATAAATTAAGCCTGTTGTGCAGAGATCTGGCATGCAAGGTTCCTCAGAGCTAGAAAAACAGCCTGAGTGTTTGGGCTTTGAGCTTCCTGTCCACATTAGCAAAACCCATAAAAATTACATTCTGCGTGCTAATTTTATGAACAATGAGTCAACTATAAGCTATTTAAATTCCAGTCACCTTCTACATTGCTTGCTGTATTTAGTTTTCTGGCACTTGCTTTATTTCCACATATGCTTCAAATAGAAACATTGATCAATTTTTATAGCCATTACACTTTGCTTATTTGTCTTTGGGAAAAAATGACAAACACGCTCTTTTGTAAAGTGCATATTGATTGCCAGGGCAGGAAAAAAAAAGGGTTTTCATACAAGAAATTTTCGCTTTGAAAACAAAATGGCCACCTTCAATGCTAGTACTTAATTTCCTTCATTTAAAGAGCATTACGATCCAACAGGAGTAAATGGTTTTAATGAGGTCATGAAGTCTTAGTACTGGGGAAGTCAGCATACTCTAGCTGCCAGACTCCACTATTTCACAAAGTCTGCTAATCCTAAACAAAATCTCGATTCCTACTTGAAGCAGAGTAACTACAGTAGCTTTCAAAAAGTCACCTGTCAGACACATGAGGACAGAGAACTAGGATATCATGGTATTTTAAAGTTTCTGTACAAAGTTATGCAGTAAAAAGACCTTTTGAAAAGAAAGACCATAAACTTCCTACAAAATTATCCCGTGTTCATACCCTAGAAGAACCAACCAACCAAAGTCATTAACTACTCAGATACATGAATAGTAACAAAACTAAAACCAGGCCTAACACTAAAATCCTGGACCCACGGTAGCTTGGTTTTGGAAAAGCACACCACTACTTGAACATAGTAATACTGGAGATGTGTATAAAATAGAAACACCACCTCCAGTACTCCATGTACATGTGAAAGGAAAGACACATTGCATTTTCATAATTCTAGAATTCATTCTCTCAAAGCAGAGCATGTCAATGACTACAACTTGCACAGGTACTTGAGGGAACGGAGAAATTTTTCTAAACAATGCTAAAACAACTCTTCCTTTTGCCATAGATTCCATCACAGCCACGCCTGATACGCACAGGTCTTACAGGGATCCCAGTTGCTACACCGCGACCGTCCGGTCCCGCTGCTCAGCAGCACACGTACCTGCATCTGCTAGGCTAGAAAGGGTTTCTTCTACCACTGTCTTGGGATTTCAGGTAAGGTAATAAGGAGGAAAAGATCATCTGCTAAACCAAGTAACCGATGACATTAAACAGAACCCACACGGTGCAGTACTTGAGATACCAAACATTTTTGTATACCTATTCAGCAGAAACAAGGCGGATATAAACAAGCAAAACCCTGTTACTTTCCGAAGACATCCTTTATTGAGCTTTCTGTGCACCGCCCATTCAGGGCAACCAGGCTGCAGCCCCGAACTCTGCGTGCGGGGAGGCAGGGACCTTCTCTCTGCCTGGCTGGTTTAGCTTCTTCTAGAGTTGTCGAGAAGCAGGTTTCCACCCATACTGGAGGTAGCTCTGGTACAAACAGCTGTCACCTGAGCAGGGATGGCTTCCTGCAGGATGAGGGCTACCCTGCTGCACACGTGAAAATGAGCTAAGAGGACCAAGCAACATTGTGTCTTCAGTGCTAGATGCTACTGCCTTTATATTGCCTCCAGATCTCTGTTTTTTCAGTAAAAAAAAACCTTGACAAAATAGCAAATTTTGATCTCTATCACAGATTTCTTTGGCTGCAATTCTGTCTCTTGCCACATAATGCACTAGGCAATACCAGATTCCAGAAGGAATCAAAACGAGCTGATTTTAGGCTGTTTTGAAGAACACATACAATTGTCCCCAAACACAGTAAATCACTAGATAGAAACAAACACTGTTGGACAACTTAGAAAAACATGTTTTCTATTTATTTAAAAATAAGTTTGTAGTTACTACATTGCAGTGACAGTAATTCTTACACATACATTCTAGTTTGTATAAAAGGATTCAAAGTATTATGCATCAAAACTAACATAGAAAGTGTCCACATAACAGTAAAGAAATTTCCAATCTTTATGTACAAAAAGAAAGGGCACTGTTATCCTGGTGTGATACTTCAGGTTATAACATGATAATCCAGATTTCTGGAAGGAGGAAAAAAAAAAAAAAAATCAATAAAGCTAAAGAATTATAGTTTTCAAAACTGTTACTCATTACATACAACAGATTTGTGTTTTACATAATTCTGTACAAAATAAGTGTAATTTTTTTAATCTGAAAATGTGTCAGTTTCAAAATTAACCTTTCAAGGTCATTTCTGTAAGGTTGAGCTCCGTTCTATACATATTTAAGGATTATGACAGAATTTAATACACGCATGATCATTATCCAGTTGTCTGCCACAGTTCTGCAGTTTTAGTATGGTCCAAAAATGTAACTTCTGTATGGTCTCAGTCTATCAGCAAACCAACACACACAGTTGTAAGCACAAAATAGTACATGTACATCATACAGGCATGTGCACACACTAGGTGCTTCTATTTCTTCCTACTCCTAATTTTTATGACCTTGTTCTTTGTTCTTCCAGGGTAGAAACTGATAGCATAACACTACCTTCCCTCCTTAAAATGTATTATTTGCAGTATTTGAAGTGAATTTCCTGATGTATTTATCTGCATTAAAAAAGGATCCAAATGCCTACTTGCCTCACTATCTAACCCCTAAAAGCTAAATTTATTCACCTTTATTTTATTGCAGCATATAAGGTTTCTCTCTAGAATGCCCTACGGCCATTACAGTTGGGGGGGGGAGTGCTAATCTCATTTTTCTGCAATTTAAGATGCCTTTCAACCTAGCTTTCCTGGAGTGTTTCCTTCTCTAACACGTTGTAAAATGACATGCCCAATTCCCACATTAAAATTAGCACAAATGCAAGAGCACCTAGGGGTTAGCTCCAGTTTAAAGGCTACCTGTTATTTCCCCCAGACGTAGTAGCAAGTGTACAAGCTGTATTCCTGATTCAAAAATAGTTAAGTACAGACGCTGTCATTACCGGATTTGTTATTGGAAACACACTGTCAGCTTTGGCCAATTTTACAAAATGTAGTACAGTTTACTCTGCATATGAACAAGCACTTATTTACAATAATTTACAGCAGAAAACTAACAGCCCTTTTATCAGTTGAGTATCCAAGTCCCCTTGGAAACCAATCTGTTACAAGAACTTCAGGGAAAAAAGAAGCTACGTAGTAATTAGTAAACAGAAAATGAGCTTTTGCTGTTTCTAGGTGAGGCCTGAAAGCCCTACCTTCTGCTTCACAGCGTTGTTGCAGAGATGCATTAAAAGTCTTTATAATAAACACTCAACAGTGTTATAAAAAAAAAGAAAAATAATGTGGACAAAATACACTACTTTAGTCAGATAAGGACTCAGGACACAATGCAATTGTTGTGATATGGCTGTATCTTGATTGACCAGCAGTATGTTAAAATTACCTCAGCAAGATTTGTATGCTTCAAATTAAATGCAAATGTTGATGAAAGTGAGCTTGAAATCATGTAACCTCCAACCTACTATTTAAGATTTAAGTACAGGGTGAAAGGGTCTCCAGTTAAGCCTATTGCTTTTGTAGAACCAGCCAACCATTTAACATGTCCCTAAATTCAAATTAACACACTAAAGCATTTACTTGTGGTCCTTGGTCCAACTAAGGTGGGCAAAAGATTTACCAAGGTGGTGCAAAAATTGTAACAAGCTTGACATTACCGAATGGACAGACTGTTTGCTTATGTTGTACGTAATTTTTTTTGGTAAGGCAAAAGAATCAGAATTGGTACTTGAAAAATATTTGTACAGCAATACAGTGAATAACTTGTCTCTACACTACAATTTATTTTTTATCGATATTAGTATGTCCTACGTGCTGAATCAGGGTCCTTTATCAATTAATAGTTTTACAAATATTAAGCCATAGTAATATTTAACTCAACCAACTCAATCTTACAAGTCTAACAACAAACTGATCACATGTACAAACTGGACACTGTACAAATAAACATATGTAAATATATATCACAGCAGTCTAATCACTGGAGGAAGACTTTTTCTCTGTAAGGTTGTATCACTGGTCATTGCGAGTGACAATGAACTCTAGTTCAATTGACAATAATGATCAATATAGTGGTAAAATTTTAAGTTCATTTCCTGGATAACACATTAACAACAGAAACAAAACGGCTGAAGAGCTGTTAAATATGTAGGCACAAGTACAATGATTTCTGTTAAACATTTAAAGCACACTGGTATCACAGAAACACAAGTTACTTCCTCATCTGTAGGTAGAGAACAGGCTGCTATTGAGATACCACTCAAGTGGTAAATACCAATTTTAACGTTTCCCAGTATACAGCAGAATTATCGGAACAGTATCCTCATATTTATGTCAAATATAAATTAATTTAATGAATAAAACTGTATTAATTGCTGCCAAATCTGTAAGATCATTTGACGTTTGTATATGACCATGAACCTGTGTAATATTTACAATGGGTATGAGAAACAAGCACGTGAGATTTTGATACTCCATTTTGTGAATTAGCTGTTAGGTACTTGAGATGGCATTACATAACATGCACATAGCTACAGTTCTTAAATTATTTCAGAACACTGACCAATAGTTTATTGCTCACATTTAAAAACTTAAAACTTTGTAATCAAAAGCTCCTGTGTCCATACAGTATGTCACAACCTCGAATAATACATTTTTTCCCTACCGAAATGCACAGTCTGATGGTGACTAAAGTCTCATAAATAAAGTTTGCAATCTAGTGAAACTAAATTACAAAAATAAAACTTTTAAATAAATCTGGTATTAACTTCTAATTTTATTTTTTTTTAGTGTCGCTTTTATTAAAAACTATCTAAATGATGCACAATTTATTTTAAAAGGAAAACCATTAATGTATCTAATATGAATTAAAAAAATACTGGCTAAAGTCACCGGTATTACTGGGTGGGAAGCAGTAGCCACGTTCTGCAGGTAAGGCCTTCTATTCTTGTAAAATTAAGATGTATAATTTTCTACCTAGTGTTAAGGGAATGCGTATTATTTCAGTCTCCAAAACTTACATACAAGGTATTTTCGATATATAAATATATACATAAACATGCCATATAAAACATTATTACAAAGGGAGTAAATACAAGTTGGATTTTAGATATAATCTATTTCATATATTACAATGCAGATAACATCAGGAAATTACACATTTTCAAATGATTGCCTTCATCAGTGAGAACTGACAAAATTAACAGGTAGAATCAATTAGCTTTGAATTATGAAGCTGTATTGCAACTGTATAACCATAGCTTTTTATCTTACCACATGATCAGTGATTCTATTTTAATTGAATAAAGACATACTTGTTTAAAAAAATAAATAAATATATATACCCACAAATGAAATGCAAACTGATCCCTGTTCCCCAAATTCACAACCAAAACAATTCAAAGAGGATCTGGAAAATATTTTAGTCATTTTTTGTAACAAAATCCATAGTGAACTACATAAAACTGAGTACGGTGGATACCAGTTTGCCATCCACAATAGCATATTTCTGTTCCTCTTGGTGCCAGATATCAGTGTTCTTTGCTCAAATATTTTATTTTTGTAACAGAAAATAAAGGGTGAAGAATTCAGCCCCAAATAAGTATACAGAATCTGTGCAAATTTAAGTTCTTAATTCTGTATGCCCTCCCAGATATTGCAGATGTTGTTTGTTAAGAAAAAAAATGAAAAAAAAAAAGAAAAAAATCATCGTAAAGTAAGGGTGTACAGAATTGAGGTTTCATTTCAGGTTTATTTCTTCAGCTAAGTTAGGGTCACACAAAAATCTGTAACACTACCCAAAGTTCCAAAATAATGTATAAGCAGAAAATTTTGGTTACATTTTTGTACCATACCAGATTTCAGAAAATATGATTACTTCCGTATTTTTTCCTTAAAACTGGACAATATTTTTTTTGAAGTGATAGAAAATGGTATTAAAGTTTGTTTGTAAAGGTATAAAATAACTAAATGTACCATAAACAAATAAATAACTGCTTTTCTTTTCCATAGCAGTACATATAACAATACATTCCCCTAAGTCATATAGTCATCATTTACAATAGACAACTTAATTTTACTAAGGATGCAAGAAATAATAGAATACAAGGCACAATCATTAAATGGAATTTTTCTTTAGGGTGAATATTGACTTATGTCAGCGTGATATACCATAAAAAGTGCAGAAAAACGCAATGTGCAATGAGACCACTGTATAAAACATGATTGCATAAAAAGTGATTTGGCCTTTTTAACCTTAATAATTGAAAATAACCAATCTTCCCCTTAAAATTAAACTATAAAGTATGACATTTTAAAATTTATTTTCAATTCTAGTGCTATCTAAAAAATCCTGAAAAAAATTTATTTACCTGGGAAATATTTTATACGTGTTTATGTATATATTAATATATACACATACACTCTTCTTTGTAGGTCATTTTAGCCTTTTAAGCATGTCTAAAGTTGTAGAAACAACAATCAATCTGGATCAGAAAGTAAACATCATAATTCCATACCTGTCCTGTAATTTCCTTGAATCCTTTAACCAATTATACATTTTGTCTAAAACATCTCTGTCAAAGGACCCCACCAGTGCATTATTTTCTACCAAAAGTACCAAAAAGGATACATTTCAGAACAATGTTAACAACGTACTATTTAAAACAATACACAGCTTTTATCACTGCAAATTGTATGCTGTACTGACACTCAAAAAGAAAAAAAGGCTTTCCACTGCACTGATTCTCAGTCTTTGGCACAATAAACAGAGATTTAGTGATTGATACAAGAATCAAGGTCTGAAAAATTAGACATTAGTCAAACTTTTTCCAATGTGGATATATATATATTTGTGATTACATTTTTGCTATGTTTGGCAGAACTTGGATAAACCAACAGCCTGCTAGGCTTCTTTTGCAGTTGAATGTTCCGTCACTACTGAAATTAAGCATTTTCAGATTAGCAAAGTTTGGTATTCTTGTATTTGTATTTAATAGAAATGTAAGTAAATTTACTGCCACTTTTTGCCAAAATCTGCCTTCCTAAGCGACTTGACTTTACAATCAAAGTGTACCTTGCTTGGTCAAAAATAGACTTCTGTTTTCAGTTTGTGGCATTAAAAGTTCCGTCACCTTTATAATTACGTAGAGATACTACGCACTACTTGAGTAGAGTAGCTCTCAATTCTGTAAGTCAGTCAGAAATTGCTTCAATTATTCTCAACTATGAACAAAATGACTGTTGAAATGCATAACCTATTTGGAGGGCAATAAATAGCAAAAGTTTAAAATATATATTTCTTTCAAAGAATGTTCGTTCAGTTTATTTTTTGCTAAATTTTTCTCCCAAATCAGAACATATTCTTCTAACCCATTATAGCAGCAGGGAAGCAGAAGTCTGTTCTGCTGTTCCTTAACTGTACCTGCTTCATAGCATTCTGAAGTAAAACCCTTGGTAAAAGTTACCAACCGATTAAATTAGCTTTTGCTTTTTCAGTCAACTTTCGGACTCTGCCTCTGCTAGATGTTCCAAAAGTTAAGGAGGTGTCTTCAAACAATAGCTGCCTTTGCTCTTCCTCAGAGTCATCTTCATTGTAAAAGGCTGTCCTCCTACCCTGGTTTCTAGTTCTCATGTGAGGTTCAGAATCTTTAAGCTCCTCAGACCCTTCTTCCATAGGCTCATCTATCTTTTTCCTCCTGCTTCTTGTTTGCATTTTAACGTTTGCAGGAACTAAAACGTCCGAGCCTGGCTGATGCGTCTTTATCTTTCTTTTTGGCTTTCTACCCCCACGGCCTTTTTTTTGTAACAAGTCTTCCTTCATATTATTTTCAGAAAGAGAATTGCAAGCAGTAGAAGCAGAGGCTTCTTCTGGTATATCCCTTGTGGTCTGGACTGTATTCTGCTCTGCAACCTTCTGCTGTTCAATAATTTGTAGCTTTTTTGGTTTTCTGCCTCTTTTCTTGTGCACCACTTCGCAGCTACTGTTATTAGTCTCCACCTTCGGTTTCCGTCCAGGACCTCTTTTAACTGGAGGTTTTGAAGGCTGCCCTCCATGTCCGTTTACCTGAACGCTTCCTGATGCCAAAGAGTTGTTCTTGCATTCCGCTGTAAGAAAAATGAGAGTACGGATCATGCAAAAGATTTACATTTACATTCATTTTCACACTGTCCTAACAAAACTCTTCGTAAAATATCTGAATGGATTCAAAGTGATTATCAATCTGTCCAAACCCAAGAGACAGACACAAAGTAGAACTCAGTTTCATGTCAGTACACAATGAGGATTAACTGTCTCAAGGTAGCTTGAGACAAAGAGAAGAAAAAAAGCCAGAACAGAGAACAGGTAAGGTGTTTTTTTCTTGGCTGATGCAACAGATGTGGCCAAAAACTCATACTTGGTATCTGCAACAGCAGTTTCTCAAGAAGCACTGCCATAAGGATTAGCAACACTTCGCAGTAAGTCAGCTCTGGATAAACAAAAAACCTTCTTTCAGCCCAAGGTAGCATCCTTTACAATGAGTTCATTAGACCAGGGTTATTTCAAAAATAAGTGAGGACAAGCCTAAAAATTTGGGAGACTTCAAAAAAGAGCATACACAATCTGCACAAATTTCTTACATGATAAGACAAATGTCAGAAGGCATTTGCTTGGAGACTTGTACAAGCTATGAGGTTTTCTTAGCTGAGTGTTACTGAACTTTCTCAGTGGGGTATGTCACAGGACCTCTTATGGAGGTGTTCTGGTAACATCACTCTTGCCTAAATAAAATATGACCAAGAATAGACCAATACAACCAAAAATATGACCAATCATAGCCAGCAATGTGCTGCAACCACTTCTTTGAGTGAGTGTCCATGCACACTCACTGTGTGTAACTCACTGTGTGTGAGGGTTCTGCTGTGACTAAGCATGCACCATAAGTCTACTTACAGCACAAGGCTTCACTTTCATGAGTGGTCATGCAGGAGAGAGGATCAGGTAAACAAAATCCATCTATCTGTGACATTACCGATCCTCCGGTCACAGGATGGGTACATATTCTGCCATGCCATACAGTAACAACTGAGACCTTTGTGAGAAAGCTGGCAAGGAATGGACAGCTGATTTAACCCATCAGACCACAAGTTGCTTGTTCAGAAGCATGGAAGGGTAAGAAAGAAGAAATAACCCTCAGGGAGAAGAGGGCTACAGGCAGTAACAAGATTAATTAGGTAGGGCCCAATTTGCAGACTACCATTTCTTCATCTCCAGAAAATAAAAATACTCAGAGGATCTAGCTCTTCACAACAACTTTGTAATACTTCAAAGCTCCTTCATAAGCAGGACAGCTTTTATGTCTGGGAGATCTAATTTCAGTCTCCACAGAAACCTTGTGTTTGAACATATTCAGACATCAAAAGACAAGCAAGTTCAGTCAGAAGATTACATGAAACTGAGTCCGATGAACCCATACAAATATGTTCCGCAGAAAGAGTAAACACTACACAGTTCTATCTTGCTGTGACAAAAAATGAAGGAAAAAACGCAGCTGGAATGCTCCCGTATTTATGCTCATGGTTGTGGGGAGTGACATCACACTCAGTGTTAATGAGCCAAATATAACCTAAACAAACAAATGCAGGTAAAACCCACAGGGTTTCAAGTGTGACCCTGCAAAAGTCTGCTTTGGGGTTTTAGAACTCATAAGCTAGTTGTAATATATTGAAAGTATCACCTTTGTAGTATGATAAAAGAAGGTAAAGATAATTTAACATATCAAAATTGGCTAGACAGCACTTATCACACCATGTAAATCATGTTGAGAATAGTCAAAACCATCGACTACTTGGCTAATAATCAAGAACACTAATCATAACAGAATTATTCCATTAGACTTCCTTATTCTGCTGAATCACAGTACATACTAAATATTCCACCCCCAAAATATCAAGTCTAAGGTGCCGCAAGAGCTACTACGTCAATACCAAGGTGTGAGTGGGGTAAATATTAATAAAAACCTCCATACCTTGACCTTGTTGATTAACAGTGGAGGATTTTACTTTGCGTTTGATTTGCTTCTCTTTCTCAGGATTTTCTTTTGTGGAATTATTCCTAGTGTTATGACTGTTATCAGATTGGCTAGGGATTGGTAAAATATTCTGATTCTTGGAATGTTTGGTTGAATTCTCCAGTACTAGAAGAAAAGAAAAAAAGAAAACATATGTATTTTTTAAAGTACTTTATACCATGTCCAATCTTATCTGGCTAAAACGAAAGTCACTTAGGTTCTTCTACAAGCAAGCAACTTGAATCAGTGATCTGGAAGTGAAAGTTTCCTGCATTAAATAACATAGCTTAACCTTTCTTCAGACAAACCTCAAGGCCGAGCAGCTTGAAAACAGCACCCAGTCTTAACTGAGACAAATACATTTGATTTTTAAAAAACTAGAGCTTATATTTAAAAACATTGTTTGTGAAGGAGAAAGGAAAAAAAAAACCCAAAACCAAAGAAACAATAACCCCCCAAAATCAACTTACCTGACTTTCCTGTCCCTGCAGTAGTATTAGGTTTTGTAATTAAAGGCTTTATCATTAAAGGCTTTCCCCCTGAAGAAGTAGATGGTTGCTCTGTAGCAGCTGCATCTGTTATACCCCTATTGCTTCTAGTCCGCACAAGAGAAGAGGTTTCAGCTGCTTTTCCATTCATCTGAGGTGGAGCATGTCTCAGTGCTGTTGATCGTGCAGGTGCAGAAGATGAAGAGGAGGCAGAAGTTTCTGCCTTCAGTTGAGGTTTTATTAATCTCCTCTTCCTTTCAGGGCTGCAAAAGGAGCAACAATTTGAAGCCTGGATGACCACTTTCATATTTTACAGGAATAAAGAAAATTTAGTGCTAGTGTCTGAGACTGTGGAAGAAAAATGATCATCTCTGTGTGAAGCAAGTTAAAAATATGACATTTTCTGTTGAAATTCATGCGGTTGTGAGCCTCTGAAAAGTGAATCTTCAGTGAAGGGTCATAAAAAATGCTATATTTATATGACAGAGCATGATGCCATCACTATCCTAACGATGCTGATTTCCTGTACATGTTTAGCAGTTATTTGAATTTTAAGCACTTACACTAGGACAGCTTTAGTTAAAGTTTAAAAATCTTCCACAGCAGAGGGACTTGCATTTCAAAGCTATCATTCTGCAATACAGGGAATAGTAAAAGGAAGTATTAAAAAAACACCACACTAAGTTCTGCTATTTAGGAATGTCAAACTTGTGCAGCATTTCCTGAACACTGTAAAAAACGAATGTACCTGGATGCAACGCTACTGGAAACTGAGCTGCTTCTACTTCTTTTTTTCCTCCGTTTCTTTATCGTATTTCTTTTATGAAAACGCAGGGCAGATTTATAATCTGATAAAATAGAACTTATGTGTTCTTCAAAGAAAGCAGAAAGACGCAAACTCATGCTGTAGATCTAAAAAAAAAAAAAAAGAAATACCAGGAAATGAGGAAGTTTTCTAGTCTTCCGAAGTATCATGTCATCTTACTTATTTACAGTTGAGCAACAGCTAGAAAAGAAAAGGGTACTGGTTAACGTGGAAAAGTTTTAAGGAAATTTACAGTTTCTCGCAACAAATTTACACTAATCCATGCAAAGGTTTGCATTAAGTATTTTCATGGTTGGAAATGTGTACTATGACTGAAGATCATACACACAAGCAAAATGAAAAATCAGAAGTGACATGTTTCCAGCTGTCACTTTCCAACTGCCATTCCAGAATGTGTTCCTTTCTAGTTTCTGTGGAAACAACAGAGAGATCCTTAGTGGAATTTACTTTGTCATACCGAGGGTCAAGAAAAACTAATCTTCTGCATTATGCTGCACCCATATATCCTATATTTGGGCATCACTTTATTCCTCTTATGGATGGATTGATACTACTGGTGAGTTGGTTGCAAAAACTACAATAGATAATTTAGAATTATGTAGACACATTTTTATTTTTTTCCTCCAACCTTGGATGGTTTACAGAGAGAACCAGTCAAATTCAGTTCAGATCACAGCTAACTAATGGCACACAGTTGCTATTAATTCTGGAAACAGAAACTCATAAATGAACTGAGTAGATAAATTAAGAAGGGAAACCACGTTCTTGGAACATGAAACACAAAGACAATATTGTAGCAGTAGCCTACCTAAAGACACAGGGAATTATCTGAGTGCCAGCCTAAACAGTGAAAGTGACAGAAACCGAATGCGTTTCTGGAGAGGACATCCAAAGAAGTTTTGTGGGAAGACCCGTAAAAACTAGACAAAAACTTTATGCCTGATGTGTCAAGAATAAAAAACTGATGGGTTTAGGATTACTCTTCCAGAAAAGTATCCGTGATGTAAGGTAAGATGCTAAACATATCACTGAATGACAGTCAGAATAAAAACAAGAGTCCAAATAAAAACATAGCCATTCAACAATAATGTATTGCAAGCCTATGCATGAAAGTACATAGGTTCTGAAATATTACAATTTCTGACACTAGAACCTTTCATTATTGCTTCTAAGTAAAAGAGAGAAGAGCTATAATCTTAATTCTAAACCAGCCAGTTTAGAAAAATACGAAAAAAATACAAAAATGTCATTTAAATCAAACATGGAGCTGAGACTACGGCCAGCATTCCCCTATCTTGCTTTTAGGAGAGAAACAAAAAACAAACAAAAAAAACCAATCTAGATCTACCCCAAAATCCCTGCACTTTGATGTGATGAAAGGACAAGGGACTTGAGTGGGACAATTACTGACTGAAAAGAGATCAATCACTGATCAGTGCCACCTACTTGCTAAGGCCACCTACTAAGACATTTTGTACATGCATTTTAAGACAATGAAGTCCTGATGATTAATTTGCTGTTTAAAACAGCCAGGCATGGAAGCTAGTGAGGATTTCAGTCTAACATCTAAACCATTTTAGCAGAAGAAAAGCTACACAGTAGCTTTGGACATGCCTAAGTAGCCCTGAACAAAAGCTACGTTTGTACCTTTCACCTCTAACAGATACTGCAGCTACATGTCAATGTGAGAGAAAATATTAAGAACTTTACCACTGGCAGGGCATTTCAGTATCAGCTCAGTAACAATGGCTTTGTAGGCTCATGTTTTACATAAGATTTCTGAGAAACAGAACTGTTTAAGGGACTCTTTATAATATCAAAATATTCACTAGTGAACTACATAGAATTTCACTATTCTTTATTCTCTGTGATAATTCAGTTTTGGGCAACTTCTAAAGTGGAGGAATTTGGGAGTACGTAGGTGTGTGAATCTGCATGCACATTGAAAATCTGGTTTCTTCCGCAAAATATAATAACATTTCTACAGATCTTTCCTTCGGTGTGGCTCTCCCTCTAGATCCACCTTGAAATACTTTAGAAACACACTTGCACAATATTAGATTTCAGACATTTAAACAGCATGCACTCCTTTAAAATACAAAGTTGTAATATTTTCTCAGAAATATTCATGTCTGACAATGAGAAATGAACTTTTTTTTTTTTTAAGTAATCAATTATGTTATCTGTTTTTCTGTCCTTTTTTTTTCCCCAGCTATATTCTTTCATACAAAAAAATAAAGTCTTACCCTTGATCTTTTACTTGGTGTATAGGCCTTGGAATTGCTGAAAATAAGTCTCACATCTTTACACAGCTCCATTGGTGACTCATAGTTACCAGCTTCCAGTGTTTCTCTAACAGTAGCAAAATCCATAGGAGTGTCAATGATATCTCTATAATCCTGTTAAAAAACAGCAAAACAACCTATTACAATTTTTTAAGGCTTATTTTCATTTGGATGCATTTGATAAATCTATTAAAAGCAAACCGTTGTCCTTAAAAATACATATGGAAAACCACTGAAGACATTTGCTCCTTCCTACTCATACATAACCTCACAGACACTCAAAAGAACCGAATTTAGAAGTTAAATGACACAAGATTTAATTCATTTTGTAAAAAGATTTCTGGATATACAGAGCTCAAAAATTTCTGGCTCTTAAAGGTTAAGTACTGACATACTGTCATGGAGATAACTGATATAAAAATGAGACTACAAGCACTCTGGATGGTTTGACAACTCAGTGTTAGTACTAAACCTAATACTGTTCTCACATACTAGCTTTAAAACGTGAAGTTAGAATATTTGAACCTGCTGACAGTCTTGGTGCATCTCTGCTGAAACCTGAGCTGACCAGATGGAGATGCTGATGGAGAGCTGACAATTTAAGAAAGTAATACTGAAATAATGAAAACTCCACAGGCTTAAATATGACCTCGTTCAAATCAACCATTGAAGTTTTTTCTAGGCTAGGGAAAGAAACAGGAGAACATCCACATAACAAGAAGCTCAAATACCCATATGACAAGAAGGTGAGGTAATCCACCAGAACACATGGAACCTGTGCAAGTACCTCTGAATGTTAAAGAGGTCTGTGACACTAGGGAGCAGAGCGTTTCATGCCCAAGCCTAGTAAGGTGTTCTCTATCAGATCATCTGAGGATCTGAATTGCAAAAGGTGGCTCCTTGTAGCTAGCCACACCATGAAGTTTAGCTTACTTCGAAAATTTTGGTGCCCAATGGTTTGCCAGAGCATCAACACAGACCTACCATCAACTTCCAAAAGATGAGCTTTTCTTTTTTCTAACTCAGACAAATAGTTTCCCCCAAGCTAATCACCTCGGAGTGGTATTTTAAAGAAAAAATTACAAAAACCTTTGCTTTGTTATTTAAGGTAAAACTAGTCTAGAAAAGAGATCCAAGGCAATAAGACTTTTTGTTAAAATATTCTGTAGTTACATCTGAACTCCAGTGAAATCACCCAGGCAGAAAGTGAAATTGGAGAAACTCAATTGTTACTACAGTTAATATAATAATAAAATATCACTACAGTGCTTCAGTCGGTACTTCTTCCCCAACAGCCCTGATGATTGTGATATGAAAATTACTCATATTTTCTACACGTCCAAAATGAAAACCAAAAATGTGCCATGACAACAATTGTCACAACAAGAAATCAAACATATTCCATTCATATATGGCTATTTTTTCACTCAGAAAGGGAAACAAGTGTCTTAATTGCAAATGCTGTTTACTCAACAACATAGTCATCCCTTAACATACAACATTTTGCTACTACAGTATTTAAGAGAGTAGAGAAGTACGATTTATTTTGAAACTACTTTAAAGAGACAATGAATATGACCATCAGGTGACAACCAAGCAATGACAGAAAAGTTCTGTGAATAACAGTGCCTGAAGTTTCAATTAAATGAGTTGAAGAAATAGTCACAATGAAAGAAGCTAACTAACTGTATTACAACCAGCCTTCCTGTTTGAGAACACTCACTGGATATTCAAGGAGATCCACTGGTTGTCGAAATGGTTCAGAGTCTTCGCACTGAAAAATGAGATTCAACAGCTCCTGACACTGCTTCTTCCATGACTGAATGTCATACGACTGGGCTCTATTACGTAGCCTCCGCTTCGGCTGATGATCCTGAAATGACAGTATGGTCTGTTATTTATTAAATAAACTAGCTGTTTTTACAAAATCAAATGAAAAGGTACCCTGCAGGATATAAATTCTAATTCATTAATTAGTAATGTGCAACAGCACATACAGAAATGCTTTTACACTGCACAGCTCAGAAGAGTAACACTTCAGTCACTGTAAGTTCGAAACTTTCCAAAAGGTGATTACACAATAATAAAACATTTTCAGATTTATATTCATTTGTTTACAAACGCACTGTGAATTATTTACAGCACTATAAATCATTAAAAAAAAATGGAGTATGATTTACCTTTCTTTTTCTAGTGGAAGTTCCTGGCACATTTGTATCTTTCTCTTCTTCCTTTGAGCAAGATAATGAGTCGCATAAAAAGGTTAAAAAAATATAAGCATATATGAGTAGGTGAGTTCTTTTATACTTCACTTTATAATTTGAGTCTTTACAATCCTATCCCTATCTCTCTGGAAAGCATTTAATGCAACTGTCAGTTTGAGAACCTCTCAGAAGTCTAAAGAACCTCCAATAAACAGTTAACGCTCTCTGCAGTACAGGAGGAGAGGAGGCTGGATTTTTACCAGTTTCCAAGCTAACAAGAAGAAACATCCAGTTGTCAGTACACTGTACTTTGTTACAGTGACTGAATACCGTACTTTTACATCAAGTGGGAAAGAGGCATCAGTCCCACTTCTCCAGTCTAGCAATGCCTTTGTCTAAGACACAACCACTTACCTCATCAGAGTCAGACAACACTTTCTTCTTCATTGAATTGTATAATGGAATGATGTCATAGCAAGTCTGGTCTCTGTGCAAGAAGAAATACACACTAACATTTATTTTCTGTCTTAACCTATGGAATCAACTGTATTTTGCATAGAGTAAGGAAAATATTTATGAATTCATTCCTCCCCAAGATGATAAATTGTTTGCTGCCAAAAGAATACTAAGAGGTCCACAGTAGTAGGAAAACCAGATCTACTGTTCAAAAAGCTGTAAAATATTTTTTTGTATTCCATAAAATATAGAACATTTAACAGTGACATATCAAAATAAAAAACCATAATCCCTTGCCATGAATTTATGAACATTAGAAAAATCTACTATTATACCATCTACATAAAAGGTTTGGGGGCCTATTCAGCTTTATAAGAAACATTACACTGGATTTAGTGTGTATAGGTGTATAAGATATTTGCAATGTAAGAAATCTGAAAAGTAATATTTATTTGTCTGAGGACTAACACTGTTATTGTACAAACCTACATAATTAACTTCACAAAACAAAAACAGAATTTTGTTTCTTGTATAACATGGCAAACTCCTACACAGAAAGGAAAGTCCAAAGGTGTTCTACTATTCAGAATTGCAAGCCACTAGAAACAGGAAGAATAAACGCCCAGCAACTCTACACTGGAACTCTAATCCATAATATTGGCTACTACGATTATCAGTGGGACTGGGTGTGGAGTGGATGATTAAAAAACTTATCAGGCTGAAAAAAAAAAACACCACCACAACAACAAAACGAAAAACAAATTTTGCTTTTAAGATATATAGTTAATTTTAGATACTAACCCCTCGATTGTCAGAGATATCTAGATATTTCACTCATTAGAACCATGGGGTTGACCTTTGGTGGTCTAGGTAGAGTCAGAAGCCTAACAAAATCTTTGAAAGCCTGGGCTTTGTATGCATCACTAGTTCACTGAAGTTAGTACAGTAATAGGCACAAGCTATAGGCTGCTATTAAATAAGAATAACTACATGGTGCATTAATTTTGATAAGTCAATTAATACTACACACTTAAAATCCCCAAACTGCTTAATTAATCAAAAAAAAAGAAGCCATGTCGGACAAAGATATTAAAGAACAGAATTATTAACAGTGAAACCTTTCAGATGCATATCTGTCCCTAAAAGTGTGTTTCAATAAAATTTTAACATCTGAAACAGTTAAATATTTTTCACTGTTCAGCCAGTATCAGAAATCAATGACAACAAAGATCTCAAACATTTATGTACAGTTACAGAAGTCTTAGATTTCCAAAAACATAATTCTAATGTTTTTAATGAACACATTTAATATTTTTCTAAACTAGTAATGTATCTTGCCATTTTTACAAAGTAGGAACAGCAGCATTCACTACATACAAGCAAATCAAGACAGTAGACATAGTAGGCTCTTACAGACTTTAGGTCTGCAGATGTCTGCAGATCTGAGTGAGAATTCTGAAATGTTGTTCACTGACTCAATTTTTCTACAGGCAGTAATGAAAAAGAAAGTTTGAGACGACTATTTCTTTTGACTACAAAGCTTCCAATTTTAATTTTATCAACCATCATTTTCAGACTCATCCAGTTGTAAAGATTTTAGAATTAAATTCCCAGTTATATTAACACAGGCAGCATTAAAACTTGGTACTAGAGCTCTTAACTTACCTGTAAATATATCTATTGTTCCATGAAGATACTAAGACCCATTTTTATTATTTAGCAAAAAGTCTATAAAATACACTGTTGAAATAAAATGCCAATCTATACCAATCAATGTATTATAAAACTTCATCTTGTTTTGCAACCTTATGTACTCTTGTTTTGTAAACACAAACTTGCTTCTTTTCTATCCCAACAGCAGACAACTGGTTTATTCAAGCTGCAGAACTACCTCACTTTAAAATTAGTATTTCAAAAAGCCAAGTACCTTGATCAGGGGCAGAAAAATAGTAGACCTACTAAGCAACTCACTTTATGAAGTGCAGCAGAAGATCTGTGACAAATTTGGCAGACTTTACAATAGGACTTCCAGGCTCGTTAAACGTGCGAGTGTTATGTTCTATGTATCGGACTTCCCACATTAATGAAGAAAGTCGCCTGTGTATGAAAGAAGTGGAGAAGGGATGAGGAAAAAAAAGTATCAAAAAGATTACATTTCTGAAAATGTATTACAAAACAGGAGAAGTATTAAATAGTTCTTCTTTAAATCTTATTATCCCATTCACCACGTTTTGACATTAAAACAGAAAACATACAGGCACAGACATATTGCCCTATATGACCAGCAGAAGGCAGCTTCCTCAGGCTCTTTTTATTAAAAAATATATTAAATTTATTAAATTAAAAAAAAAATTAAAAGTACATATTTTTTTCTGATAGGTAGACAAGACCAGCATTTCTCACATAACTCTGATTTAATGACCTAACTACAGAATTGCCACAACACTGTGAGAAACAATGCACAATCAAAGAAAAAGTGAAAAAAATCAATCTAAAAAAGATACAACAAAAACGAAAATACGTTATTTCAAATAAAAGCTCTGACAGCACAGAAATCAGAAATACAGACCACCTTCTATGTTCATACTGGAAAATATAATGAAAGAAATGCTGTACAAGGGCTTTAGAGACTGAAGTGGGGGATCATTTAACATATTTAAAGTAGCACAAGCATTTAGATACCATTTTATCATTTTTATGAGCCCAATGTTTAGTTCTACATGATGCCAGAAATGACAGGGAATCTTTTTTTCTTTTTTTTTTTCTCCTGGTGTGTGTTGTTTTTGTTAAAAAAAACAAAAACATTCAGGCAGCCTAACACTCCTGCTTCAGAAGAGGAAAAATGTTCTAAGGTAAGCCGCATGAAAAGCTACTTAAGACAACTCAAGCAATCTGAACAGTCCCTCCTACACAAATTAAAGAAAAAAAATCACTAGAAAGCACAATACAAGGCAAATAGCATCTAACCATGCCTTGGCAATCCTACAAACTAGTAAAAAGTGATTTAGTGAAGAAGGTATGATAGCGACCAAAAATAATTGCTAATGTTTTTGACGAGAGGAAAAAAAAAAAAAACACAAAAACCCACAAGCGACTGAAAATTCCTTGCCACCTCTGACTGCAAAACATTAGAGAAGTCAAAGATGAATTATATCTTATCACACAATTAACACGGAACAAAATGTATGTGCATTACGGCATCATAACATAATATCCAGGGGTACTTTTGAAAATGAAAAGTGATTTTAATTTAGAATGCTATTTCCAGTTAGTACACTTGAAGTGCTACAAATTAACATTGAAATTTGGCTGAAAACATTATCCACTTGTATCCTGCAAATGAAGTATTAGAGGGAAACTAATTTCCAAACCAGAAAGTTTCCAAGATCCAAAGGAAACAGAAGTATATTAAAGGAACATGCTCCTACACAGATAACATTTATTGCAAATAAAATACAGCAATTGCAATCATATTTTAGGAAAAGATCAAAACTGTATCAAAAAGTTAAAACTTATTTTTGTTGCTATCCAGCCATTTAAAATTTCAAGGCCAATTATTTAAACAGCTATTTTTCATCTAATGTCTTATGCAAATTTAAAAACAAACAAAAAAAAGTCTATTAGGACAAACGCACATTACATGTGCCTATGGTTTCTCTTACTAAAAAAAGCCTTAAAAAGTGATAAAGTGCACTCACTGTTTTGCAGTTTGAATCTGGCATGGAGCAATTTGCATAATCAGGAATTTACACCACATAATTCTAAAATGCATTTAGGAGAAGAGATATTCAATCCTTTTTAACACACCTTATAAGATAGAAACCTAGGTCAAGGATTAGACAAACAGAAAGAGCACACCTGTACCCATTTCCAAGTCAGGTATTATGAGACGAACAGCTACCAAAACCACAGTTGGCAGTATTTCACAGCAGTACCTGAGACTTGAATCTAACCTGTAAAATCTGCTTTCCAGTCTTTGTTTAATGGTACTGAGGTCCGTGGGATATGCCACAACAGTGCAATACATTGGGTAAGCTTGAAGATCCACAGGTGCCACAAACGCAGATGCAATATCTACACAGAATTTGAAAGGAATCAAAGTTATATACCACAGAACAGTCCTTTTGGAGTCTCAAGAATTCCCCCCTGAGCAGTACATGATTTTTCTTCATGCTTGAAATGCAGGGCACTTTCCCAAAACCAACAACAATAACCACTCTAGATATTCTGAACATTTTGTAATATTAAAGTGCTTGCTGACAGGTATGCTGCAAGTACAATCGCTGTACTGAGTACCCATTCTGTTGTGCATGAAGTGCCACGCAAAATATACATTTGAAAAGTAAAATTAAATGTATAAATTATACATTACGAAGATATGCAATTCAGCATTATTATTTACAAGACAGGCTCATTTCATTTGGTTTTATATTGCCACTCTTCCAATTTCAAACAAGGCAATTCATTAAATTCTCACCATAAATGTCATCGTAGTATTTCGATCTCATTAAGATATGAGGAAAAATCACTCTCAAAATACAATCTCCTGTCCCCTCCAAGAGCAAAGAAGCCATCTCATACCAATCCACCATAATGCCAGAAGACTGCTGAGAAAGCTAAGTCTATACACCTACACCTTTTTTTCCTCCTGTGCTTAGAAGCATCACGCATGCTTAAACATGTCATTTGAACATTTTATACCTCAAGGGAAAATGTGGTAAAAGAAAAGCATCAAAAGCCTTTAAAAGTCTTCCTTGAATGTCTTTAAAAACAGAAAAATTGTTGTTGCTAAACAGACTGCTCTTCTTCTAAAAGCTGTTTACTTACTCTTATGAATGTTCTAGCAACTGCTGCTTTGGACCAGTATGTACCACATATGCTATAGTCAAATCCTAAACTAAGCAGTATGCCATACAATGTAACACAAAATGTAAAACTGTTACTCTTAGATGAGACAGTGAAAACAACCAAATCTTCATTTTCTCATTTTTTTAATGTCATTCTGTAAATTTAGATTACTTCACTATGTAGGTATTTTGTTTCTTTTGGAAGCACAAGCAAGCTTCTTACTAACTGTGTCACCAAAGAAGTCATAATGTGGGATATTTAGGTATTAGAAGTATTTCAATAGTTTTCTGGGATTTGTGAAACTTGTCACTTTGAGTAATTCAAAATCATAAAAGTAATCACCTGTGACAACCTATATATATGTAATTTATGACCACTGTTACCCAAAGAGCCAAGACTGCCGACTTATCACAGAACATACAAGAGATTTGTGATTCAGCCTGTACTTCACAATGTCAAAAATCAAGTAGTTGTTTTTACCAAGATCCAAACCCCTAGTACATGTCATATTATCTACCAAAAAACTATAGTTACCTTTGAAATTAAGAGAAAGCGTAGGCTTTTATGTATACTTACTATACAAAACATTTAAAATGTGCTATGAGAAAGTTCTGTTCCAGTTAATCAGGAAATAAAAGGTGTAATTTTTCACAACATAACAGTTAGTGATACTGGTAATTTCAGAAGTATACATGAGCATAGTCAGTAAAATGTAATACAAAAATGTTTCTCATAATATCCAGGATTTACCTAGAGTCATGAGTTGGTTTATCCCTGCAATAATTCTGTCACACTCCTCATCTCGTGTCCTGGAACCCCATTCTCCATCCAGAGGTTTGTAGAGCAGTGTTCTACGCTCATCATCTGTTAAAGGAACACTAGTTCCTAGTTCTTCTGGAAATACAGCTAGAATGTAACACAAAAACTAAATAAAATACGAATCTTTCTATCTTGTGAAATACATAGACCCACATAACAAAGAAAAAATAATTCAAATATACATAACATCTTTCGACTAACCAAGACAAACGCATAGTTCTTGATTTGCTCAAAAACATTTTTGACGCATTCAGTATCCCTTCTATTGTTGTATGTAAAATTTAAATCTTTATGATGCAATTTGGTGTGCAAGTCCTCCATTAAACAAGATTTACTTTCTTCAAAATAGCTAACCGTAGAATTTATTTTAGAACCAACTAAGGTAATCCTTTATCATAACTGAAGTTCATGTTGCTTGTTTTTCTTAAAGCCCTAAATTCTTGGTAATGTAACTAGGATTTGCGGTTGATGATTTTCAGATGGAATTTAAGATAATGGCTTTGATATTAGACAACAAAACAGTCTCCATTTAGTGGTTCTACCCTGCCAGTTTTGTAAGGTCAAATGCTAAAAGCAGAGCTACTGAGCAAGCAAACTGAAACGCCATCACCCTGGCATTCTTAAGGGCCTGCTGACTTCGACTAATTCATAATGTAACAGCTAGATTTTCAGTGAATGATGCACAGTGTTCCTCTTTAACAGCTTTTTGTTTTTTTGAAAGGAGGTGTAACAAAAATCAGTATTTATGGACACAGCAACAAATTCAGGTTCTGTTGTCTGCCCGTTTTAGTTACTTACTTTAGTCATGTTATCACACTAGCTTCTGTATTTGACTTGTAAGAGGTACTCATTAGAAGAAGGGTTGAAATTAGAATTAGAAATTAGAAGAAGGGTTCAACAAAAAGTTCAAACGTGCATAACTTAAAAGAATAAAAAATATTTATGGTTACTTGTGGGTGACAAAATTGTCAAAACCTTCCGGGAAAACACAAGGAAAAAGAGGCTGATTTTGTGTGTGTTTTTAACCAGACTTTAATAAAATCTTCAAAAAATCTGAGTAAATAAGAAATATAATATTCTCATCATGATCTGTAAACAGTGCCCATGTTATACCGCCCACTCTGTACAATGCCTTACTGCAACAACTTCTGAACCAGACAGGCAGCAAATCCTACTATTATCAAACTCTCTCACTGGTGCATCTTGAGTCTTCCATGCATTGATTACCTGCTGGCAGGCTAACAGCTTGCAGAACAGTCAGCTTCCTTACAGCTGACATGGGCACAGGTCTATCTTCAAAGCTAACTGTACGAGAAGTTAATTGCAGCTCTATGTCATCTATTTTGAGGTTTTGTACCTCAAAATAGATGGTTAAATCTAGTGGTTAAATCTAACATCCGTTTTGTTTGCCTAAGTATGGTTGTATGTCTTTCCTAAGGGAAAGATCACAGTTTGTTTATGCTGATCCGTATTTATTTTAATAATTCACAACGTTATTTAGATGCGACTGGTTTGTGGTACTTCACTCCTTAACAGGTGAAATCACACAACATTTTTTTACTTCTTCATATAAACTCTTAAAGCAAATTAAATTATGAATGTACCATACCATTACTTGGTATCAGCTCCATGTCCCAAGGACTCATCTTCTCGGTATCCCCATTGTCCCAGCTTAAAAATAACCACATTTAAATTATCTACTAATATGGCTTAAACAAAGTAATTATTTAATGTCTGTAACATAACTTATTTATTAGAGATATTAAAATAAACTGGTACAGTGAGATGCATGATTGAATTTAATAAAAGGAAGTTGCTCAGTCAGTACTTCAAATGAAATATCTAATTAAAATAAAAGATTTTAGATAAGTTTGCTAACCAGACATTGTAGCACTGAAACAAGCTGTCAGGATAATCGGGCTGAAGAGGTTCCTGGCTTTCAATTGTTCCAAACCACCAAGCATCATCTATTACTGATCTGAAACGATCACCTAGGTAAGAACACAAAATAATTACATCAGTACAAGGCTCCTTCCTTCCTCCTCCTCTGAAAAGCAGTTTTCAGATACTTTCAGCTAGATCTTGAGTACAGAAACCCTTTTAAACATCTGCAGCATTGACAGGCAACTATGAATCATATTCTTAAAAAAAAAAACAAACTATTAAATTATTTCTGAATGCTGCCTTTAAACCTAAATGAAACAGTTAATAATCAGCATAAATAGAAGCAATTGATGATTTGCAAATATATCCACATAACTTTTTTATATGAATTTATTTCTTAATTTCATATAAATGTTATATAAATATATATTTATATTTCATATAAATGTTATATTTCATGTAAATGTTATATAAAGATATAAATGTTATATCTTTAAAACCACTATCTACTTCTATTAAATACTACACACTATCTTAAAATAACTGCACACTGACACCCCTGTACAGGGAATACTTTTACATGCTGCTGAGCTCATCCTCCTTGGTTCCTGGTGTTCTTCAGCTGTGTGTATAAACAACTTCTAAACACAACTTAGACAATTATTCCCTTTACTAATGTAGGCAATGTGACTGATAGAAGAATCAAATTTATTAATGCTTCTTCAAAAGGTTAGCAAAGTCACTTAGGATGATTTGAAAAGGTTTCACTACTGCAAAGTATTCATATTGCTGAGCAAAAAGGTCAGAAGTGTTATTAAAAAAATTAGACATCAGAATACATTACACACATCATAATTTCTAACTTTTTTCTGTAAAACAGGCTACAAAATTTAGAAACAACATTTTTTGGGGAACATTCAGTTAATTCAATCCAAGAACAAATGGAATTTAAATCTGAGATTCCTAGACCAGCATTTTTTTGTTTTCATGGGATTTGAAGTCTATAGATACTTTCTCACCCTCTGTAGGGCTTTTTTTCCCCGGTATGTCCACAAAAGGGGGAAAAAAAACACAACATTCTGCTCAAATTCTTGCTGCAGTTGTCTGAATTATTAGCAACTACGTATATTCTCAAAATGTTCACGGATTTATTTTTTTTTTAATTTAATGGATTAGTTCCATTTATGTAATTCTAGGACAAACACAAAACTCCCACTATGCCCTAGTTGTGCTGAATGTAAAAGAACCAAGTCATTCATACCACAAATATCTTAAAAGCAAGATCAGAAATGTAAACAAGGGCTGATGATCTATTTTAAAGGAATAAATTAGTCAGCAGAGCTCTTAAAGATCAGCCTCCCAACCAGTTTTACAAAGAAATGTGAGTAGATAACAATTGTGAGTGCCTTTCCAGTGCTAAGCACTTGAAGGACTGTATACACGGGCAGTCACTTTGGATTTCTCAAAAGCCAGAGCATTCCAGTGCTAAATAAGAATGCTAAAATAAGTGCATGTGAATGAAAATGCTCACAGAACAGTTTCTTCAATCACCATCTCTCTCCAATGACCTCTGTGTCATTTTATCGGTGGGATACAAGAAAGCCATCTATGTGGACATTAGATGGAAACTTCTAACTAATGGAGGGATTTAGCATAATTTTCCAAAACCGAGTATCACCAGATGATGTTAGCTTGGTGGATGTTTAAAATATATGTTGAACTTAAAGTAGCTGACACATAAAGAGACATGTACACCTATCTTCTATGTACACCCATCTTATATGTATAGCAAAAGCTCAAGGAATCCTATCAGAATAGGTTTTAGCCCAGATATTTGTATTCTAGTTGAACTATAAGACAATGATATGCAATAAATAGAATCTGAGTAGAAATAAGAACCCAACACTTCTCAACCTTTAGAAATGTGCTCTTTTTAAAAGGATTCATACATTTAAATCACAGGATCCCTTAGTATTAGAAAATATAAATGCTGCAGATAAGTAAATATTCTTCCTCTCACCACCACCACCAAAAGCCTACCACAAAAACAAAACAAAAAACACATAAAAAGCCCACCACCAACAACGATCGTTAAGAGATCAATATTTTAATGACTTAAAGTGGAGCCAGAAAATTTAATATTCAGTGACTCTCTAAAGAGTAGCTCTAAAAACATTGATTTGCAGGCTAAGTGGCAGAAATCATAAAGGAATAAGAAATGATAATGACGGTAGTCCTGAGAAAACAAACCAGAACTGCATGGAACATTTATATATTCTGATATACACTGCAACAAAACAGGGCAGGGTTTGTTCCAAGTAAAGAAGCATACACTAGTAAAGTATCTATAGTGTCAAGTAGAGACCAGGGTAGTGTTTCAGAAGATTCCTGGAAGAGCTGTAACAATTTTATCAGTGCTTTTGCTATCTCTGCTTTACCATTTTGTATGGTCTCACAAAAGGAGACTATTTTACCGCCACTCTTACCACCCAGAAGAGGAACTGAACAATGAACTCTAAAACACAGTTGTCAGAGTTACAAACTCTGTATTAGTGTTGACCTGAAACTCAAGTTATTTGCACTGAAGGCTTGATAAATGCTCCTGGTGCTTACAAAAACACTTTCCACACTTCAAGTTTCTGGAAATATACTTGCCAGCCTAGGAAGGAGATGCTATCTGTGCTCAGAACCTTGAGCCCTTGATAGAAGGGCTAACAATTTAAATTTCCTCCACTACTCCTGAATTTCTGTCATGACAATTGACTTCTGGCTAGGCTGTTCGTATATGAGGTATGGCACTCATTCTTTTACTGCTGCCATAAACTTGTGGGAAAACATTTACATTGTGGCAGAGGAGACCACAGATCCATACCTATCAAGAAACAGCAAAGCATCTTAGTAGGTGTTAACCAAGCTTGACACTTAAGGGATCTTTCAGCTGTAATGATCTTTAAAGAGGAAATTGAGGGACTTTTTCCTACTGATTCAGAAGCCAAGAGTCTTTATCCATATTCCCTATAGATCTGAAGGCTAGCTGTTCTTTTTGACAAATTAATGTAAAGTATTAATAGGGCATTATGTAATTTATATACTGTGAACGCATACACACACTAAGCAAGGATGTCATGATGTGCAAAGGACAGGATATCAATTCATCTTTTCTGGCAGAAAAATCAGGTAAAAATCAGTAAGAAAGAGCATCTAACATCCATCTGTGCCACTTCGTCAGGCTACTTAAGTCACAATGAACTTAGGAGAGGACATAAAAAATGAAATAATGCGTATAGATGAAGGGACGCAGTGTATTTGCAGAAACATGTATTATACCAGTTCCTTCTGAACAGGCTATCAGATATACCATCAGGTTGTTACAATAAAATCCTCCACTCTTTTATATGATGCTTTGCCTGAAGCAGTAAAAAGTGCCACCAAGTCAGCTGTGTATATGCTAGTCACAGCTCCTGAATAGGAGAGCCAAAGGAATTGAATGTGTACATCAATCATTGCTAGTTTACAGAAGATGTGTTTAACACTGAGAATTGGTTTAAAAAAAAAAAAAAAGCTAGGCTATCGATATTTCACTTTCAGGAGCTTGTCACTACAAAATATACTGAGATACTAGAGAGGACTTAAAAGGTGTCTGGAAATCTACAAACATAGTATCAAAACCAAATTTCTCTCTTAGGGAAACAGAACTTGTGTTGAACTCTGAAGAATCAGTAATACTTGCTCAATCTTTTAAGTTTCAGGGACAATCTAAGGATGTTCGTAGGAATAAGAACATGTATTTCATGACCTCCAGAAAAAAACAAACAAAAAAAACTTTAGAGAATCATTTTGCTGTACTGTACCTTTTTCTCCCCCTAGTTAGATTTCATTGTTAAAAGGTGATCTTTTCTACTGCACAGAAAAGATGACTAGGAAGCTGATCTGACTGGAGGACTTGCCTGTCATTAACATTCTCCAGCATACAATGCTTTACTCAAACAAGTCAAAAATAGATGGGAAAGGCATTGTCTTTGTGCAGTCTAGAGAATATAAATACCAAATGGTTGAGAAAGTGCTTCTGTATTTTCAGAAATAAGCAGGCCTGAAAATCTGGGGAAAAAACCTCTAATAACAATGAAGTTTTAAGAGGGCCTTCAATCATAGATAGGATAAAGTAAGTTATCAGTTACCAATAAACACATGAACATCATAATAAACACCAGATTTCTAAAAATTTATTCTTCATTCCTCCCTGCAAACACACAACTGAGATTTGTTTTTGTACTTTCTTTTACAAAACACCTTTAATATTTTGTTTGCTTTCCTGTAGCTTCAGTCAAGGACTAAGTGGGACTCCATATCCAAATATGGCCAAAGCTTTTCCTCCATTTCCAGCATAGTATTAAGGATTTATTTACCACAACCTACTTTGTAATAACTTATCATGAAACCAGGGAGACGTAAAAACAAACAAACCCTTAAAAAGCCCAAACAAACCCACACAACTCACCTATATTCCATCGTCTATGTTTTGCATCATCAAACTGCTGCCTCAAAACTAGGAAATCTATGACATCTGGCATGTCATGGTACCTAATCACAACAGAACACAAAACTAATAAGCAATACAATAGCAAGAGCAGAAAGTAAAGCATAATTTAACATTTTGAATTCAAAACTTCAAAAGCAAGAGTTCCAGTCATGACATTGACTTTCACAACAACCCCAAATTACAAAAAAAGTAATTTGAATATACTAGTGCTTACTTCATGGTGAATGATCCTCCAGTTAGTTTACCCGTATCTGGGTCAAGAAAAGCTAGTTTAAGACAGCATAGTGTAGGCAATCCCACTTCATACTTAATCCCAACTATCTTCATCAACTCTTGCTCCTGGAATCAACAAAATATTACATACCATCACGGAAGTTACAATGACTAGCAACTTTCTGAAACGTGAAAATATAGGTATACTGAAAATACCGGATTTCTGCCAAAACATGTCAAAATCAAATATTAGAAATTTAGTCTTTCAAACCAAATTATTATTTTGTATCGTAACTTGTTTGAAAAATGTTATGAGATGTAACCAAAGTACACATAAAATCAGCATAAACTGATAAAGCATGATTTTAGCATAACTTGCTAAAATGGTTCAAAGAAAAAGTACAGATTAAGATTTGATTTCATTTGACTATTAGGTTAACTTTTTCCCCTTATATCTATCTAAAATATTAAGAGCACACTATTAGAAATATGTATCAAGAATCTTTCTACAGTTAGTTTCCAAACTTATTTTTATATTCAGATGCCAAACAAAAATGAAAAAGAAATCATACCCGTAATTCCATTTTATGCCATGGCTGTTTTTTGGGATTAATACTATATATTTTGTTCTTCTTAGCCATTACAACATATGCTTCATGACCTTGTCGGAAATAGTAGACCTAAGAGTGAAATGGGACAGTTATCTTAGAAGTTATGAAGACTTTTAGAAGTCAAAATGCTAGTGTATTGCTGTCATGTAATGCATGTATTCTCTTTTATCACCAATTCTTTGCTGTCTGTTTTTCCTGCATAAGTCACAGATTCTCAAATAAAATTAAGTGGACAGTCAGAGCAGGCATCACAGAAACTTTTCCTCATTTACAGAAAAAGTGGGAAAGGATTTACAACACCATTTTCAATATGAACACAATATCCTAGATTGCACATGTGAAATCAGAACAACATCAATAGCAAAACCAAAACCATCTATTAATCATTGCACTACAGCACAATTCAGTGACAGTAACATAAATCCCACTAATACACCTGCTCCTTCACCACTGTAAGACAACCCTAAGATAACAATCAGCCATCACTAAATTGAGTTAATTGCATCTTTTTTGAAGAAGATATATATTCTAGAAGGAAAATTCAGCTACTGGCTATTCTACTGGTAAGATCTTGGTGTTCGTTTCCACACCACCAGACAGCCTAACAAAGACAAGAACAAACTAAAAATAGATGTTTCAAGTGCTTATGACAAATCCTTTCAAACCCATCCATTACAAATTTCCACAGACTAGACTCTTGTTTGTTTTACCTGATCCTGATACCACTTGGATGAGGGCTTTTATTATAAACCACTATTGCAATAAAGAAGCCAAAAATCTTACACTTACATTCAAGGAATGTTTGTGAAATGCAAAACTGAGCTTTTTGAAACTAATTAGAACAAAGATCTTATAAAGAAGTATATTCTAAATATAATGCACACCAAATACAAATCCCCTAAAAAGGTCCCAAACCATAAACATGAGATTTCTATCAAGTAGGATAAAAGAAGAATAGCTTAAGTGCAAAGGCGTAAAACAACAACAAAAAAGAGTAAAGAGCCCTGAATAAGTTTTAAAATACGTTTATAAAGACAAACACTAATATCTGTATTTCCACATGCTTCACAAAACTATTGTATCATAAAATACCATAAAAAGTATCTGCCAAGTTTCTACATTAACTGTTACTGAATTTTCTTACTGTCATACGGCATTTTTTTCTTTTAAATAGAGGACTCTTAAGCTTTACTTCACACCATAAACTTCTTATAAACTTGCTTTTTGGGGTATTTGACAGGCACAATGAAAAGCAAAAAAAGGGCACAGCAGTTACAGAAAGCATGGAAGTCAATGCACTGTCAGATCCCAACTGGCAGGAAGAGGAACAGAGGCTTCTAGGAGACCCTTCTAAAATAATAGCAACTTAAATTACACTTTCAACATTGTGGTAATTGTTTCCTACACCTTAATGGTTTTTGTTGTTATTTAACAACAACAACAAATTCAGCTGAGTGGCTCAGGCTACAAATAGTTCCTTCTACGTTTACTGTTTCTGCTAAACCTTCAAAAATACATTGTTTACAAAAGCAGAATATTTTTCCTTTGAAAACTGCTCCACGCACTGTGCCTTCCATCAAAACAACAATTCTGAAAGACATCTGTGGAAAAAATAATTTGCGCTCTTTTCCAGGAAATTGTATTTTTAATCTTGATCAAGATTTTGCTTCTGGATGTTTGTGGCAGTACCCAGACACAAATATTCTTTATCGCGTTAAAAACAGAATATTACAAAGACTATGTATTGTACTTGGGTAATCATCCAGGCAAACTAGAGTCCCGTGTCTTTTGTATCTGTCCCCTATTCCTCAAGACACATGACAAAGGTCTTTAAATGGCAGTATTCAAAAAGGGAAAAAGGATGGTATGTGCTATTCTTATATACTCGGCATACCTAAATATAGCACTACTGTTGTTTCTTACTTGTTTGCACAGCTGTAAGAGAACAAATTTGAAAACTCTCTCCTTCCAAATCTTACGAAATGTATCAACCATCCCACCAAAATGTTCCAAGCCCACAGGAGACTTCTTCTCTCATCATATTTCTCTAATTAAACCTCTCTTTTATTTCTGTGGATCTCAAAAGTAACTTTCTAGTGAAAAGAAGCTATTCATCATCATAAAGCAAATCCGTGAAAAGCAAACAACACAGAGAATTTTAGACTAAGCAGCTTGATTACTAATGTATTCTGTATTGATGCAACTAGTCCTACTTTCTAGATGCAGCATAGGAAATTTCCTGTTCACCAATATAAAGAATTTTTCAGCAAAAGAATGTAGCCTACTTAAATATTCCTGGTACGCAGTGCATAAGCTATTCAGCAGGTGCCAAACCAAACACCGGAGTTTATCTTACTAAACTGGGGTATGATGCCGAAGTCTCCTGGGTAATGTGGTACAGATAAATCCCTGGCTGCTTCACTGTATCCAGATGCTATCAGGCACCAAATGTATTTGTTTGGATTTGATCTTTTGAACAGCACAGTCTCCAAAACATGTTTGCTGGAGGGTATAAGTACGTAAGCATGTTCTCCATTGCAACTCTAACTTGAGTTCCTATTTCCCTTGCTCACTAATGATGCGAACATAATTCTTGCTTAGTTATGCTGCAAACTGCATCAGTGAGGTTGTCCAGTAAAAGCAAATGCAAAACTTATTGTACATGCAACCACTGCTCTCCATTCAGTTTCTAAGGTGATACCAACAAATGGCTGCAGCTCAGGAGCAAAATTAACCAACTTTGCCACCAAGTCAAGTATTTCTCCAACTATGTTCTAAAGATCTGACCTACACAAGAACTCTGTTTAGTACCTCAGAAACACACTGCTCCCCGAAGAGCCAACAGACTACACATTACAGAATAAGCCAGCTATTTCCTCTTACTTTAACCTGCGGGAATTTAGGAAACATGCACAGGCTCTGGTGTTCAATATTACTTTCTATTTGATAATACTTATTCATGAAATTCACCATACTGCTCACATTTCATATATTCCAAAATAGAAATTGGTGAGTGTCCTTTTGATATTGTATTCTGAGACATCTGAGCCATGTTTACAAAACGTTTTTAGTTTAGTTCAAGTAAAATGTATATATACAAAATTATTCTTGTGGTTTTCTGACTTAAGAGACTAGCAGAAGTTTTCTGGCATCAGCCATGTATGTGAAAAAGAACAGCATCACAGCTTGTTTTCAGATTAAACGAAGTTTTTAAAAAAACACCACCATCACTTTTTTCTTTCTCTCTTCTTTAAAAAGGTTTCATTCCCAGTTTTTACTTCAAGTCCCAAACAGAAGTTTTCCAAACAATACTTAAATTTGTATTTAATTTCATACGTATTCTTCAAGGTACAAGATGCTCTACCACAAAGGCCTAGTTGTACTAAAGCATCTCAGCTTGTATAAGTGTGCCCTAAGTCACACACTGAATATAGTACAAGAAGGAATGTTACTGTAACAGCAAGGAAGACAAAGGTCAAAGCACCATTGTGTGCAGAACATTTTTTAAGTATGGGAAAGACTATTTGAAGCAAATGCAGACTTCATCCTGATCAAAGAATGTTTTGAAGAAAATCCAAAATATTCCAATAATAAGTGGTACTAAATTTCTGGAAAAAAATGCAAAGACAAAGACAAAAAAAAGACAAAAACAAGCTGAAGGAAGGAAGAACACAGAGGAAAAACTACAATACCTCATCCCCCATCTGCGGTACAAATGGACATCGACGAGGAACAGTGTCTGTAATCCATGCTGAAGGCAGCCATTCTTCCAGTGTCAAACCATTTTCTGCCAGAACTCCTACGGCCAGCCTCTAAAGAAAATGCACACAGAAGATTAATATGAGAAAAAAATAACATTTGGGGAATTCCTATGTTTTGGGAAGTGCTTTTTAAAAAATTGACTGCCATTCCTTTAATATATTTAAAGTAAAAAGGAAAGTGTGAAAATAAATCTTAAGTACAGCTTACAGTAAAAACAACAAGACCAAAAAAAAAATAATCTAAAGAACTAAGTTGTTTTTAAATATCAATCTTTTGCATTCAAGATTGAATTTAAGAATTACAACTCATGCCCAGAAAAATAAAACTGAAATACATCATTATTTTTAACCAATTAGACAAAATATTGAAAGACTACAACAAAAATTGTTAAATATGATCTAAAAATTGCATGCATATCTTCGTTTTTTACCTTTTTGTATTCAGAAGCCATAATCACAAATGTGTATTTAGCAACAAGATTCAGTAAGCAGAGAACAGGTTCTACAGTTACCTTTCCCATTCCTTCTCCTTATTAAAGGTATGTTTCAAACCTCCATCCCTCAAATATAACAGGCAACAAACAATCAGGCATCTCAGGAGTACTGAAAACTATTTTTGATCAAGCTTGATCTAACTAGTGAGATAACGTGTCTTAGGCTGAAAAAGAGTCTAACTAGTGAGATAATCACATGGTTGCCTTGGCCCACAAGACACTACAACTATACAGTTTCCTCCCATTAAGGAACTCTGTAAAATGGGGAGAAATAGATTAATGAGTGTACACAGAGGTAAAGCATGTGGAAATGACCTGGATTAGGTAAATAAAGGTTTCTGCACAACCATCCAAGCAAGGTTGCTTTAGAATTCTTAACAGAACCTTGTACGTGTACAGAAAGCTACACGGCCACTGACAGAAGACCCTGCACCACCAGACTGCAAATATAATACTCCAGATGTCATTCCAGGGCACAAATTCAAACATGGTTTCACCAGGATGGGACCTGCTTTGAGCACACCACTGGAATTTATCGCAGGAAAAAGCATACACACAATTAAAAACAACAACAAAAAATCAAAACAGAACCTTTCCAGTGTAATAAATCACTAATAAAGAAACGCGTTATGGATTTTCAGGTTCAGACAGGTCTGTCTTGTGAAAAAATGATGTAATGTCAGAGCTAATTCTGTCTAGCTCATTGGTGAATCATGGGAAGGAAATAAGAAACAAATTCCTCCCTTGTTACAATTTCACACATTAATCAGCAGTTTACAACCTTCTCAAAGCCGAGCCTGAACTCAGGCCACCACAGTTAATAATCATACTCAATAAGGAAGAGACTAATCCCCATGAATTTGTCTAGTAATTTCTGAAACTCTACTAAATCCCTTACTAATCAGCTCCATAACCAGATTCTATACTCAAGTTTGGTTTCAGGTTTGGTTTTGGGGGGTAGGAGTAGAATAGGGAAAGGATCTTTTTTGAGTTTCATGCCTGTTGTTGGAGGTTTCCCTGCAACAAAATAAGGAAGGAAATCATTCCGTATATATTTGTTTCTAAACCACTTACAGGCTTATAAAAGCTTTTTATATCATCTCTCTCCAAACTCTCTCCCTGTCAGAGTAAGCATGTTTGAGTCTGCCCTACCAAAGAAAAAAACCCCTGTACTCTTGTGCAAATATCACACGATTGAATTGACAAAAAAAAAAAGAGACATGATTGCTCAGTCTTAAAAAGAAGTAATAAACTGAGGAGACTGTCAACTACAGCTGAAAAAAACAGGCACATGTTACACCAATACTCAGTATATCCCTATAAAAGGAATATCTGGTCTGAGATAACATGGCATTAAGGACATCAAAAATGTCCCGTAGGTGAAATGTCTTATATTTAGAAAGCATATAAGTACAAGAATCTATCATCACTTACAAGAGTCACTAAAGACTAGTAAAAGACATGTTTTCAAATTACGCAATATTAAGTTGCATACATAACCGAATCAGTCATCTAACTTTGTCTAAGACAGTAAGAGTGAACATCCTTTAATATACAAAGTACATCTAACCTTTTGTTTTCTCTCTTTGGGTTTCCTCTTCTTTGGTGATGTTGATGGTCCATCTTTCTCCTCACTGCCTTTCTTCCTTTCCTTTTTAATTTGCTTCTTTTGTTTTTCAGGTCCTTCCTCATCTTCTGAACTACTTTCTGCTTTCTTTGTTTTAAGTTTAGGAATTTTCTTTGGTGGTTGCAGATTGATTCCTGCATCTGCTGTCCAGTCAGAATAATCACTAGAGTAGTCACTATGTATGACATGCAAAAGATAAAAAGATATTAAAAAGCAGAAGTTAAAAAGCTATTCAGAGTACATAAGTTTATATAATATGATCCAATCCATGATTAGAGTTAACAGTCTAGATAACTATAATTTGTTTAAAAACGCTTCCTAAAAACCTATATTCTAACTACAAGTTAAATGGTAGTAAAACAAAAGACTTGAAATCATTCAATCTTGTAAGAAGCATCTTTTAGTATAACTAATAAATCTTAAATTTACTTGGTCAGTTCAAGATGATACATTTTAAAGCCTGGATATTGTTCTCATGACTCCTGTCTTTGAAGAACTTTGAACAAATATTAACAAAGAATATCTGCTCAGGAAGAAACAAAGAATGGGTTGAAACTACTTCAATCTTTGCTTTAATTTCAAACCAAGGGCCAGTAGAGGAAGTCACAGGAATCTACTATTACAGGCCTGAAACATGCCTGCAAAGCACAACCTTCCTGCAAAACCAATGGGAAGTACTTCTGCGGCTGGCAAACAAGGATGAAACATTTCCTGAATTTTAGTTAATTGATAATACAGATGAAAATGAAATCCTGAAAGTTTTAAGTTCTTTGTCATCTTCTAAATGTACATGTTTTAGTTATTACTTAATTGTTTACAGAGAAGACAAGAATATTTAAAATTTATAAGCAGGACTTTGTAAGGCATATTGTCACTTACCTAGAACTGCCATCGCTGTGCCATGCTCTTTCATCATCTTCTGATGTTCCACCACTGGCAACAACTACTTCTCCTTCCTAAAAAAGGAGTGGGGAGGAGAGGGAAAAGGTAGGGAGAGGGAAAGACAATGCGTTTTCTTCAGAATTCAGAAATGATTAAGACTCTTCTAGGCTTTGCATATCTTATAAACACAGAGCATTAGAAAAGTTTTACATTGTTAAAAGACATTTTAATTTGCAGATATTCACTTTACTTTAACAGACTAAATGAAAAGAAATAAAGTATCTATGCCTGGAGAGATGCACAATGGAGAGCAACATTTTTGAAGATATAGGCAATGGAACCGTAAGTGCTTCTCAATCTCCATTTAAAAAGGCTGGCTTACCTTTTGAAAAATGATTTCCAAACTTTTTAAATGTGGTATTTCTCCATCTTTTCAATTACTATCAAATGAAAATTAGGACAAACCTTAAATACTCATTTCTCCACTGTAGCTACCTCACAGAAGCACAGGCTGGAAGGGACCTCTGGAGGTCATCTTGTCCAACCACCCTGCTCATGCAGGGCCACCTAGAGCAGGTGACCATGCTGACAAACTATACAGGCCATACTGATTACGCTCACATATCTAGGAAAGATTTAACACCACACACATTGACTTTGCAAAATGCTTTTGCAAAATCCCATTTGTTGATTTTTTTTTTTAGGCAAAACTAAACACATGCAACAGCTTTTGAAACATGACCCAACATCTACTTTTAAAGAGATGAAAGAAAGCCCACAATGAAAATGTAACCTGAGTTTCAACTAAGAACTAAGTTCAATTAGCTGAAGCAGAAGCTTAACAAATAGAAATGGAATTTATAAGACTGCCTTATGACTAAGGATCTTACATCTGAGGAACTGTGTCCATTTTCTAACTCTTCAGGAGGTCGTGCAGTTTCTTCTAATGCGTATCTTGTACGGTAGTTGTGCTGGTTAGCTTGCTGTTTTCTTGAGTCACTAGTGTCTAGTAAATGATCATGAGAATGGTTCTGTGAAGACATGAAAAACAATACAGATCATTTTCGAGTATACTTTTTTACTAATACATAGAATTTTATTTAGCAGTAGTACTGGAGGAAGCAACTTTTGCAGTAGCAAAAGGATGCAAGTTTCAACATTAGAAAAATCAAAACAAGTCACAAGTCCACAACTAAAGCTGATGAATAAAACACATGCATGAGTATCTGAATATAAGCACCAAGTAGTTCAGTATATTCTGGGCAAATTAAAATTTATTCCCAAATATTAATAATAAATTTGTATCTTAATCATTAATACTCATCATTCCCAACAAGGTACATAGAGAGTTAACCAATAGGCTGCTAAGGGTTTATAACAGCTCAAAATTACACTAATGAAAATGCCCAGCAGAAAGGGAACTCCTACAGAGAGCTCTAGCATGTGTTATATTGCACCTGAAGGGTGTTAGAAGAGAGAGACCATACAGTAATGCATCCCTTAGTCGTCCCTGTATGACAAGAAATGGCCTTTAAATGGTAAGATGATGCACAGAAGAGTTCAATTGAATGCAAGTCAGTTGTAAAGAATCTGAATTCTTACAAAGTTTAGAATATGTAACGCAAACACTTGCTCTTAATACTTGAATGTAATCCTGTCCCCCACCCTTACAAAAATCTAAGCACTATGATCTCAATTTCAATAGTTCTGTTTAATTTTTTTTGGCATGCGTACTTGAATTTTGGACTTGGTCAGTCCCACTGAAATAGCTTCTGTATACTTTCCTAGATGATACCACACAACATGGTATCCTTCCCCAGTGCTCTAATTCTTCTGGAAGGGAAATCTCAGATATCTATTAAGTGCTGATATGTTTGAATAAACAACACCAGAGATGAAGCAAAAAGAACTGGAACAGACCACAGAAAGGTGCTGATATTATCTGAGCATTCTAGTAGGATAAGTTGCTTGTACCTACTCCTCTTACATTTTTTCTTCTGGAGCAGTGAGATCTTTCCTGTCCCAAATGATGGAAGTTGCTTCATAATGTTAAATTTTCTCACCAAAACCAAAAACTACTTTCTGTTGAAAACTGTAGTAAAGCTTGGCTAAGCAGCTGTGTCTAAGATTTGGTTTTCCTAAGCTGAATGAAGAAGACTGACGGTTACAGCTCTTCTCCCACTCTCCACGTTGAAAGATGCATGCCTTTTTCAGGAATGACTGCGCCTCTTCACCTGGATAGATCTGTGCAATTACACTACAGTTTTCACCGAAGCGCATAGGACCAACACGCACTGCTGTATGCTCTCAAAAGTGAGATCTCTATTTCTTTTGTTCTGTCCAGTGAAAACTGGGGAAGTCACCAGTGTCCTCTTCCTGAAAAGCTGACAGCACAGCTACAGGAAGACACTTCTATCAGGATTGCTCAAGTAATCAGCATTTCAAGATTGCCCACACTTTTGAAACCTAGGGCATTCCTTCTTCTGGATTCAAACTGGCAGCACATTGCAGATCTCCTCAAGCTGCTTTGACCTTACTCAGAACAGCTTTAAGGCAGCCCTAAGACTAGCTGCTGAGCCCACCACACAGTATGTTCTGCACCCCAGCCTTCTGGGGCTGCTCACTTCTTGTCAAGCTCTCAAGATTGATTGCTGAAGCAGACAGGACACAAAAGCCAACATTACAACAACTTGCTTCTGCTACTTTCATAGAACACTCGCTGGGAATCACTGCTTTTTTGTAAAGCCCATCCAGCTTCTAGCATCATGAAACGCTGCGTGAGGAAGCAAAGACAACACAAATGGGATCACATAAACGCAGTGAAACCAACCAGTCCAGTACTGTTTATAATAGCAAGGATGCATTTTGCAGAAGCTACATTACAACTACACTATTTTTGTCTTCTTTCTAGAAATAAAGCCTCTAAAGTTGTACACCCACACTTCTATTCAGAAGTAAGATTTCTCAAATGGTTATTATAAATATAGCTTTACACTACTTACACTGGAACTATGGATTCCCCGAAAAACTGAGGTGCTTTGCACTGCTGTTTGGTTTTGGAAAGAGTTCTTCTCTTTTGGCAGTTCAGAGGTTCACAAAAAATAAGTAAATCACTCCCACACAGGGAAGTGCCTATCAAAGCAAGTAACATCACTGTATACATATTGCACTGTGGTGATGCCAAAGACTAACAGACTGATTTTGGAAAGATACAGTATCAAAACAAGATTTTTTTTAAAAAAATGTTATCCATGACACAATCACTGAAAGGTTGAGGTTGGAAGGCACCTCTGGAGCTGATCTTGTGCAGCTGCCCTGCTCAAGCAGGGACCAGGAAAGGGACCAAAAGGGATATATCTTTCGCATCTTGCCAAAAAATGTAACTTAACATCACTCCTACTCAACACAGCTTTATCAAAACATGATTAGAAGCTGTAGGTCAGGCAGATTCTCATTTATTCGGTGGTAGTTGAGTGGCAGTAGGGTAGAGTATGAAGGTTTGACTGGAAAGAGGAGGTATTATAAGCTTTTCTGGCAAAATGGAATTCATCACCAAACTCTGCAACAATGACTGAGGAAACACAACTGATACGTTTCTTTTTTCAGTATATACCCTGAAGAAAGATCTTGAAATTGCACTCTTAACTCTAATGGGAAGTTTGAAAATAAAGCCAAGATTACCTATGATTTGAGGCTCAATCATCACTTTCTCTCTCTCTGTATACTTTGATGAAGTCATACATGCTGACAAGTACCTTGTACCATATCCAAGGCTTCCACTCAATATTAGAGCACATCTATAGGTACATTAGAAATTACAGCTCCTGTCAGAACGGTTTTTCTGTGAAATACAAATAATGGTATTCCCTGTATTTGAAAGGGACAAATGTGTCATCTGGACGGAGCTGAGGGACTTGTTAACACCATTTATGAAGGATCAGTTGATACCCTGGAAACTCACTGGTGTCTGAACAACTTCCACATTAGAGAACTGAATTCTACTGTCCTTAAGACCCTTGAGTCTACCAGGAAGCACAGATTTGCTGTGATTTTATACAGGGTTACAGTGATTTTGAGAAGCTAAAGCTAGAAAAATTTCATAGCATTTCTTCACCAGCAGGATCTACTCTCTGAGAGTTGTTCGTCTTTCCTCAAGACAACAGGAATTAGCCTTTACTAGCAAGTCAAATGGCAACAGTCACAAATGTGTCCAGTAACAGAACCTCAACATCAACAGATGCTCACAGCCTCTTTGAGACAAAGAAAGGAAATTCTGATGTTTTTGGGGGTCTGTATATGATTTTTCCAACATTGTGATTGAAACATTATGATGAGAAACATCAGTTTGCCAAATAGTCTATGTAATTGTTTTAATTACTGACTAGATAGGCTATTTAAATGCTTCTACCCAACCAGAACCAGTTCTCTGGAACTTAAATTTGTCTGTAATGAATGTCCATTCTTACTTTTCTGGAGAGATATGCTTTCATTACTGAAGTTGTCGATATAAAACTTTACTCAATCTTAACATTCTTCACTGACTGAGTTCTCCCCTGGATGACAAATAAAATACCCCCAAGCTGTTAGTGCATAAAGCAGTTTTTATTTCACAGAATCACAGAATGAGTGAGGTTGGCAGGGCCCTCTAGAGGCCATCGGCAACTGGGCTGGGGCAATCCAAGCTCAAATACAGGCTGGGTGGAGAACGGATTGAAAGCTGTCCTGAGGAGAAGGACCTGGGGGTGCTGGTTCACGAGAAGCTCAACATGAGCTGGCAATGTACGCTTGCAGCCCAGAAAGCCAACCGTATCCTGGGCTGCATCAAAGGTAGCGTGGCCAGCAGGGTGAGGGAGGTGATTCTCCCCCTCTACTCTGCTCTCGTGAGACCCCACGTGGAGTGCTGCATTCAGCTCTAGGACCCCCAGCACAAGAAGGACAACAAAGAATTAGAATGAGTCCAGAGGAGGACCATGAGGATGATCATGGGGCTGGAGCACCTCTTCTATGAAGACAGGCTGAGAGAGCTGGGGTTGTTCAGCCTGGAGAAGAGAAGGCTCCATGTAGACCCTACAGAGGCCTTCCAGTACCTAAAAGGGGCCTACAGAAAGGCTGGGGGGGGACTCTTTGTCAGGGAGTGTAGGGATAGGAGAAATGGGAATGGATTTAGAATAAAAGAGGGTAGGTTTAGATTAGATATTCGGAATAAATTCTTCACTTTGAGGGTGGTGATGCACTGGAGCAGGATGCCCAGAGAAGCTGTGGACGCCCCATCCCTGGAGGTGTTCAAGGCCAGGCTGGATGGGGCTTTGGGCAGCCTGGTCTGGTGGGAGGTGTCCCTGCCCATGGCAGGGGGGTTGGAACTGGATGGTCTTTAAGGTCCCTTCCAACCCAAACCATTCTATGTTTCTATGATATCATTTGATACGTACTCATTTGCAAATCCCTCTAGGACTTATCTCAAGGAATTTTAATTATTAGTAAGCTTCTCACCAACCCAAGTCCTCCAAAAAGAGAGCTTTAAGAATGAATAAACGAATTAAGAGTATGAGTTTTCTCTTCGACGATGCTATCACGTATCCTTATGGTTTAAGAAGAATTTATTTAAACATCTTTAGTTACTGAATTCACCAACACTTACTGTATGGAAAACGTATTCACACACTCGAGTGCAGAGACCTTGACTGTTTTCTATTTCCTCAGAACAAAGGTGGGAAGCCACTGAAGGATTTGTTACCAAGTTATCTTAACCTTATGTTCAGGGCATAGAATCCAGATCAGAGATCTTTCAGATCAGAGATAAACGAAGGGCACACTCTTCTCTGGGTCAACATAAGAAAATGAAGAAAGGTTTTCCTATGCTAGTTTCCACTCTTTAGGATTTTAAGGGTACAAAGATCCACAAAGAAAATATGGGAATCCAAAGAGTTCAGTGCTGCCTTTAAATTTAGGAGACTAAAAAAAAAAATTATCTGAGGAAAGTTCTTTAAAAGAACATCCACATTAAGTTTGTTTTCTTTGTTTCAAAGATGTAATAAAAGCAATTGCTGAAACTGAAATGCTGGACCAACTAGTCTACTCTGCTATTTTTTATGTCCCAGTGATATTTTAGGAGAACTATAACCCAATGAGAAATTTAAGGGTAAGCTGGTAGGAATTCACAGAGCAGGAAGGATTTTTTAATTGAGCTGTAGCTCAAGAAAAGGGGAAAACTCTTGAGCAATGCAACTGTTTAAATACACTGAAGAAAGTCTGTAATTCAACACCAAAATACATCCCTTCAATTCAACAAACAACTTTCTTAAAATCTAAATTTGTGAGGGCCCTCTTCTATTATTCCTGACAGAAAGAAAGAGTTACCACGTTTATGGTACCCTGGTAACCCACCCATTGGCTCTGCCATGGCCACGTCCAAAACAATAAAGGACAAAGAGCTTCACTCTTCTGTGTACAAAAACTGGCAGATAAATAAAACAAGCTATATTTATTTAAATAAAAATATTTTCATATTTAAAATCATTCAAATCTAGGGCACTTGTTTTTAATTTTAAAAATTAAAAATGTCTTAAATTTTTTCACCTTGAATCCTGTGATTTTTACTTTTCAACAGACAACATGCAGGCATTCTTGGAGGCACAAATTTTACTAAGGTTCTAATTAAGGGTTGAAAAGTCTCATCTTGAGTAAGTGTACTACAAAAGCCAAAGCATGGGTTCTCCTTTCAAAGTTGTTTAACATTTACTTCTTAAATTACACAATCTGGCTCGTTATTTAGCTAGAAAAGCACAGATATGCATATGATGCATAGATAAAAATTTGTTTTAATAAACAAGACATAAAAAGATTTTCGTAAATATGGAATGTATATCCTTCATATTTTCTTACCAGTATAATGAAAGATTAATTTTTTATAGGTTATATGAAAACATCAAGTCAGTTAAGATGACAGTTTCATTTTTAGTACAATGCATTCCCTTCTATCTATTTTATCTATCCTGTTTTCCTCTTTTTTGAAAAATGCCCTCCAGATCCAGCAAAAAACATGACTTAGAAATCCCATAAAAATAAATACCTACATCTTTATTTGTAATGGGGAAAGTATTTAAATGAATTAAAGAACTATGACTTAAGTTTTAATTGAACCTTTCCACAGAACATGTCGAACACTAGATAACAGCATTAGGATGTAGTGATCAACAGTGACAGCCAGCCTACAGCAAAACATGTTCCCAAAGCTAGATTTACAGGGTCCCCACTTCAGGGGCTTCTAAGAGCAATCCCAATTTATTTAGAACATAGTGAAACATCAGTATAAACATGTGTCCTCAATCTGGAGAGGTAAACAAATTCCTGCACCCGTTTTTCAAATTTAAAACTGAGAAGAGTAATATAAATTCACGTGGCCTATGAAATTCAATTTATTTTTATGCTTCTTACTGTGATACAGTACAAATGACTATTTACCTTAGAGAAAGTAGGTATTTTGTTCTCTCTCTGAATGTGACTCATTACATGTTTTCTTTTCTCTTCTGATCGATACACCCTTACTTCTTCTTCTCCCTTTGCTGTTCTCCATTCTTCCTGCCTACTGAAAATAGAAAATTAAGATGTTAACTTTAAAGCAAAAACACTACCACTGACAGAATCTCTTACAAATCACAGAATAAATGTTCAATGGTTATGACGTGCTTTGAACAGTAGTTTCTTTCTTTAGAGACAGAATTTGGCTTCAAATACCCTTTCTGAACAAAGAAAGATTTCAAGTGGCAAGCACTGAATACATGGTTGTGTTCTGTTCAAAGGACATCTGACTTAACTATTCCCAAAGCCATGACTCTACATTCGAAAGCAATTTTCTTGAGAAATATTCACAGAGTATCTAAAACATATAATTGAAAAGTACTCTTTCTTGTTTATTTACAAGATACCAACTTTAAATCTAAAGAAAATCTGCATGTTTATACACCAGCATTGTGTCTTAGGACAGTAACTGTCCTCTCTTAAAAAGATTTCCAAAATTTTAAGCATTCACAAAAACCCTTGGTTATCTAAGAATTTCAATCTTGTTTCAAAAAGCTAGAGCAGTCTGAGTACAACTAGTAGGGTTTTTTTGCCTTATTGATATAAGTATTCATCACAAGACAATGTTACTGAACAAAATAAAGTTATTTCAGGTTTGAAAAATCAAAATTCATCTCTGGCACTTAATGCCATGTGTCAGTGTTCCAGTTTAAAATGTCAGAAACAAATGCAGTTAAAACATACCATAATCTTAAGCCACAAATCTGAAAACATTTAGGCAATTAGATTCCGCTGCATATACAAGTTAAATTACTCTGTCATTTATTAAATGGTTATTTTTTATTTGCATGACTTGTGTAAATTGAAGGTGTTACAAATGACATGCAAACAGATTTTGTAAGAATTATGAGACCAGAGAACAGGTAAATACCACACAAATAATGCTGTGACAAAGTGACTTTCAAAACCGTTCAATTTAACAAAATTCACCAAATTAAAATTCACTGCAAACTGGGCCTATGTTTACCTGGCCACACCAGAAGATAGTTCAGGCACTACAACCCTTCGACTCCAAGCGACAAGGTCCCGTTCAGTGGCTATTTCACTTCTTGGTGCATTACTGTGCATCTGACGCACACCTTCAATTTGTCCACTACGTCTTAATCCTATATTTGGGGGTGAATGAACTTCAGAGGTAGAACTTACAGATCCTAAAATGTCAAGAAGTGATAGCTGTACTCAAATGGAAATTTTACGGGCAACAATTAAAAAGAAAAACTCAGAAGAAAAAAGAAGTATTTAACCTAACATATCACTTCAGAAGAAGGCAAATATTAAATTAACTATTTCAGCATTTCCTATAACTTCTAAAATGTGCACACTGGAATATGTATAGGGCTGCAGTACTCCATTAAAAGATATATATATATATATATATATATAAATAAAAGGAGCAGATGCATCAACACTCAAGTGAAGCAAATATTTCATTGGTTCATTGCTGTTTAAAAATGCTTTTGAAAATGTTTACAAGAAGCTGACCAGTGCTAATGCACTCTGGACCCATTTTATAGAACTGTGGGCTATCTCACTCCATTCACATACTCCTCAAACTATCTTCTACCTTCAAAAAAACCCAAAGCCACAACATTGAGAAGTATTAGAAACAACCAACCAACCACAACAACAGAACATTCAAGTTCCTCCAAACATCTACAATTATAGCAAAGATTTCAACATTTTTTCACACTTTTCACAAACGTTATTCTTACTTACTTGGATAGATTACCAACCATGATTTTTTTTTTTAAAGCATTGAAGACTACCCTGTAATCTACTGCAAGATATTAAAGCATGAAATAGCTGTACTGAGAAACAAGTTGATCTTTCCCTTTTTCTCCCTATTTTCTTATTTGAGATAATTCAGGTTTCCCTCAAACAGATGACCAATTCCAGATTAAGCAGCAGAGTGGTTAAGTCTAAGGGAACACAGTTACTGCAAGTTCCTTGAGCGAGCATACAATAACTTTAAGAAAGATAAATTTGTAATGTTAATAATTCTGAGATTTTGCAGAAGAAAAAATAATAGATGGGAAAACTGAATGATTTTCTGTCATCCTGTACCTACTTTCTAGTAGTTGAAGAAAGTCGTGCACAATAATATGTGATTTACATTTTGCAATTGTCAGCTGGTTCCGTTGAAAAAACAGAACACCCTCTCCTTACGTAATTTACCTCTGCTTATCCGGCTGGTACTACTAGTTCCTGCCTCCCCAGAACGTCTCTGATCCTGCTCTTGCTGAAGTCTTTGAATCATGCTATCCAACGGACTAACTTCTTGATTTGCTTGTTGACTAAGAACTTGATTCAATCCTGTAAAGACACAAGACAATAACACCAAAATGTTGAAGAACCTTCTATCACAAACTGTTCACTTATTTTAGCTTGTCAATTTGCAAGTAGAATATATAATCACATGCTTAAGTACTAGCTAAAGCATATTTTTAACATCTTTTTTGTGTTTGTTCTTGTTTATAAAATTGGACAACTTTTTCTTAATATCAAGAGTGTTAAGTTTCCTGGAGCAGGGTGAAGGTGATCACACATAACTACTGATAAAGGCTTAAATTTTATCAAGTGCAAACAAGATACAGAAGCTTAATACAACTGTTGTCAACTCAGTCAATTGTAAATTATCCAAATGTGCTCTTTGCCTGCCTCAAATGCACCACAAAACACTTTGGTAAAAATTTAAATGAAAGAACTACATCACGAAGGTCTAACTGAATTGCAACAGTATTATCTATACCAGAGAATTGCAAGCAGTCAGAATGCTTGACTGAGTTCCATGGAGGCAGAATGATGACACAGGTAAGTAATGCTGATTTTCTTTGGTACATAGAACAATCCAGGAAACCTCCTTTAAGGCAGGTCTCTTGAGTAAAATACTGGAAATAGTTCTAAAAGAAGGGATTACAAGCTGACAATACTGTTTCAGTGCAGCAAACTATCTTTTGAGATAGCATGTAAGCATAAACAATGCAAAACCTCTTTTTATATTCACAAAAAAAAAGTTATGGGAGAAAAAGGCAAGGATTACAGCACTGATTTGAAAAGAAAGTCAGATACCTCATTACAAAATACATGGTGGAATGGAGTGGAAGGGAACTCTTGTCAATAGAAGCAGAACTTCCAAAAACTTTGTAATGAGGGATGACAATGTTCAAAGAAACAAGCTACAGAAATTATTTTCCCAGTATCATTCCAAAGAGACATGGTATAAACTTTGCAAGATCAAGAACAAGATACTACAGCAATTGTGCTATGAAATAAACACCTTTGATTATGGCTAGAAGGAAGCAGCCATTTCTTAAAAGATGATGTTATGCAGACAGAATGTAAATATTTAAATGCTCTCAGAGTTTCAAAGTTAATTTAGTTGAAGTCAACTGCCCCAAAGCAGCAGAACCTTGAAATCAATGAATGAACTCTGGTATAACCACAGCTGGGTGTTTTCTGACTTGTATAGTAAGGCAGTCAGATTTATTTGGTGATCTTATGAGCAGACATACTGTCTCACGAAAATAATGGGAAATACTATAAATAACCCAAGAATGATCTTAAAGAAACTACTACCTAGACAAAAGGAATGTTTTTTAAGTATCTAGCTTCTGAAATGTTGCCTTCACAAATTCAAAGTTCAAACAGATCAAATAGTAAAGACACTGGTGTAAACTTGATTTTTTCCTACATATTTGGTTTAAAAGATCTTCAGGTAACATCTAAGGAGTAAATCGAGCAAGATTATCTGAATTCCCCCTACTCTTCTAGGCCCCTACAGAAAACTTCTTGACAAGACATAAATTGCCAGTGCTCTGAGGGAGAGCCATCAAATCCCACAATAAAGTCTCTGAGAGCAAGAAGCTTCCTTAGTGGAGGGGAATATATGAAATACACCAGCACAGTTTAGCTCTGCATAAGACTGCGTATACTGTTGCTAAACTGTAAAGACGTAGACAAACACCCTTTGTCTCTCCATCTCTCTGTCAGCCCTGCTGATGGCTTCCTGCTGTTAAACAAAATGCTATGGGCATCATCTGGCACTCATGTGTCACCATTAAATTTAATACTGAGTCTGTGTACATGGTCTGACTTGTTTCAAGATATTATATTGGAGAACATGCCCAGGACATTTTCAGATTTGGAGGACTGAAGAATGTCATGGCTCTATGCTGCAACTGTAGCAATGAGGTAAAATCATTTCTTGGAACTCTAATTTTGCTTCAAAGGCATTAGCTGAAAATTTAAGAGAGAAAACATGGCATATGTTCACCAGAAAGGCTTTTTTCCTTCTTATAAATGCTTCTCAGGTAGCCTTTCTTTCTATAACTTTGGAGGACATGTTGAAATGCTCCTTAAAAATGATTATGGAAGTAAATATTCACCAACTTGTCATCCTCAGGTCTACAAATGAGGATAAACATCTCTTCTGGGAACAACACTGACAGTTAACTTTCCTGGAACATCTGACATACCACAGACTTGAATATACATAAGCCACTATTTACAGGTGCACAAAGCTTTCCTATGTTTTCAAGGATATCCAAATATTAAACAATGCCTATCTTGAAAACATTTACAGCTACTGTCACCAGTCGCTGTTTGCTCATTCATACTGATATTGAACTAGTAAAACGTAATAAGTAGGCATTGTTTTTTTATATCTCCACTCACGTGGACCATATTTAAGCAGTTTCCAATAGCCACTGGCCCATAGTATGCATGTTCCTCACACATAGTACACATGGAGAATATGACTTTAGAGGAATGTCGTACATTTTGCATTCTCATCAAGCCTTGAGAGCTCTCAAACCAAACCAAAGCTTATATTGAATGACTGTCTTCATCTACAGAGGAAGAAAATTTTGCATGTTTCAGGTGTCCTCTTGTTTTTCTCTTCTTGTAGGTATTATCCATTCCAACTGATCTGTGGAAGATCAGTCTATTTCCTAGGCTTTTTGAAGTAGGAAGTCTTACCCCAAGGAGATCAATTGAAAGCTCACTCAACATCATCTACTGTTTCAATAATGAAATGAGCTCCAAGCTAACTTATGTTGTAGCATCAGCTAGGACTGACTTGATGGATGACAACACTGTAAGTAAAATAGTCTATCACAAGCAATCAGTGTCAAGCCTGTCAATGTTATGTGAATGACTAGTCCCAATAATGAAGAAAAAGAACAGAGTGAGAGGGAGAACGTAGAGCACCTGTAGGCAACTGCATAGGCTACGGTGTACCGAACTGAAGTTTTCCATACCTGAAGATGTCACTCCCATCTGAGGAATAAGTTGTTCCTCCCTGCAGTTCTCACGACCAGGAACTAGCCTTTGATACCTTGCAGGATGAGGGTTGCCATCCACATCAACCAAAAATGGGGGAGGCATAAGGTGTGGAGCCTGCTGTGTCTGTTCATCCAGGACGAAGTTGTTGGCGTCGCGGATAAGGGGCCGATAATCACTATGAAAGAACATCTGATCTGCTATCTGTAAACAAAGTCATTTTGTAATTTTTTAAAGAACCTATTAAAAACCATACAGAAGATAACTGCCAAAAGTATTTTTAACAATGTTATTGATGGTCATTTTTGCACAAACAAGGTTACAAAATGATCTGTTCATCTTACTTTCAAGGGGAAAAGTAAATTACTTTTTTCCCCCTAGTATGCACTTTCTATATTCTCACAAGGAGAATAACCCACAGGTTTGAGGGCGGGGAGCATTTAAAGAGCAGAGAAAAGGGGCAATATATAACTACTTGTAGACATTTGGCAGAACGTAGCATAGATGTATTAAATAGGTTACATATATTGATGTATATGCATCTGATAATGAAAAATGTGTCACAGACTTATGAGCTATGGTGTAGGAAGAAGAGAAAAAGGAAAATATTTATCACATTGTGTGACTGCCAAATATTTTAACACCAGAAGCCAAACATGTATATTCTTATTATAAAGCTAGATATGTGAAAATGTCCCCATAGAAAAAATAAAGCTGAACTAAAGTTGAATTCTTCAAGCTCAAAATTATTTATTTTCAGTCCACCTGCTTGCAATTTATTCTAGGTGGCTTTCCATTGACAGTGAAGACTGAGGAATTCTTTTGTCCAAATTGCATGTAAAAAGGCTTATGGCACTATCCCGTGCTGGCACACACATCTCAACAATGTGCAATCAGAAAGACATTGAACCACAAGGAGAAAAGAGAAAGAGAACAGAAGACAAACTGCAACATGTACTACACATCCCAACACTACTTACTGGCAAGCAAAACCCCTTGGCAGCTCACATACTCAGTTTAACTTTAAACAAGTAAAAATAAAGCCATGAAATCATCGTTCACTCAAATTAGATTTCCAGTGCAGAATAAACATGATTGAACAAATGACCCAAGGCAGAGAGATATCAAAAAAAATATCTTGTCTTAGCTGTTAAGAGACAGGTATTTTAGCACAGTCAGAGGAATGCCCCAGTTGTAGTAGAATATACTGCTTTGTCTGAAGAGCATGCTCTATCATGACCAATTCGTAACACAATTTCCTGTAACTTGATATGTAGAAATCAGTCTGGCAGAGGTTATAACATTTAAATCACGCTCAGAGGTCTAGACTCTCAATGACATTAAGTTTGCTTGTCCAGGATGTGAGAAGACCAGGAAAGAATGATTTCCACAAACATGTCAGTTACAAAATCAGAAAGTGCCTACGTGCACCGACATGATGTGAATTAATAAATTAATAAATAAAGTCATAGGAATCTTTGGATCTGGACCCCACGCAAATTCAAAAAAGTTCCACCAGGAAGAAAATTGGGAAGATGCATGGAAAGATGCAGTAGCAAAAAATTTACTTTAGGGTTACCCTTACAAAGCGCATGTGCACAAAGTGACTTCTTACTGCAACAGGAAGTCCTGAGTGGAAGAAGTACTGTTGCCAGATTCTCAGTTAACAAAGGCTGAATGAGAAAGATGCAAACATTTTCGTGTGTCTGAGTGACAGTCAAAGCCTGCTTACCACCTCTGTTCCTTCAGCTCAAACAGCTAGCTCAATATGATAAAGATACAAGTCCTTTTTGAGGTTTTTGCCCAGAAATGTAACGGTAGAATATCTGTTACTTTCACTCAGTGCACATTTTCCTATTAAGTACTTCCCATACTGAGAAAGAAGAGAATCCAACGGCATGATTGCACAGACTGTGAGTTTTAACATGCTGTGATTTATGTGTATAGTGCTGTCTACATCCTGTGCTTACAAAACTTTGTATCAAAGAGGAGATCTGAAACTTCTTCCTCTCCTAGCACAATAGTTTCTGGTACAAGATCAAGATGGAATTCTCTGCAATTATTTTTCCTGTATACTCTGCACTGGTATGGTAGAGAGAGTAAACAACTATTTTTTTATTCCATGAGATAAGAATGGCATTTCATGGAGAACCCAGGCTCAGACCAACTGTCAGGCAGAACTCCAACTGTTAGGTAGAACTCCACTACTGTCAGGTAGAAGTCCCTACTGGAACCTCAGGAATGATCTCATCCCTCAGGCTACTCCAGGTCCACAGAAAAATCAGAAGAATTACATGATTTAGAGAATCTTAAATGGCTATATTCATTTGCTCATACGTTAAGCAGACAGTTAGAAGTACTAACAAACAGATGTGTTTCTTGATATACTATCAGAGATCAAATCCACAACAAAAAAGAAGATAAATGACCACTGGGACATGAGTCCTCTGTACATCTGACTTTACAAACCCAACTTTGCTGTTATGCGAAAACCTTCCACAAGGTCAGAGCTCTACGAACAGACCGTCCTTCAGTAACAACACTACCCATTCAAAAACCCCAGTTTCTCCAACCAGGCACACCTACATAAGTGCAAAGAGTTTTTCCCCACTACTGCACCAATGCACCACACAGGAGCAGTGAACTTGAAACAGGGAACTGTGGTTTGTGTAGTCTATAGGTACTAAAGCCTTAGAAGGCTCAGAGATACAGTCCAATGCAATATTTAGAATCAACATAAAGGTATGTATCTTTAGGTCAGTTATGCATTTTTGGACAAGCTTCCATCTATGCATGGACTTCTGAAGTGCACATGGCCTGTTGACAGTGAGCTCAACTCATCTCTGATGATCTTCTCCCAGTCAGAAATCTCAGTTAAGGCTGGCTCACATACAATTCCCTTAATTGAGTCAAATACTGAAGGAGCTCAAAGCAAACAACAAGCATAGTCCTTTTTCGACTCACACAGAATTACTCCACAAAAATATGTACCATCAAAAAAGAGAAAAAGAAACACCATCACCCCAACACCATCACAGCCAAGATCATACCAGAAGGGGGGGGGGGGGGGGGGGGGGGGGGGGGGGAAGGGAAGGGGAAACCTGGACATTGGTTCCAATCAACTATAAGCCAGATACTATTTGAACCCAACATGAAAAAACGTTTACAGGGAAAATCAAGAGCCTGTTCTCTCAACAAAACTAACATGGTCTCAACTAGAATCATTGCTCTGAGCACACTTCACAAATACAAGAGTACAGGATGGGTTATCATACTCCTTTCTCTTGTAAAGCTCATTCCCTGATTCCCTGAGATGCATGGAAACCACTTTAAAGCCAAAAAACGCACATCCTAGCAGAACGTATTCTCACAAGATGTCTGGAAACAAATGAATAAGGAGCTGAGGGTGGGACATCAGAAAACAGAGCACCAAATCTCCAGCACCTACCCACCTGTAGTTACCTTTTCTACAAGACAGGTCAGACAAAAATGAAAGAAGAGACGGAATCAGACAAGGAAGAGGTCTGTAACTTCTAAGACAAGATTTAAGACTGAGAGGTAAATCCTATTTGTTCCTATTTTTTCTGTGGTTAAGACGGGATTGGCACAGTAGTAACTGGAGAGAATCATTGTAAATCATCTAATAACTGAAAAAAAATAATCCTTTTTTTTTTTTTTTTTTTTAAAGACTGCAGATAAAATCCCAAGAGAACAAAAGGTCTGTTGTATTCAGGAAGTGAAAAGCAACTGGTTTTATTCAAACAGGTCTAATCCCTCACAAGCAAAGTTTTCAGATGGTTACATAAAGGAGAACCCTGGTCCATCACAGCAAAGATAAACTGGCTCTTGGTTTCAATTTCATTTTCAGCATTTATGAGCTGCAGAGGACTATGCACTTTCAAAATGACTGGAGAGAAAAAGAAACCAATGATTGGAGAGAAAAAGAAACCTCAAACAGTCCATCAATATAGTAAGAAAACCCTTTCCATCACAACAGACTTTAAAGTTTAGAAGAGTAAGAACAGTGAAAGATGGAAGGACCTTGACACTGATCTAATAGCGTTGGTTTTCCTTGCTTGTGGTATCTTTGCTCCTGTTCATTGTCTTTGGAATGAAAGGGAAAATGCTCAGGTGGATTAACTGTAGTAATAGCTGAGGGATAGCAACAGCAGCCAAGTACTTCAAGTTATAGTTGAGAAACATGACAAAAAAAATCCCAGTATAAAATGCTGCTGTAATGGGCATCAAAACAAGAGCTGGAACACTACAGAAAGAAATGCAGTGGTTTACACGACAAAGATTAAAACTGCTTTTGCTCTCCCTCCTTCAAGCCCCTCCACACTGATGTTTGCCACAGTGATTTCAAGGCCAGTCTGAGTCAAAAGATCCACAAGCAGGAGGAGGCAAGATCCAGAAGCCAGCACTTCATCAACAGCCTTCAAGTACCAGATATGAAAATGCAGATATGAAAATCCTAGAGCAGGTATGTTTGCTTAAGTCTTAGAAGGAGTGGAGACACATCACCTCTTTCCTGGGTGGTAAAAGTAAGGACTTTGTAGGCACTGCAAACTGTGTAACTGGTACAGTTCAAAGGGCATGCTCATCAACAGGGGGGAAAAAAAAAACAAAAAAACCTAAAGACTACAAATCTTCACTGTCATGACAGTCTGTGACAAGACACCCACACTTAGAATAGACCATGTTGATTATGACTTAAGAATAAAGATGTAATATTTTAACTACACAGCAATAGTAGAACACTGCTGTGTAAACACCACAGCATCCATGACAGCAGAAATACACTAGCAGACATAAAATTTTTAACTAGAATGTACAGTGCATGTACTGTAAATAACTGTCACTCAGGCTATGCAGCGTTTAAATAGAGGTATCAGCAATTAGTTCTATTACACGTCCACCCATCTTCTGCCTTAGTTAGGAACCAATATATATAAAGCAAAATATTTAACTATTTTCAGTTCTAATGCTGTTTACTCATTATCCATGTGGATCCACTAGCAGACACTTGCAACCATCTCACTTAAGAGAGGAGACAGTGACTGCATGGTTTTTATTTATTTTTTAATTTCCCATGCAAAATAGCATGTGTCTGTAGCTTAAAACAAGAGATAGAGAAAGAAAACTCAGTGTCAACAACAGGAATCTGAAACATCCTGTATTCATGGCTGAAAAATGTGTTGAGATACCGGCTCTTGAGATGAAGCACTGAAGGAAAGCTTGCACAAATGCATTCAAAACAGACAAACATTCTGATATTCATCTTGTACTGTACCTTGTCATATTTGCTACTGGAACCAAAGCCAAAAATCAGAAGGTGACCGTGAGAATCAGTACATGCAAAATGCTGTCCATCAGGAGAGCACTTGCAGTCAAAAACTGCACCGTGTCCTTGTCCTTCAATCTGAAATACATCAATATACAAAATAATTAAGTTATCAGAAATAAATTGTTTTCATTTACGATTCTCAAATTTGTTGTGCTGATGTTGAACTTTATATAAAATGTGCAAGACAGTATACTGCTAGATGGAAGTTACTTTAAAACATAGTTTACTTTTTTGAACTATTCACTTCTCATTGAATTTTGTAATAATGCTCATGAAAGATGCCAAATTGATAGTAGTAGAAACTAACAGACTTTATCCACAAAGCAGGCACAGTATAGGAAGTGAAAATAAAAGCTTCCCCTTGAATGTCCTGCTAATAAACCTAACCAGAGAGCTGGGTCCAGTTCAGGGCTTTAGTCACTACACCCTTTCAATCCTCTGCCTTTCTGCTAAGCTAGCCCATTAAGGTTGGCTGTCGTGGTGTTTCAGGACACCTGCCCACTACAAAACGCGCTGACATAGACAACCCACATTACACAACTTAGCAACTGCCTGTTTCTGGAATTCCTACTCCTAATTTATTGGAGTGGGGGAGGTTTGGATTTGTGTAAAAACTCCACTTTTCATAGGAGAACTGCAAAGATTTTAAAAAAGGAATTTTTACCTGATACTCATTTTCTGTTTTCCAGTTCCATTAAGCCAGAACAAAGGGGTTTTTGTTTTTCCCTGCAACCTGTCAATCAAGCAGAGGTGACCAATCACCACTCTGAATTTTCATGTCTTCAGCACCTCTTCAGAAAGCCCCTTTCTATTCTCCCCAGTAAAGCACTTTTGCATTTTCTTTAAAGCAGAACCAAAAATAAAAAAAATAATAAAAAAAAAGCTTTCCCTAACTGTGGCAGGCCCATATACTGCCAGAAAAAAATGACGGTGTTCAGCCCGCACGCAGTAGCACTGTGCACTTCTGCAGCACCTTCCAGAGGCCATCATTCAAAATCTAGTGAACTAAGTCTCAAAAATCCCATGAGGCAAGCACTGTCCTCACTATCTTACAGGCTGAGACTAAGACAAGAAGTCCAAGTCTTTGCCCCCAGTCTTAGAGCACATCCACACCCACACCCCTGCACGCACCCCCACTGGTAAAGGCTGCTACACCTACTACACCACTGCTTTCCATTATGTGACAGAGGTTGTTCTTACTACAGGTAGCTTCCATAAAAGTTTCTGGATTAGGGAAAAAGGAACATAAACCGATCTGAGTTTTATGTTCTGTTTTGCCCACTACTCCAGAAGGAATGGATTCTTAATAGAAGCATCCTACAGAAAAAGATGGGAAATAAAACCAGAGCTCCAAGTGAGTGACACTAACATCACAACAGCTAAGAATGCAGAATTTATTTAGGCTAAGCGAGCTCCAACAACCAAGGCAAAGCTACAACTTCGTGGTGTGTTTTGAATGCAGAAAGCTCATCTTATTAAAGGGAGACGGTGTAGGGAGGCAGGTGCAAAGGGGAAGGAACTTCAGCCCAAGGCTAAGCTTTACAAATGTACAGTAAAAACCTGGAAAATGAGTATTTACATAGAGATTTCCAATACCCTTCCCTTTCCCCAACAAAAGAAACAGAAAAGCATCGAGCTTCCTAACATTAAAGTTCTTCATAAATAGAATTTCAGGGTCCTCTCAGAGCCTGCAATGTGAAGACTTGCTTTACAAGGAAAACAAGTCATGCCATGTAAAGAACTATTTGCTAACCATGGTGAAGGGAAAAATTAAAAACAGAAGAAAAAAATCAGATTCTTAGATGACAGATCTTTTTAATCCTTCCCTGCAAGACATGTCTCAGATAGACCATTTTTAAGAAACTCCTAGATGTTAGACTGAAGTGTTATGTGGATGACATTTGTTTCTTATGTAAAGGAAAACACAGTGATCTACTATTCAGTAATTAGTACAGTGTAAATAGCTTTATTCTAAATATGGCCAGAGTCTGCTGTAAAACATGCTTTAGGAAAGGACAAATCTTTTAGTACAGCCCCTCAAGGCTGGTATATAACTACTTTGAAATAAAGACCCTTGGTACTCTAAGAACAAAAATCATTGTTAGAGATAAGCTTCCAGGACATAATTGCTATTAAAATTAAAGGGCAAACACTGCCAGAGTGCGATATCCAGTAGATTTTTTTTTAAAAACAAAAATATTTTGGATTAGTAAGTGATACTTCACAATGGAATGTCTTCAATAATAACACAGGAGTTGGTCATTTGGAACAGAAATTAAATGTTAACTTGCAAAAGGGAAGGTTGAAATAAATCAATGAAGCTATAACTTTGGCAAACTAGATGAGGGTCTTGAGCAAAAATGAAGCTTTCCCCACCCTATCCCTTTTAAATCAAAGATGCAAGAACTCTCTGAAGACTACATCCTGAAGAAGATGAACTGCTTATTCTGTTTGGAACCTTCCCCTGCTGAATGAGAGGAAATCAGTGGTAAAGAGAAGAGGCTGCCCATCAGAACAACAACAACAAAAAAAGTTAATTCAGAGCTGTCCCTACAAAGTAATCACTGCCCAAAAGTGAGCGTGTTAAGACACTGCTGTTAGCAAAGCTAGTAGCACGGACTCCTCAGCCACAAGCAGGAAAGAACTCGTGATGCTACACAATGAAGACTAAAGTCACAAAGAGAGGAATGTTGGTTAAGAGAAAGAAAAAGGGTAGCTCTTCTTTTCCTCTCAGTTTTGAAGAATTTGAAGTTCCTAAACCAAGGAGAACAGAGTTGTGAAACTACTATACAAAACAATATTTTAGATCCTTGAAAATAATTTGCTGTTTGAAAACAGAAAAGTATTATCTACAGAGGGAGAGAGACTGGAGCAATAACAAGCCTTTTTGAGTTGTTATCAGTAGGTGGTATGAAAAACTTAAAAACTAGTTTTTAAGGAGAGTAAAAAAACAGCACGTGGGATAGCAGTGGGAGGGAGTAAAATGCAGAATGAATCATGGAGTAGAGTGTAGCAGCCAAATTCAGCAGAATTCCTTCAGTAAATTAACTGATTTTTTTATAGCAAGAAATACAATTCATTCAACCTAGCTAGATTTCACAGCCATGACATGGCACTGAAAACTTTGTTCAAGTGGCACAGACCGTGACTAGTAGGAGAACTGCACAGTAGGCAGGCTTTCTAAGGAAAGAATAACAGTTACTGGTTTTGAGAAGATATAAAGAGATAAAAGAATGTGATTACTGAAGTTCCTTAAGCCGGGTGTTTCTATTAGTGACAATGGAAAAAATAAGAGTTTGCTGATGAGCTCTTTGCTCTTTTTGAGCATTGGCAAATCATCTACTAAGACCAGATGTGAGACACAGCACAAATGGTATCAACTGAAGCAATCAGAAGCCAACAGGACAAAATTCAGTAGGCCACCAATGTAGTAAGATTATTAGGAATAACTTAATGGACTTACTGACAGAAACAAAAATGGAACTGGGTCTATGCACCTCTATCTATGTACTATGCACCTCTATCACACCTTCCAACACAAGCCATCAGCAGTGCTTAAAAAAGTTGGTGAACTAAGCCTTTTCTAGCCTGAGGTAGATACTTTTTCTTCCTTCACATGAAGAGATTGAGGCCATTAGTTGGAAACACAGAGAGAAAGATCACTGTGTATTCATTGCAATGCATCACACACAATGCAACAACAAAAAGAAAACTATAATCCTAAAGCACACCAGAAGTATATCCAGACAAGAAAGAAAAAGCACACACGCAGCTAGATAAGTAGACAGTGATAAGAAAGAGCTCTTCCAAAGCGACACAAAAAATCTTTGCTTCCCACGTTCAAGAGAAGTAAATCCTAACTGCAACAGCTACAGAAGAATGTTTTCACTCAGCACGAGAACGAAAAACCTGAGAGCTCAGCCTCTTAACACGGACACTTAGGAAAGAGGACCGCTCCGAATGCATGTACAAAGAGACCTCTAGCAGGAAGAGAGCGTGTCGACTTACATGTATGTGAACACGTGAAAATCAATTACGAACAACACTCAAACTTGAAACCCAAAATTTAGATTCTACCAGTCAGAACGCTGGTATGCTAGAGCAACTTTCTAAAAATAGAAAAAAAAAAAAAGACAACTAATTATTATTAAAACAAATAATCTCTTTCATAATTGCTGAAAGTGCATGATAGCTGCTTAAACTGAATCAGTCTCCAGCTTTTTTGAAGTCCCTTGCATATTTAGGTTCTCTTTCACTTTAAGGAGCAATCTCTGATCACAGCGTGCTCCCGTGATAAGCCAAAAAAAATATCTACAGACTTCCTACAAAGTCAGAAGAGATTGCTGCAGCATTGGATGAGTGGAAAACAACATTTAACTTTTATTAAGCCAGTTTAAAAAATAAAAAAATAAAAAAAAGGGCTTCTATACTGCTTCCAGAACTCTAACAAAAGATCAAACGGTAGGAAGAGGACAGGACAGTAATTTAACCGAGAGTGAAAAGTTTCCATCTTCCTAGCATTCCATCCCAATCAGTTATCTATTCTATTCAGGAATATTCTGCTTGTCTTCAAAGATGAACATATCCATGAGAAGATCTGAGAGATTGCCCTATGGGTGCCTGAAGTTATATAAAGCTCTACAAAATGCTTACAATTTCTTTTTTCTTAAGGAAATGTTTGTTCATAAACATTCTGCAAACTCAGTACTGGCTTTTACTGGGACCATGATGATGGCTTTACTCTTCAGGATCCTTATGTGCTCTTACATACTATTTCAAAAACATTTCAGTAGGACTATCACTGACCAATTCAAAAATGTTGCATCTAAAATCTTATTTGAAGTCGTTCTGTATTTCAGATGTGGTCACTACAAAACCTGATCTAAAAATACAGTCCCATATAATCCCAGCAAAACAGGAGTTCTCTTCAGACTTTATGAAGGCAACAACACACAAAATAACTGGTCTTTAAATTTCCAGTACTGCTGGAGATTACACCAGGCTGTCCCTATAAGCAAGTGGTATGCCTTTCAGACTATAATCCAAAAGAATCCCCTCATATCAGGAAACAACCAATGTACAGAGCCCACTGCTGAGCCGCCCAGGATGGAATCTGATCTTCCACATTGTTCTTCTGCAATTTTTTTGGTATGCCATTTAGGCTAAAGTTCAAGTAGGCTGAAAAATCAATTAGCTTTCAACAGCTACTAGGTAGGCAATCCAAGTTTACCAATTAGTGAAAAGGAAACAATGTTGTAACTGCTATGACAACACCAGAGTTTATCAGGTTGCATTGAAAGTGAAAGTAGGGTTACAAAATAATGAATCACATTGCAGAGATCAGTGAAAGAATATGCTTTCTTTTGTAAGATGAAACTGTCCGCTACATTTTCAAAATAATGACCAGACCTCAGAAGACAGGGTAGGAAAAACACTATGTTAAAAAGAAATAAGGAGGCACAGCATAGGAATTGCCTAGTAAAAGAAGGTTGGAAATAGATGATCTGAAGTCCCTTCCAACCCAAACCATTCCTTAATTCTATAAATCTCTCAAGTAACCACACAAAACTAAAAACAAAGAAAATAGTCAACAACCAGCTCTCTCAACAAGCAGGAGCATGCAGAAAAATCTGAATCACAAGTTGGTAGCCTCTGCTTGATTGACAATTTGCAGGAAGAAACCCTTTTCGCCTGAAACAGTTGATGCTAAAATACTGACACAGTAAATTCTAAACAAAATAAGTGTTAAATTGTAACAAAATACTTAAACCATCTTGGGGGTGGTTGGGGAGTCTGGCCAAATTCACAAAAGCTTGACAACACCTCCATTATCGAATGCATTACTACTGTCACCTCCACAGTGGTTCCCAAGTTTTCTCACCGATTTATATAAAAACACAAGATGTATAAGAAAGGGTACAGAGACTGCGGAGAGGGGAAAAAAATATCACAAATATCACTGCATCAAGTAGTGCAGCAGACCCTCCTTTAACTTCAAGGAGCATCAAAATTACACTCTCAACAGTTTCCATTGGAAAATAAAATAAAATTAAAAAACGGAAATTCTTATGGGATGCTTGAACTTGTGCTTTACTTGGACAAGTTTTTCATACGACTCTTTTAATCACTGCTTACACTAACAGCTTCTAATAGATTTACAATACAACCAGAGATCAAGGCTAAGAAAGTCTTTCTATTGAAAATTTTCAAAAGATATGGTATGTATAGCAATACTGTGGAGAATGTAAAAGCTTGAAGAAAGAGCCATGCCACACGACTACCAAATATCTTCCAAAAGTAATTAAGGACCCACTTGAAAATAAATGCATGGAACCAGGAATAGTACCAGACAACTTCACATTCATTAGATACCAGCTAGCTGCAGATGTGGAAACAAAACCTCAGACGTTAGCTTCAGCAATCTTGTCCTTACTTCCTAACGTCTGTCTGGTCTGAACTTTTATATTTTAAATGTAAAGCATTTATCTACATTGACTGGCACACACAAATTAACTAATACCTGGCTATGAAAAGGCATATATTCACAACCGTAACTTCATATAGTGAATGTAAAGCAAAGCTATTACAAGTGTATCCACCTGCTTCAAGCTGTCTCACTGGGTGCATCACAGTACGCATTTCCAATTTCAAAGACAAGCTTAACTGTTTAAATACAACCAGTGTATAATACATATCACTACATTTACTGATTCTATGCCTGCATTACTACAAGAGTAACTTGTTTTCTTACAATGCCATCTGAAATAGCAGCAGCACTTCAAAGCTACACCATTATTATCATCATTTAACCAAAAGAGGGTGGCTTTACAAGGCAGGTTAACATCTGCCTGCTGATTCTACTCCCCCAAATGTTTTCAAAGGCAATCGAATGAAATTAAGTGATTTCCAAGAACGCCTTCAAAACAAGCATATCAAATACAATTTTTAGTTTCCTCAGCCCAAGGCTTCTTAAGGAAGAATCAACCCGAGAAAGAAAACTAAGGTCTAAAGAGAGCCACATTTTTTCGTTACTACACTATATGATAGATACTAAGAGGTTGAGTCTAAACTTTAAGACTGGTCAGGAAACCTTAATGAACATAGAAATAAGTTTGTGAAAACAAATTTTACTCTTTTCATCATATGCCAGCATTACATACTTCACTGCATAAACAGTTGGAACATACTCTAATGGAAGCTATTGCAGTGAAGTAATAAGCAAATAAGGTGTGAAGACAGGACTGCTCCTTGATAAGACCTTTCCAACATGCTTTCCTCTACCTAACTTCTCTAGTGCTATTAGCAATTTAGTCACTCTAACCCTCTAAACGTGAAAAGCAGTTGCTGGATTATTCTTGTATTCTCAACTGTTGGCACACATAGATCTAGTGAAGCAAAACTTTTGTTCTTCATAACTATTACTTCAGCAACACCCAGACATAACCAATACAGCTTTTCAAAAAGGCATATACAGTTTTAGTTCTGTAACATCCCAGCTTCATGTACCAGATGCCAATGTAAAGACATTAAAAATAAATTTTAAATTAACTGATAATTAATTCCAAGGTAACAATATACAGTCCTTTCCTTCCAAAAAATAATGCTGAGAAAGGCATTATGTACATTTGGCTGAAGACTATATAAAGAAGCGTTTGCATTTTCTCCCTTTTCAGAATCTTTCCACTTTAATTTGTGGTGACAAATGTGTAAGTTGGTCATGCAAAGGAACAGGTCTTTGTCAGGCTAAAAAAAACTTGGCCAGCTTTCTCACAAATACAGATCTGCTTTTTTTTTATTTTTTTTATTCTCTATTTCAGAGAACAGATACTGTCCCATCAAAACTGGCTAGAGAAGCCAGACCAAGCTTCTGGTCAGCTTGGTAAGATAGATAAAGATACTCAATGCTTTGCAAAAGAAGTCAAACCCAAACAATTCAATAGCTACAAAGTTCACAGTTTCATTAGTGTTTTTACACCATTACAAGTCCCCCTCTCCCCCCCCCTTTTTTTGGTGGGGTGTGAGGAGGGATGGGCATAATCAACTTCTGCAATAATTTCCAAACCTCCAACCGAGTACATAAGTGTAAGATCAACCTACAAGTTCTTTAGCTCCAGTGATAGAAGCACCTTAATGCTTGTATGCAATGTATGTTCAGCAATGGCGTATATCTAAGTATTTTGTAACGTTTTTCCATACCGGGAACCTGAGAGTTGCCGTTACCCATTAATGTACCTGTTAAGGGGAAAGTTTATATTGAAGCTTTGATGTGACAATATAACGCAAAGTCAGAGTAATTTATTTTCCTGAAAGGGTTCTCAACTATTTACGTAAAGTTCTAGTAGTAAGGTTCTATCCTTTAATCTCTGAACCCCAAGGATGAAAGTTTTCTCCCCATTTTTCTTTTAGCTGTCAATTAAAAAATAAGAACAGTAGCGGAAAATAAAACTTTTATGTTTATGCAGTTAAATCCAGAGTTCGGCCTAAAATCTCAAGCAAATTACTTCTGGGCTGACATTTTGGATGAGTAGGACAAAAATCACATACTACTAAATTGGCATTGTAACTGCAGCTGCAAAAACTTTAATTTGTTAGCAAATTGACACTTTTCAATTCAGCTTAACGCTGTACTTGTTTTAATGCATTGCTTTTAATACAGATGGAAGAAACCACACTCACCACACTAGCCAAACCTTTGAATAAGCTTTTTAACATTTTGTAAAGTAAACACGAAAGTCTAAGTCCTTACTTTGTTTAAAAAATGTGTTTATATTTAAAGTCTAAGTTTCATAATCTGTTGCTAATTAATAAGCATACTGAAAAGAACACATGCAAGTGATAAAATTCCTAGCTCTGGATATAATCATTGTTTACATAAAACACAAGTAACATTTTATACAAAAGTTTGGGATTATTCATCATGAACTTCCTACAGAAAAGTACCTAGAAGGAATGAAAGCAGCTAGGATTCTGGTACAGAAATTTAGATGAAAATATGCCCAAGCTGAAAATGACAACTTATTTTTCCCCAGAACAGATGAAAACCTAAGAAGCCTCATCCTCCCTTACAGCAACTATAGCTATATCGAATATATTGTTGTCAATCTAGGTCTCAGTGAAAAAGCATGTTTTATGCTTAGGACTAGAGTTTTTCAAAAGCGGCAAAGAACTGCAAGCATACCCTATACTTTCTCCAGCACTGATGCAAGAGGCAGGTCAGCCTCCAGGCGATTTTGAAGTTATTTCTGCTGGTTTCCATCAAGCAGGACGGAGGGCCTAAGAGTGACTAACACCCATTCAAGCAGTAACAGACGGTGCTGTAACAAATCATCCGCTATTTAAGTACCAATCTGGTTTCCAGGGAAAGCAACATTTACTCAGTGACACAGACAACAATCATGTTTCTTGGAGAGATTAAGGTTTTTCATTCACAAATGTGACAGACAGCCTCTTTTGAAATAGCAACTAAAGGTGCAGGAGATGGAGAACCAGTTCAGTGAGGATTTTTTCCTCTTCCTCCTCAAAAAGAATCAGAAGGTTGCTTCAAATCACTAGTTTACAGAGCTCAGGCTGTAGTGCATTTCTGAATGCTCCTGGAACTCTGTGTGCTCTGATGAAATATGCTTTTGCATTTAGAAAAAAAGACTCACCAGCAAATTTGTAACAGCTGGACATAGTGTGACCTTTAAGTGTCAAAGGCTAAGGTGGCTTAGCCTTTCAACAAGTTGGATAAAGCCACAAAGGTAGGAGGATTTTGAAGTATTCGCATCTGTCTATTTAATACAAGACTGTAAAAACATTCTTTCTGTATCAGTATTTCAAAGCATTCTTCAGAATATGATGAAAGGACTAAGGCCACCTTTGCACTGAATTCAAAGAGGCTTCCAGAAACACTATCCACCCAGAACGTGTTGCGAAAAGCACTGTAATACACAGCAGTGCTCAGAGAGACTGTCTTAAAGCTAAGGTAACAACAAGAATTGGCCCATATGAAGTCTTCACAAGCATTAGGAGGAAAACTTGAAGAATTCCAAGCAGAAGACTGACCTTAACAGGCATTCAGGCATACCGGAGGCCCCTGATGCATACAAATAATGTGAGATGTAAGGAAGCCTACTAATGGCTTTAGCAAAGCCTTACTTTTCAAAGATCAACTTGCCATGGCAGCCAATCCAGCAAGACAGAAAAGTGACACCTAGTCATGTAAGATCTTTGGGCTGGCTAGTTTTGTTTGGGTATCAGCTGAACCATTTTTTGTTTATAGGCATCTGTGTTCCTATTTGATTTATTTCTACTTTATCCAATGTGTGTTGTTTTTTTTTTTTTTTAAAAAAAAAACACCATAAAGGTTAGTCAGCAAGACTTTATCAACTAATATACAAGCTTACAATAATCGCGATGCCTACTTACCATATCTGATTTAATCTGGTATCAGATTCAAGCAAAGCAATTACATTCGAAGATGCACTACAAAAAATCATATGCTCTACAGTAACAAGGATTATAAAAATCCCTGTCCTTCCCTAGTCTCTCATTCCTGATACTGCACTACAGTCACCATACTTCCAACAGCATACTTGCAAGTAACAGCAGTCACCATATGTTCCTACAACTGTTCATTAAACTATGCTGTAAACCAAATTATAAAAAATAAAAATACAACAATTACAGGCCTTTCAATACATATCCTGAAAACTTTCAGGAAAGATTTTTTTAAAAACATACTTCTGCAGGGCGGCCCGTTCATGGGACAAGAACATTAGCGTTACTGTGGGAGAAACCTACTCTGCAAGGCTCCATACAGAATGCCTGCTGCAAGCAGCCTGAACCAGCAGATCTTGGCCTTGTCACTTTTCCTTAAAGGCAAGTCTGTAAGGGAGGCCACAGAAGTCAAGGAAAAATCCAGGGCAGTACTGTAACACCATAAAGCTATTTGGGGTCAGACTCAAAGAACACCAGTACTTATATCCAATTGCAACACCTACAAAAAAATCAATCACCAACCCCAAAACTTGTGCATCTACTTAGTGTAATTAGGCACCTCCTTTCTGACCTGGAAGAGTCTCAAGTCCCTGTGTAGTCTTCTCTTCCCCTTAAACATTCTCAGAACTGAGGAGCTTCTGCTTAAGGCCTACATAAATCACAAGCGCGAGGCCAAGCTGCAGCATACGCCATCTGAGTGACAATCCTGGCATTCCTAATAAACCAACAGTATTAAGTCTAATTTAAAAGTAACTTAGTGAGAACACCTGCAAGAAAACAGGTATTATGACAACTGAGTGCTGAACAGCTTTTACTTATGGCCTAACAGAGCACTAATCCTGCAAATTCAAGCTTGTCCAAAGCTTGAATCCAAAGGCTTCAATTTACCTATAATAGGATTTCTAGATGCAGGAACACAAGCCTAGCAGAAATGCCTGAACTGACACGCTGCAGATTCAAGATTCATACCTCTCCACTGCAGCACAACTTCAGGAGTAAGTCAGGGAAATAGTCCAGTGTAGAAATATATCGCTGAGGCACCCGCTGCGTAAGTGGCAGGTGTTGAACTGTACCTTGCCACCTGAGCAGACAACAGAATTTAAGTCTTTTATTTCCCAGCTGAACAGCTTAACTAAAAAAAGCCAAGTACAACTGCCACCATTCCTGTGCCCTCATTTCAGGAGAACAAGGCATTTCCTCCGCTCTTGGGAAGGTGCCTTACCACACCAGGGATCCCGATGCCACGCTGCGGCTTTGAATACGAAGTGGCATTTCAAGTATCTCTCTACTTACTCTACCACCAAATAGCTCTTGCTAGACAGCTCACCACCCGGTGTATTTTTCCTACATTGTCCACTAAGACATCCAAATCTACCATACTGCTCAGGCAAGTGAGGACGTGGAGGAATATTGCATTCAGCTGTGGGGATTAAGAACCTCACTCCGCAAGAGCTGAGGTGCTAAAACAGTCAAGTCCTTCAGTGAATCTAGGCCCTGGGTAACGAGCCACAGCGTAAACATTTACTAGGCCTGTCTTCTTCTGTAACAAAACCACTGGTTCTGTGAAACATGTAAGCTCTAAAAGTTAGCTGTAGAAACCACTTAAGGTTTATTATCCTGGGTTTCTTAGTAAGTCTGCTCAATGCTTCCCTGTACGTGGGAACTACAACCAGTGAAACTGCCCTAGTATTACAACACCAAAGCCACAACCTCAGCAGTTCCTTGGAAAAATGAGTGACAAAAACACGAAGAACACATCTTACATTAGCAGCTGTAGTAAGTCAAAAACAGCAAGTATATTATACAGGCTACAAATAACAATAAACACCTGTATTTGCACGTGCCATTTACAGCCCTCCCAGAACTTATTTGCTACGTCTCAAAAATTGTCTAAAAAGCTTTACAGACCTCTTGATTTTGATATCCCTATGGCTAATTTCACTCTTTGGGGGTAGGGAACATCTTTCTTCAGTCTAGCTGACTCAAGTCACTACGTTAAGCCAGACCTGAATGCCCGTGAACTATGACACCAAGTTATAAAAGAAAGACCTATATAAATTCTATCACCACAATGAAAACTACAAGTGAAAATGTCGAACATTTAAATTATATACATACTTACTGAGTAAACCCACGTGTCAGTCACTTACGAGACTGAGTTTACTATTAATTATAAAAACCAAAATCTGGCAAAGAGACCAAAGGTGTTTTAAGTTCAACCATGACTGTGCTAACTTATTTAACAGCAAATCTTAAGTTAAAAACAAAACAAAAAAATCAAGAGAGAATGTCACTACCACTCAGTCTCCTAGTGGCACCTACCTGTAACACATCAGGGCATAAAAACTTCGATTCCCTCATCTAAATTCAATACAGACCAAAAAATGTATTTGGCTACTAAGGCTTTGCAATTTCACGTTCATTGACTGGATAAAAGGAATTAAGTATCTGTAACTCAACTGATGAGTTGAGTTTTAAGTGCGACAGCACTCGCATCACTCAGATTTTGATTTTGATGCTGACAATGAAGAATTCAAACTGTGGAGAACTTAAAAATACCCAACTCTACTTCAGGGATTTGCCACAATACTTTAGGATGCACCAGCTCTCCATCTAGGATGGGAATACCTGACTGGACTAATTATCACTAGCTAACAATCCTCTTTTTCTAATTCAATCAACACCTCCAAGGTCTGCACGGAACTTTTGTTACAACAAAATCATTCAGTACTCGTTCTGTACTACAGACACTGTTTTGTCAGGCAATGATGAGAGGTTCTTGAATGCTAAATCAGATCTCTCCTGTCATTCAACTCCCAGGTTTGGTTCTTCCAGATGATGTTCCCCATCTGATCCAAGAAAACTCAGTCTGTAAAAACTTTCCCATCCCCCTGAATACCCTATTTTTTGGGAGTATGAGATGACTAACTGAACAAGTTAATGAAGGTTACCGCAGTTACCAAAATAATTTAATAGTGGCTAACCTAATCTAACCTAATGATGCTTCCAGTTGATATGCCAGTTAGGACACTGGGAAAAGACTGGCAGCTCTGCTTATTCACGCACTCCCTTAATAAACCAGAACTCTCAACATCTGCAGCTCTGCAGAGGTAACTATGCAATCCAGCCTCATGCTCCAGAAGCATCTTCCCCACAATCACCTAAAAACCCTCCAGCTTCCTCCCACGGCTTTTGAGACATCAGCCACAGAAGACTGGTGAAATATGCAGACACTGTAGAGAGATGCCTCTCCTGGACATCTGGCTCAGAGATCTTATTCATTCGTTTGAGTCAAACTGATTGCCAGATTTACAACTCCCCTCACCTCACTCAGCAGGCAGACTTCTCACATTCGTTTCTAGCATGAAGCACACACTATTAGCTGCTGGGAGCTTCTGATTATCTACACATTTCTCTACAATTCCCAAGATCTTCAAATGTAATTTTTACTCTTTTTTGGTGTTTGTGCCTCTTAGCACCCTTGAAACAAGTACTTCTATTTTTCAGGGTGTTGCCTAAAGTCTCAGGCACCTGTAATTTAGATTCTGACATCTCTTGAATGGACTTGTCTTACAAACAGCAGATGGACTCAGCCTCCTCTGACTTTAATCTCCATGAAAACTATCACACATCCACCACAAGCAATAGTGGAAAGGCAACGTAACTGTGCAGTGGGGACATACACCTCAACTGGTAGCAGGGAATAGCACTGAGGAACAAAGATCTGTACTCGTAACTCCAAGCTGATTGACTGGGATCCTTCATAAGTTCAGTTACAGAAAACAATGCAGAACGAACAACACTGAACCTAGGTCATTGCTGTAGGAGTCTAGGCTGCTCTCCTTCCCATAAAGCTTAACAAAATTTCTTCCTTATGAACTGTCCTGTATAGTGAACATCTCAAAAAATTCTCTGGGTTCAGAGTGACCCTCCTGGCTTGTGCTAAGCGTCTGTTTTTATGTTTGTTTGTTTGGTCAGTGTATCTGTGGCAGGTGTCTTCTTCAGATGATCTTCTTTATGCTGGTTTCCAAGACCACTATTCCACTACAGCTGAGAGCTGCATGAAGCTCATTTGCCTGCTCTCAGCATTCTCAATGATTCTCCATATTCTACAAAGACTTTTGAAATTTTCTCCAGTAGGCAAAGTCTGAATTGCAAACACATAATTACCTTTTTGAATTAAAAGATATGTACAAAGACCTACTTAATATCAAGAAACAGAAGGAAATACCTGTCTCATCCATCTTCCAGAAGAACTAGTTTAGTGCAGAACAGACCAAATTTGAAACCTGCATGTGGAGGAACTCTACACAGAAAGGCTGACAGTATTCAGTCAGGGCCAAGGCAGCATACAACAACATTGTATGAGATCAGGTGACTCCTGAAGAGCTTTAGCCAGATTAAGAATTAGTAATGCAAAAAATAAACCGGTTTTCATCTCGGTTTCCCAGGCAGGAAACAGAGCACTAAAGGAGGGTCTCTGTCACCCTGTCTCTTATGCATGATCTCTGACAATGTAACCTAGCACTCCAACTTCATATGGATGAAGCGTATAGAAAGATGACTACGAAATACAGCCAAAGAAGCAACTTTTTACATTTTACAGATTTGATATTTGCCCCATTAAACTGAACAGGAATTTCTCTTGACTTCACTGGATGCAGGACCTTGCCCTATATTACAAATGCATGCTTCAAGAAGGCCTACAGTACTAAAAAGTACTAGAAAGTACTAAAAGCAAAAAGTTTAGAAAGGTTGCCTTGGCATATCTGCATAAAGCACAATAATTACCATGTTGAAGTAAGACCGGATTTTGACCCCTCTTGCCAAATCCCAAACTATGACATTTCCATCATGTCCAGCAGAGAAGAGAACTCTTGGATCAAACGGATGAGGTTCAAGTACAAACACTTCATCTTCATGGCCCTGAAATTAAGGATACAGCAAGAAGAACAAGAGATTTATCTCAAATACTTACGCAGGAATTCAAAATGATAACACTGACAACTGCAATGTTCACGTGTGAAAGTGTCCAGCACATAACAACTGCTTAGACTATATTTTTTTTTCAATCTGTATTATACTCTTCTCTATCCAGTTGTAATTTCAGCTTCATAATAAGTATGTCAAGTATGACAACTTCATAACAAGTTTGTCCCACAACTTTCATCATTTCATTTGATGTTTTTGATCTTAATGCTTGGCAGATTTCTATTTGTTTAGGCATGGTAGCAGTTAGAAATTTAATTTAGAGCCATGAAAGAATTAAGTATAACTAAAAGTAAGAGAACTACATCTCCAGAATTAACACTAATTTTAAGCTTTACTTGAAATATTTCCACTCCTAGTTACCTACAGCTAACTATTTTTACAACTAAAAAAAAAAAGTATCAGACATTAGTAAAAACTAATGTTTGATTCATTCTCTCTAAAAGACTGCTTTTCAGTACCCATAAAATGATGAGGTTGCAGTAACAAGCGCCTGTGTTTAAACAGGGCAACTTTATCCATTAACTGTATTTCAAACATTTGTCACGCTAAACAAGTCAAAAGTAACAACTGTTTCCTTCTCTCCTTCCAAGATAGCATTTTAGGAAAGAAAAAAAGTCCAAAATTAGTTTCAGACATCTCAAACAATAATGGTGATTTGCACTTCAAAGCTCTATTTTCTAGGAAGCAGCTGAGAGATACTTCAATTACATTTCAATTATCTAAATACATTAATTAAGGCTGCTTTCAGGTAGAAAAAATGCTTAAGGAAGAATTTTGATGACATATATATAAATTCTGCATTCCAGATTGATAAATCTGGAGCACCTTACCATGAGAATATGAATGAGTTGGCCAGTGAAAGAATTCCAGACTTTCAGTGTCATGTTATTGACTGCAGTTATAACAGAGTTATCATGGCGGTCCCATGCCACCATGGTCACTTTCAGTTTTGTGATTTTGTCTTCAACTCCTTGTGGATTTTGTCTAAAACAAAAGAGCAAAAAGAGCTTCAAAGCAATTCTAGCTTGCTAAAAACATTTTTATGTCTGTAACAACTGATAATACTTCTGTATTTTACTTTATTATTACGAAAAACAGCATTATTTCTTCAAGAACCTGGAGGAATGAAAGACATTTTCCAATTTTTTAACATATACAATCAGAAAAGCATTACAGATTCTTAAACAATGACTATAGAGTCCTCTCAATATTTCAAAGACTATGTTGATCTGTTTTTTCCAAGATAATGCTCTCTGATACATAATCTAACCCAATTAAGATTAAAATCCATAGTATCTGTTGTGTTAGGTGAAGAACGAAATCCAGCCTCGTCAACCAGTGAACAGTAATTTGGCCGGTAGAATACCTGTATTAAGCAGTTATAAGTACAGAAAGAAGCATTCTCATACTTTTACGTTAATTAAAATTCTCAGGCCATATTCAGTACTATATCATTACCCTTATACCATTTTACTATCAGTAATAATTATACTTAATCTTGCCTGTATTTTATTTTTATCCCTATAAAAATGAAACACTAGCTACCTGTAATATAATCTATTGGAATACTCCAAAATTACTTTTTTTTGGCCATGTGGTTTTTAAATGTATTGTCCTTGAATTCTCTTCTCTTCTTTCTTCTGTGAAAACATCAACCGAGTCTAACAATAACATAGTGTCACCAACGGAGTGGACGAAAATATAGGATCTTCCATATGTATTCACTATAATACATTATATATCTATATATACTGTACAGCTCAAAAGTACAAGATGTAGTTGTAGACAGATTACTTTCTAGACCACTGCAGTACCCAGGAGGCTGAATTCTTTCTCTTCTCTAAGTGCACCAATTTCATTTTCTTTGATAAAGAGTACTTATGAAGAAAAGATCAAATTTGGAACTGTCCTTTACACAGTAGTCAAAAGGGACAAAACAGAACTCAGCTACAGGTGCCTAAATGAAACAAGCAGTTCAGTTTCTCAAAGAAGTTCATCATTTGTTACCGCAATTTAAAAAGAAGCCATTGCTTTTTCTCCAGGATCAGTTAAAACAATGATTTTTTACAGGCCATATTTTCAAGAAAAAGTAGCTCAGTCTTTGTTTTCAGGGTGCCAATGCACTATAGACTGTCATCCAACAGCTTTATATTCATGTTTTATTGCACTTGCTTAGGACAAGATACTTTCTGATCCAAACTTCTAACTAAACTATATAGCTTATTTAGTCATCTCTTCCATGCCTCTCTTGATCTTTCAGATATCTTTTCACAGGCTTACTCCTTATGTCTTTTTTTTTTGTTGTTGTATTAAATATCCTTCTTTAAACTACTCAACATGATCAGTGAAGGGAAAAGGTTTACCCATTTAAACCATTATAAATCTTTCTAATGGCCATCTGTTGGAAAACATTTCCTCCAAGCCAAAATAAAAAGGTCTAAACAACAATCCCTACAAAGTTTTTCTCCATCTTCAAGCCTTTTTCATTATTTGGTCTTGTGTACATAAGCTTTCTATACCTACACAAAGCCTTGCAAATTCTCAGATTATTGAGAACCCATTACATAGCAAGTGACTTATTTGCTCTGGCATGTGGTATGAAAGAGCCCAAAACTCCTTCTCTGGGTACACAGATTCCACAATAACTTTTAGATACTACCAGAATGCAAGAAATCTCAGCAAGAGATCTGATCTGGTTTTCTTGATCCAGAAACAAATACCCACGTAAAAAGCATAAATTTGACCTTTAATGTGGTTTGTATATCTTTTACTCCTTTAATCAAACCAAAGAACTAGTGGAGCTACTATCTGGACAAGCTAGTTTCCACAGCTGAATATATAGTCAAATATTTGCTTTCATTGGACTTCAAGAGCTAGACAAGCATACTGTAGATTTAATCCATAATCATTTAAGTTTGTTTTTTCTTTTTTTTTTTAAAAAAGTAAGTCAGCAAACAATATCAATGGACTTCAAGTATCTATCTGATAGCAGAACATTCTATATTACCTACCCTGTTGGGCGAGTAGCCATATCCAACAAAATGCTTTTCCACTCCCTTCGTTTAAATTGCCAGATTCGCGCTGTTCCATCACGGCTTCCACTCACAAATCTAACAAAAGGGAAAAAGAGTTACACTGAGATTAACGCAGGTCTGTGCAGAAAAGACCCTTGTAAAAAGGGATAGAAACTAGAGAATTCAGAATTCTAAAAAGTAAGCTGAAGTATAAGGAGTGCAAACAATGTCAGAATGCTGTACTACTGGCTTGAGATGAAAAAACACTTCATGTACCAGTAAAGATGTAAGGGTCTGCAAAAAGTGAAATCTGCTTCCCTAATATGAGCCCCTTCCAAACTAATGGTATTTTGATCCATGGTATATCTTGCTTAGTTATCACAGTGCTCTGCCATGGGGACGCAGCAGCCCAACAAGCATTGTAACAGCCTGTCCCTATCACTCCACGTAAAGCTACTAATGGGATTTAAAATGCAAAAATGCTGAAGTGAGAGGACAGCTGCAATCTGAAGTAGAGACTTGATTTGAAACAAACAAAATCTATTCCTCATTAGCTGTGTAACGACGGTCTCTGAATAGTTGCAAACAAGCTTGAGCTTCTCCCTGACCTTTTTCTTTCTCTTTTTTTGGAGTGTGGGGTCAGAAGGAGGAGAAAGAGGTGGATGGAACGCAATGAAGCCTGGTTTGCAACTAACTGTATTGCAATAAAAGTGTATGTTAGAGCATCATTTAAATGAAATGTCAGAAATTTCATAATAAATAGGACTATTTTCTTTAGCATCCTTCACATCCGACATCTAGAACTTCAGTAAAGTATTAAAAAAGCTAAACAAAACACTGTTACATTTTGACAGTTTTCTCTTTATTTAGCAGTCACTTAACTGAAAAGAAGTTTAAACATTTAAATATATCTAAACATATAGTTATTTTATTTATGAATATATATACACATTTAATAAAAAAATTAAAGTATTTCTATACTCCTTAGTTTTGGCAAACTCAAAATACTTTAATCATTCATTGCAATGAAGACAACAGTAAAACTGAAGAGGGAGTATTATTTAAAACAAACTAGTGAGAATCCAATGATTATAGAAATTTTATTGCATGAGCCTCAGAACAGAAAACAATTTTTTAGAAACTGATATTTACAAATCTCCACAAGGTCAAAAAAAAAAATAGGTATGAATAAATAAATTGTTTGCTTACCTGCTACTACTATTAGAGAACTGAATACTGTCAACTTTGTCCTATATAAAAAAATAAAAATAAAAAAATCAAAAGCGATTCTAAATTATCCAAATTGTTCTTTTAATCAAATACATATGTAATTTAATAAAGTATTTACAGTATGAAACTCCAACTCTGATATCTTCTCTGGCTGACCTGATCCAAAGAAATAAACCCTAATGATGTGATCTGTACTCCCAGTGGCCAAAAACATTCCACCTGAGAAAAGTAAACACAGATAAGTCGTAAGAAAAACTGGCAATCTAATGTTATTACAGTACTTTCAAATATCTGTAACATTAAATATTTAAAGTTATTCCCTTAAATTTACTGCTGTATCTCATTTCGTTTGTGTCTGTAACTGACCTTTAAGTAAAAACAACAAGGTTGAGAAACTCAAAGTGTAACTGGAGTTGAATTAGCTCACATCTGTTGTCAGACAAATGTGCATCCAGAGATGTACCTGAAAAATTAAGCTAACTGAAGTAATTTGTTTGTGACTAAGCTCTTAGTGGCTCAATCTTAAAGAAAACTGAATGGAAACAGAGCCCTAGTACTTTCTGAAAATACTTTTCTGTCATTTTGGTATTGTACCTAATTGTTTATGTTCTGTTCTTTACCAACTGTCAACTCTAAGTATGAATGAAATTCAGAGTGTGAGAGCCTGTTAATTAGCACCTTCTTAATAAAACCTCTATAATCCTATCTCAGATAAAGCTAACTTTCATAATCACTCTGAGGGAAAATGTCACATTTTAAAGGAACTGCAGACACAAGAGACTTACTTTCAACACTTTACGTTCAACTGTTTGCAAGAATTTCCATATCACCAAGAGTTAATGCACAGATTCCGAATATTAATCATTAATATCTGGTGGTTTTTTTCAATAACCATTTTAATTCAATTCCATCTTTTTAACAAGAAATATGCTACAGTAACTGCATTATAATTCATTTTACTCTCTAAATGACTTCTTACATTGAGACAAAGATATATACACATATATATAAAAGTCTTTTACCAGCACTAAAAGAAGAACAGATCATTTGGACTCCAGGCCGAGGGCGTTCCGTAAATTTTGTTGGCCTTGGACTAAAAATAAAGAGATAGTTAAATAACTTCCTAATACAGTTTCAAAAAACAAGTCAGTACGTTAGAAATAAAGCACAGAAGGACAAAATTAAATATGACGGAACAGATGGCTGCCCATCTACAAACAATTTACTGCGACTATGCTTCATGATCTGATCCTTAGGAAACTAAGACATACAGACAGACCAAACAATCTATCTATAAAGGAGAGCTGTATTGCAATTTAAATCCCTTGTCCCTCTCCCCTCAAATATTGCTATACAAAACACTTTCCTTTAAGTAACCTGTAAAGCAGAAGAGAAGACAGCAGAGCCAGATACCCAGGAGGTTGTTTTAAACCACTGAGTGTATCAGAGCTCTTGTTTTCTCCTGCAAAACATAGCTGCTTTTACTACAAGAGAGAAACTGAGGTTGGTGCTCTCTTTGTAGAAAAGGATACAAAAGAAATTTAAATAAATTTGAAGTATTTCACAGCATTAGAATACACCCGTTTCTTCAGAAAGCATGTAATGTTTGTGGGTTTCCAATAGCCCCCACAGAAAATTAGGACTATAGCTTAGAAGTTTTAAAGAAAATTTTCTTTATGCACTGTGCTTCCATTTAGGCATTTCAGTACCTGATGTGGAAGCAGAACTAAAGCTTCATGATTTGGCACTTTAAGAGTGTGTGTGCGTAAAAACAAAACAAAGATCTGGTCCTTCAATCGTTACATCAGTTCTGCTCATGTACTGCAGCAACCCCAGCTCAGTAGGTGGTCTTGCATAGTATACCATCTGCAATCCTTAGTCCTTAAAGAATAAACTTACTAGAGAACAGCAGCATTACACCCACAAGTGTCATCACTAAAGATCTGTTTTAACATAAAAGAATGCATATTCATGACATCCAAAATTTTCTCTTTTAGAAGCAAAATGGCTTATTTTTTTTTCAGCTGAAGGCAGATGAGTAAGAGACCTTTCTCCACCTAACAGCTATTGCTATCTCAAAGAAAGGAGTAAGCATTACACCTTACTGGTGCCTATATACAAAACAACATAATAAACACACTGGGAATAGCAGTTAAGAAATCTTTCTCCAAATTGTCCGTTCAATATAGGTTGATTCTGTGAATCTTCCTTCAGGACTTTTAAGATAACTCCTTGCAAAGACTTTCAGCAGGGGATGTTACAAGATACACTAAACAACACAGATCTATTACACAAAACAGTTCAAACCCTTCTTAACTGAGATACTAACTTAAAAAGAACTATCAGATGATTCGATATGCAGCTTACATAATACGGAGCAAGTGTAAATAGATAAATAGGCTGCTGTTTTCTTCCACTGTGGTTTGTGAACTCTGCCTTTGGAGTTAGGACAGCTGCAAAACAGAGCAAGTACGCACTTATGTTCTAGTTTTATAATCATGTTAAATTCTCCAACTTATGTCTCTCTAATGTGTGTTATTTAAGGCATTAGGAGACAAGATTATGGCATTCTTTTACACTACAACAGACCGTGATCTTTACGAGATAAGCTGGACAATCAGTAACGTGGGGAAGTAAGGAAGGTGGCTGAAGGATAATTTCTTGAAACACACAGAAACCAAGTCAATCATTTTGCTTTAACAAGCATTCTCAATCCAGTCGTGTAAGTGGCTGGAACATATTAAGACACCTTCACAAACATTTCACAGAGAGGTCCAGGAAAGCCCTGGTAAACTGTTTTCCTCCCAAGATGAGAGGCTATGGTCAGACCAGAGCCTGCACTAAGAGCCACAGACAAAAAAGCAATTTGCTCTATGTGCCTCAACTAAGGGAAACACTCACCCAAGGAAACATCTCTCAAGTTCACCTTCAAAATGCTGTCCTAGTGCAGGAATGGCTGCATAACCCAAACCCTACAGACTAACCTCACTCTGGACATGCAGGGGCTTAAGTAAGACTTCTCCAGGAAAAACAGATGTGCGAGGCAAGCCCTCCAACTCAAGTCTTGGCTTAAAAGCCAACAAACATGGTCTGGCACATCTGAATCCTAATGCACGAGCAGCCCCTTTAACGTGAAGTGCCTTCTGCATAAGAAAGCAGATGTGGAGTATGCTACCACCCCACAGACGACTGAGGAACCAACGTCTTCTTGTCCAAAATATGAATGTCAAAATCATCAGCACATGTTTTGTTCCATTTTTTTTTCCTGTTTTTAAGATTATGGGAAGAAAATTAAGAGCTGCTAAAAAGCAGTATAAGTTGTTCAAATCTGCAAGACAGTTCTGCTGCCTTGTTTGCGTGGTCTGCCAACAACAGATTAACACTGGAAACTTGCGATTCAAATAGGTGGCAAAAGAATAACACGAAAACTCAGCATCTTTCTCAACAAAAATTCATATGCAAATATTTTTAGTGCAACTGATTTAACTTTTGCACAGTGACCAGTTGTAAAAATTCTCCCTCAAACCTGAGGCAAATTATCCATCAGTTCCTGATGACCCAAGGTTGATTTTCTCTCTTCTCCCCACTGTCAACTGAAACAGCATGCAGCTCTTGTATTTTCTGCCCTGATCCAGAATAGTAACAGCGCCTAAATGTGAGGGAAGGTCTTGATTACCTTATTTCTTAATTATTTTTCCACCTGCTTTGGACTACTTTCCTTGTCTTCTTTATCTACAGGAACAACAGCCCTACCGTTCCTCTACTTAGAAACCAAATTAACCTGACTGGATTGTTGCAGCTTTTGGGCATACATGGTAACTGCCTGGTCAGAAAGCTCTTCACTGAAAGCACAGGAGCACACAGGAGGCTCTAGCATTTGAATCTTCTTCACTATCATAGTCAGAGAAGCATACAGTAACAGAGTCGATCCCTCTCTTCTGAACAACACTGAGAATTTTGCGGTCAGCCACGCCATGCCTGTGTTTCACCCTATGGCACAAAATCTACTGTAATGTCTCCTTCTGCAGTTTATCAAAACAGAGCCAAGCGTCTCCCGTCTGGGCCATATGTGTAAAACAAATACTTAACAGGCCTCAATTAATGAGGTTATCCAAAAACTGGGAGACCAGCATGGGAAGCCTCTAATTTCAGAGATACTATTAATACTGCAACAGATCTGCTGGCAAATATGAACACAAGGTTTTCTGCAATCTAAGAGTGAAACAAATAAACATTTGCAGATAAAAAAAAAAAAAGGAAAACAGAACTGGGATAGGACACTATTAAAAAAAGAAAACAACAAAAACGTACAAAGAGTCTTATGAATAAGATTGACAGAAATCTCTTTCCTTTGATGCTCTTATATTGCTACCACTCATTTTCCCCCAGCACATCACTGAGTGGATGTGGAGGGAATCTGTCCCATTTCCACAGTTCTGGAAGCAGATTCAGATCTAGAGGTGTGAGGAAGAGTGATCACCTCATTTAAAGCCACACCAATCCACAGCCATTACTGAGACCCTGTGCCCATACAACGTGGCATCCTTGTGAAAAATTATGCCAGATTCTTTGTTTCACAGTATCACTTACTAGGATTTACTGGAGCAAGAGTGGGGAATCACAGTTGGAAAAGGTTACAGTTTAGCAAATTAAGTAAAACTTCCTGTAACTAACAAGCTTAAGAAGAGCTACAATAAGACTCTTCTGAGTGTCCAACTAATTCAATATCCTAAGTGACATACAATTACGTTTCTGTCCCAAAAGACATGCCTGTTTCTTATTTAGACTTACCATATGTTTTGGCTTTGATGAGAAAGCATTGATTACTTCAAATAAGTAACAGCTCTACTAGATTAGAACAAAGATCTAACAGCAGTATCCTGCTTCCAAGTGTAGCCAAAACTGAATGCATAAGAGCAGAAAAAGTATACAGTGATACCTTTCAGTATCTTCATACAAGTTTTCAGTGCATAATATTCTGTGGCAAGGAGTTTCACAAGCTTAACTGCATGTTTTGGTAAGAACCACCTCCTCCTGATTTGGAACTGGCTACTCTCACTTGATACCCTCTAGCACAGTAAGAGCCGACGAGCAATTGGTCGTTGTACAACCTCCTCAAGACACTCGTAACTATACGAGGTCTCATCTTCACGCTCGCTTCTTCCAGACTGAAGAGACAGATGTAGGGTCCCTCTGTCTTAAACTCAACACGTAAAATACCTCCAGAACAGAAGTTGAGGGTGGTACAAACTCCAGTCTCAAAGCTTACTCTGCACTCTGCCATTATGCAACATGAGTCACTGGCATGGCTCGGAGTACCAGGCTCCTTCCTTTCCATTCTGCAAGAGACACCTGAACTCATCTGTTTTCTCTGTGCCACTGCACTGCAACTATTTACATGTGAAAGCATTACTGAAAAAAAACCACTTTCTTCTTTTAATATTTGCTAGTGCATCTCACTTAAATTCTGCATTCTACATTTACATATCACCATGGATAGGAAATGGATCCTCTACAACAACTGATACCAGCTTTCTCACTTCCCAAGTTTCACCTCAAGACAAATTCCACCCAACTCCATGAGTCATCCAACTATTCATCTCCCAGGTCATGTAGTATAACCCATTTAAGTCTCATTAATTCCACTATTCTCTCATTACAAAAAGGGAAGAGATCTCTTCCTCAAAACTGAATTATCAGTGATTATTAAAACATCTATTTCCAATTTTAGGTTCCAGATGCTTCACAATTAAGAAGGAGCAAAAAGCACTTGAAAGCCATTGAAGAAGTTATCTTTAATAAAAAACTAACTCCATTTGAGGGTCCTGGCAACATATTTCATATCTTATACTTTGAAAACAGAAACTTCAGACTCAACTTCATCCACTGATACACAACTGCCCACGAGTACTCCTTCATACCATGCAACAGTAAAGAGCAACTAAGAAAGGATTTAGAGATGAGAAAAGAACAAAACAAAAATAATCCCATCCTAATTTCTTGCTAGAATATTACCTTTTCCCACCAAAATTTGGATTTTCAAGTATCAATTGCAATCATCCTGTAGTGCAATTTTTCAACACCATTTTAATTTCATGTGGGATTAAGAGATGAGAATAGAACAAAAAAAGCCAACTTTGACATCACGTTACAAAAACGTCACTGATTTTTTTTTACCTGGTTAATAGTTACAGAAAAGAAAGGGTATATATTGATTTGTTTCCCTGAACAAAAAACCTCAGTGGTTGCTTATGTTATTAACTTAGTTCTTAAAAGATAAGCAAGTTACAGCTACCCACAGAAATAGATCATATCCAACAATTGCAGACAGCAAACCAACCAGTGACAAGGTTTTTCTCCAAGGTTAGTAGGTCTTTCTTGATTACAAAGTAATAACAAGAAATAAAATAGCAACTAACTTTATTTTAAGGGTGCCAGCATCCCACAGCCAAAAGCATATTGTTCCGTCTGCCCCGGTTGAAGATAAGTATCGCTTTGAGCCACTGCATAGTGGAGAGAACTGGGAGGGGAAACAGGGGAAGAAAAAAGAAAAGGTCTGTTAATCTGTCCCGGACATGCTAAGAAGTTCCTCAAGTCATTGGCTTCTCATTTAAACAAAACATAAAAAAAAAAAAGTATCAAACCATACTGAAGAAAAAAACCACAATAAACTGCAATAAATACCACAATAACAATGTTTCTCAGAATAACTTTATATATTCAGAACAATCTTTCTGGGTACCTGCCAAAGCACTTTGGGTTCTCCCTCCCCACAATCCAAACCATACAACAGCATGCAACTCTAAACAGAAACAAAGCAAACCATATTCAACACTGACTTTAGTCAATGTACCTGTAAGTCAGAATCATGGTCTGCAAAGAAATCGTATTTCACAACAGAACTGTCCCCATGCATCATGCAATTTTTATTTCGAACAAGCATTATGCCTGGCATTTTTCAAGGGTCAGATATTGTGACAATAAACCTGCCATTTTGCAGTGCGTACCATGAAAATTCCTTCTCCCTTCACAGCGTAGTTGCCAAATACGCATTTTCATTGTACTGAACATTCTCAAGTGGTTTCTTTTTCAGACAAACAGTGCGTGTTATTGCTTAGGTGACTTTGCAAAGCAAAAACCTACCTGCAATGACGTTATAGATGCACTGTGGCCCTGCAGAACTGCTAGGGGTGCACAAGTTCGAAGGCACCAAACTCTGATCATTTTATCACAGCTCCCAGCAGCTATCATGGTGTTTTCGTAGTTCACTGCCATATCAGATATTTCAGCTGCATGCCCTCTCAGGGTAGCCAGCAACCTCCCATCATCTGTTGCCCAGATTTTTACAAGGCAATCATCTGATCCCTGGAAGTAAGGTAGAAATAAATCATTTCAATCATACCATTAGTTGTTTCGATGTTACAGTTCACAAAGACAAAGAACTGAACAACACGACCAGTATCACAGAGGATTATTTTTTTCCTTCTTTTACTGTATTCTAACTGCTTTTCAATAGCTTTCCACTCTGCAGTCAAAACACAACACTAGATTCCATTAATTCTCAACAGTAGATACAAATCATGCATTTGTAACACAAACAACAAATCTTATAGCAAAGTGGATTTAACCTCCTCAGCAAGACATGACACTTCTTTTCAAAACTCCAGCACAAACTGAAGAAGGAAGCAGTTGCAATACACTGAAATGCAAAGGTATATTAAATGGGAAAATGAATTATGAATTGCTACCGTGTTTTTCATTTAGCATTATACCCATTTTACAGACACTGACTGAACAGTAACTAAGTTCCATAATTACTGATTCAAACCGCCTGTGAGCTTTGAAGGCAGCCATTCCTGTATAGGCTTTGTTTATTTGCTCAGGTTCAGAACAAATATAAATATGAGTGTTGGGTTTAGCACCCAGAGCACCAATCTACTAATGGACACGCACAGATGCTGCAGCAAGTTATAGCAAGACAACATTGTCACAAAATTTCACCTAGGTTTTTCCTCTTCTGTCTACCCACACTGTATCTGTGCAAGTTTATCTAGCCTGCTTGTTGGTATGTATTTTGTTTGTTTGTTTTTTGAAGAAGTGGGAAGGTAGGACAATACTGTTGTCCACATTTCTAAGAAAGGTATCCAAAGCACAGAGAACAGCCACCACTTTTTCAAAAGACTGGCAGGCATTTGGTGAACAGGCCTGCAACCAGAAGTCTCAAAAATATTTAGAAACTACTGATAACTGCTTTTCAAAATTACTGCTTTTGTAAGGGCATAAATGATACATATTTGTCTTATTTCATAGACTCCTTAATCTACATACACGTAACTATTAAAAGCCCACGGTGCTGCAGCTCGGTTTAGCTACTTTTCTGGACAGCCTGGTCCCAGCACAGCAACACCTCACTTGGGAATTGCTCACCAGCACAAACACTAGGTACGAAGTAGAACCATTCCACCGAAGAGCCAGGCAAAAACACCAGAAAATGCTTTAAAAAGGAACCCAGATACATCCTGCAGTTATTAGTTATTTGAACGCATACAAGATTTTCTTTTTTTAATAGATACCAACACATCTGTTTACATTATGTTGATGTTGAGGAATGGACGATCTACCCTCATTTGCTTAACATATTTATTAAAAATGCTAGTTATCTACTTGAAAAGGTAGCTAAAATTTACTCATTACATTAGGTTAGATTCAAAACTGTCATCTGGGAGAAGGCAGGGAACAGCATCCTTGCAGTTACCTACGAATTACACAGCCATTTGCATTTGTACCAATAGCCAGCAAACCAGACAACTTCCTCAGGGTTCCTTTTTGTTTAGTGAGCAAGAAGTTATTTCTGACTCAGAGTTATTCACAATAGTTTCTCTCTTCCTACATTGTTTACATCAGTTTAGACATGACAACGTATCTCTTTACACACAGGGATACAACAATAGTCACAGTTTTTGAAAGAGTGAAAAGAAAGCTGATTGTATTTAAGCATACTGAGAGGGTGCATTTTTCTATAGGTATACTCTTTACAGAAGGTCTTTTTTCTCCAACATGTGCAAAAAGGTTACTTTGGACCTTTAGTGACATTTTAATCCTGCAGAATGCTTTGCAGGGAACTCCAGACAAGTGAAATCAAGATAACTTAAAAATTAACTGCACATTTGATTTCTGGACTGTCTTGGTGGGTAATTTTGATTTACCACCTGTCATTCCTCTGCTTTTCCTCAGATGGGCATGACTTTTTTATGGGAATGACATTTATTTCTTCCCAGCTCTTCAACAGGTGCACCCATGAATGCAGAGACAGTGGGCAGGACAACTTCTCCCATACCTCTGCCCTACTCATTTTTGGTATAAACTTAGTTTGTGCCAATTGCTTCTTGTTCTGTCACAACCCTCTAATGAGTCTGGCTTCCATTTCTTTTTGAGAAAGTTGAGAGAGATGAAGACTCTCTCACATCACATATTCACACACGCTGATAAGATCCCTGCAAGCCTTCTCTTCACAAGGCTAAGAAATCACAGCTCTCTCAGCTTCTCCTTCTATGTCAGATGCTCCAATGCCTCCACCATCTTCCCAGCCCTTCCCTGGACTCTCTCCAGCATGACAATGTCCTTCTTGTGCTGCAGAACCCAGAACCAGACCAAACAGTCCAGACATCATCCGGGCTGAGTGCCCTCAAGGGCACATTGCTGGCCTATATCCAACTTTTTCTCCCTCAGCACTCCCAGGACCTTTCCAGCAATGCTGCTTTCCAGGTCATCAGGCCCCAGCATCTACTGGTGCATGGGGTTATTCCTCCTCAGGGGCAGCACTTGGCATTACCCTCGGTGAAACTTCATGAAGTTCCTGCGAGTCTGTTTCTCCAGCATGTGAGGTCCCTCTGAATGGCAATACAGCCCACACGAACTAGCAACCACACTTGTTTTGCTCTATAGTGTTTGAAGGTGAGCTCTTTCCCATCACCCATGTCATTAAAGATGACATCAAGCAATACTGGCCTCAGAACCAAACCCTCAGGTGCACCACTAGTGTCTGGTCTCCAGCCGGACTTCACATCACCAATAATGACCCTTCAAAGCAGGCAGTTCAGGCCATTTTTGGTCAATCTCACTGTCAACTTACCAAGCCTGTACTTCACCTGTTTGTCAGTAAGGATGTCATGACAGTGCTGAAAGCCTCGCTCTAGTCAGGACAAGCAATATCCTCACTACTGTCCTTTGTCCACCAACTTAACTTGTTTCATCATAGTAGGCTCCAAGTTGGTCAGGAATGATTTCCCCCTCACAGGTTTATGCTCATCATCTTGCTGTTGGTATGTTTAGAAATTGCTTCTGGGAGGATTTGCTCTGTCACCTTCTCAGGGACTGAGATGAGACTGAATGGTATAGAGTGCCCTGGATCCACCTTCTTGAAGACAGGAGACATTTGCTCTCTGCCAGTCCTCAAGACCCTCTCCTGGTCATCGTGACCTTTCAAATATAACTGAAAGTGGCCTCACAACAACATTGGCCAGTGCCCTCAGCACTTACCAGTGTCTCCCATCAGGCCCCATGAATCTTTGTATGGCCAGTTTGTTTAAACAGTCCCTAGCCTGACCCTCTTTTCCTTTCATCAGACTTTCCATCTGGTCTCAAGGACTGGGGATTCCTGAAGACAATTCTTGCCAGTTAATACTGAGACAAAGAAAGTATCATGCATCTCAGCTTTTTCCATGTCCTCTGTCACTAGGTCTCCTGCCCCTTTCATTAGCAAGCCCACATTTTCCCTGTTCTTCTTTTTGCTGCTGTTATACTTGAAGAAACCCTTCTTGCTGCTCTTCACATCTGTTCTGGTTTCAGCTGACACAGGGTTAATTTTCTTCCTAGTAGCTGGCACGATAACATGTTTTGGATTTAGGAGAAAAATAATACTGATAACTCACTGATGTTTTAGTTGTGGCAGAGCAGTGCTTGCACTGAAGTCAAGGCCTTTCCTGCTCCTCGTGCTGCCCTGCCAGCGAGGAGCTGGGGGTGCACCAGGAGCCGGGAGGGGACACAGCCAGGGCAGCTGGCCCAGGCTGGCCAAAGGGATGCCCACACCAGGAGGTGTTGTGCTCAGCAATAAAACTGGGGGGGCTGGCGAGGGGGGAGCTGCCACTGCCTGGGGACGGGCTGGGCATCGGTCAGCGAGTGGTGAGCAATTGTGTTGCGCATCATTTGTTTTGTATATGCTTTTTATTACTATTATTATTTTCCCTTCCTTTTCCGTCCTGTTAAACTGTCTCTCCTGCAACCCACGAGTTTTTACCTTTTTCCAGTTCCCACTGGGGGGGAACGAGCAGACAGCTGTGTGGTGCCTAGCTGCCTGCTGGGTTAAACCACAACAGCATCCCTTGCCAGATTCAACTCCTGTCTGTCTGCAGCTTTCCTAACTCCATCCCTCAGTGGTCAGAGAGCGGCTCTGTATTCCTCCCAAGCCACCTGTCCCTGCTTCTTCCTCTTGCACCCTTCCTTTTTATGTTTGAATTTTGTCAGGAGCTCCTTGCTCAGCTATGCAGGCCTCCTGCCACCTCTGCGTGTCTTCCTGCACATCAGGACAGACTGTTCTCAAGTTTGGAAGGAATGATCTTTCAAAACCAACCAGCTCTCCTGGACTCCTCTTCTCTCCAGGACCATAACCCACGGGACTCTTACAAGTAGGTCCCTGAACAGGCCCAAACCTGCTCTTCTGAAGTCCATGGTTGTGAGCCTGCTTTTTGCCTTGTTCCCTTCTTTGCAGAATCACAAACTCCATCATCTGATGGTCACTGCAGCCAAGACTGCCCCTGACCTTCACATCCCCAAGCAGTTCTTGTTTGTGTGATCAGACCCAGCAGTAGCAGTTCCCCCACCTCACAGGGTTGCTTTGATGGCTATCTCCATTCTACCACAAATAAAAGTCTCGGGGCTTCAAAATAATTGCAGCCAACTCCAAATGCTCTCTCTCCACCAGAAAGGAATCGCACACTTCTGTTTTCTTGCTCAAGTTACACAGATTCAGCTTGGGACCAAGACCTCTCCTATTCATCAGGTAACAAAAAGAAACTCATCCTCTCAGGAACCCATAAAGCACGCTATTCTCTATTTTCAAAGTATGTCAGCATCGACCCATTGCTCCTGGCTTTCTGTGCTCTCCCCACCTCTCTTTTCTGGCTCATGATAAGTCTTTTATTTCTTCTTTGCCAGAACGCGATAGATATGAAGGGATGAAGTTTACTGCTTGACTGATAACTCAACCTCTCTTCACACGTTTCAGTAGTGAAAACATGATCTCATCTGCAAGGAAGCAATTGTTTCTGTGGTAACTGGAGATCACAGAATGGTTTGGGCTGGAGAGGGCCTTAAAGCCTGTCCATTTCCAACCCCCTGCCATGGGCAGGGACACCTCCCACCAGACCAGGTTGCCCAAAGCCCCATCCAGCCTGGCCTTGAACACCTCCAGGGATGGGGCATCCACAGCTTCTCTGGGTAACCTGTGCCATCACCATACCCGAGTAAAGTATTCCTTATACCTAATTCTAAATCTACCCTTTTAGTTTAAAACCATTACTCTTTGTTAAAGGCATTACTCCTTGATCATGCAGATCACAAGATTTATAGCAATACCTAAGTCGTAAAATGACCTTATATATTGTCCTTAAGAAATTCATGCTTCCTGTACTTTCCCTAGTAACCCAAATAACAGAATGAATGAAGCTGCTGGAAACCTGACAAAACTGTATCACTCTCAATAATTCAGTGTGGTGACAGTTTTGACCCCACACTGCTCCCAAAGTGAGAAAGCACTGTAATTCATCCTCAGGATTTGGGCATTTTGTCCTTTAGCAACAACTATTTGGCTGACAGTCACTGCGGCTTCAGAGATACTGAAAACCACCATACTCCATGAAAAGCTGAATGTACATAGTTTTCTTGTAGTTGGCATTCATATGGCTTTCTTCCCAATCTCCTATCTCCATACCTATGGCATTCCAGACCACAGGAAGAAGATGTGCAAAGGGCACATTCACATTGCTGTTAGAACAGGTATGACACCTCAGCTGCTAACTTCTGCAGCCTTCACAAGGGAGTCTTTAGGAATTCCCAGCTGGAGTCCAAGATGTACAAATGTAATCTTACTTTCTGAATCTCTGCCCTCCATAACAAAGAATTACTAAGACCCACGTGGAAATGATGCCAGGTATTGCTCAGTAACACCAACTGTGAAAATATATGCAAACTCCAACTCGAAGACAGAAGAACATAACCACAAGTAAGAGCCCAGATTTCTAAAAGCACAGTCCATATATCCATTGACTATTCACCATTCTTCCCACCTTCCTCAGAAAGAGGATGGTATACAGAAACATGTTTCTGATAACTGCTCCCTTAATCTAAAAACTTCTGCCCCCTGGTTCACAGGAAGAGCCTTATGCAATGAGGTACTGCTTTCCGAGACAGCTGTTCTAAAGACACAAGAGGGGCAGGGAAGTGCAAATCTAGGAACAAGGGACGTGCAGTAGTGAATCCTATGACATCAGTATCACATTAATCCCCTCCTCACAAATGCTGGGTTCATCTCTCTGGGTCTTTTATGAGAAAAAAGTTGGCTGAGACAAGGAGACAGAACAAAGGCTCTACAAGCCAAGGCAGAGAACAAGGCCAGACACAAAATCTGGGGACAGATGTCTTCACCCCTCCTCTGCCTGCATACATACCATACACTGTAACAACCTGTGTTCAATTCCTTCTTGAAGTTCAGTAATTTAAAAAAGTTTACCTCTCAGAAAGCTAAGCCTTGTGAATTAAAAGTATTCTTGAGATAGTCAGGCATTACCAAAACCCTTAAAGTTGTTCTAATAAGATGTTCCTCTATTAATTTTACACTTTATTTTAGTCTAAACTTTTCTCCTACTTCCATAAAGCAGTTAAAATATAAACAATGAAAGGGAAAAAAAAATCCTCTGTAACAGATAAAACTGCACAATGATCCAACCACTCTTTTACCTTTAAGCTAGAAGCTCCAAACCTCAAGCATGCTATAGCACCTTACTAGCAGCCATTATTTTCCACAACTTTGGACACTGCCACAACTTTTTTGAGCATTTATCTTCATTTTTTTTCCAATATCCTTAGTGTGTTATCATTTAAAAAAAAGAAAACCACAGCATTCTAGCAGCAAGTACAATGCAATTTCTGTAATTTCCCTTAATTTCATCATCTAAAGTAGGACCTCGCTAGCCATTTTACCCACAATACAGCAATGTAAGTATATCTTAAACCAATTATCTGGCAGGAACCCCAAAGGCTCTTTTGAGTTACCTCATCATTTCTTCAAATTCCATTCTGACAAAATGCAAAAGTCTACAGCCGCACCATGTTAGATTGCATGGGTATGAAAACCAAGCGCTAAATACTTCAAATTTTGATATTTTTCTCTCTTCCTCTCCCAAAACTTGCATCAAACCCTTGAAATGACCATTTGCTTCTTGATTGCTGATTTATTTTTTTATTCAGACCCAGTAAAGCAAGACTCAATGAATGATATCCCTCTATCCATCTACTCTACCTTTATTGCTACATTGAGTTCAGCTCAAATACCTGTATGGAAAGAAAGTAAATAACTTTCAGGAAGTTTTCAGTTTATAGATAGAATTTAAGACCCCCCCAGTAAGGTGCTCAGAACTTCTACAAGAAGAAAGAAGATTTGGGTGTCTCTTACATTCATTTGTAGTTGTTTAACTGCATTTATAGTTGTGAGCATTTAACACTTTTGAAAAGGCTCCAAATCTCACTCATCCTGAATACCTTGATTCAGGCTAATTTCATTTATCACCTGATTTATTCCCTTTAAGTTGCTGAGATGCTAAAGAGAACAAAAAATAAAAAAGAAACAAGCTCAACAATAAAGTTGGGAAACAAGCTCAGTAATTCACATTTTCAAATCAATTCCAGTGAACAAGTTAACAGGGGATTACAACAGAACTAGCAAACTTGCTGTTTAAAGCTTTATAATCAGAGTTAAGAGAAAAAAGGGCACCATTTTTTCCACTAAGCTCTGCCTGTAAAGCTTTAAGCAGATTGTTTTAATCCCTTTGTTTCCTTAAAACAAACACATAAGCTGTCTATAAAGCAAATATGTGTTTTTTTTCCAATACTACTCAATTAGTAAGGTTCCATAACTCTTCCTGTTTCCCTAGATTCACATTTGCACTTCTGTACCTAAAACGTAAAAAGCTTCAAACTCTACATCAAGCTCAATCATTTATTTAAAATTCCCATGCCTCCAAAAGTTAGAGTCATTAATGCACCAATATCTTCATTTTAAACATTCTTCAAACATTTACATTGTTCTTTTCAACTACTGATTAGTGGAAGTTTTACAAATTACAAGAGCACTTAACACAGATAGTGAAACATACATTTGCCACTTATTTTATTTCAAGTAGTTTTTCCTGCTAGCCCCCTGGGTCTGTGAATGTTTAACTAAAATTTGGCCAAAAAACGTTACCTACTTAACACAATGATGATCTGAAATGCATTATGAGCTCACTCTGTTCTACTGCTTTCACTGTGTAAGATCTCAAGAACGAACAAGTTTGCATATTCTTGAGGGAAGCGCAGTCACCACCAAAACAATCAACAGAGGAGACATAAAGGGTTGGGGTGAGTGGGTGTGTGAAACTCGTGGTGACAAATAATACCCTCACCCCTCGAAACAGAGACCTGAGAGTGTAAGAAGGGAACAGGGAACCTAGAACTTCTGCAGCGCTCTAGGAGGGTGGGGATGGAAATTGTTCACATGTGGATTGATCTCTTACACAAAGCAATAAATGCATGAGAACAGAGCCAAGCCATTAACATTAATTACTTGCATCACGGTCTAGAAGTCTCAAACCACTATCCCGTTTTTCTTCGAGCTGCACAAACAGTACTCTCTGCAGCACTGTATATATATTACATAAAACATGCTTCTGCAATTTTCACATTGTAAGGATCAACATTATGAATAAGCTACTCACGGCTTGCAGCCATTCTACTGGATGAACAGATTGTTCAAAGCAAGTAAGTAAATAAATGAAAGACACCCAATAAACGAAACCTCACATTACAAGACCCCTAAAAAGCTGCTTGCAGAATGTAATTGATGGAGAGCAATCTGTGCACAAATAACTTAAAGATGTAAAAGAGTCAGCAACAAGGGGAAAAAAAAAAGCGGCTACTTCTAGGATTTACTGACAGCTGGAGAGACCTCAAAGGTCAATTTAACTACACTGAACTGAGGAAAACAGAAGACTAGGCTTCTCCCTATATATAGTATAGCCTATACAGCTATAGGATGGTTATAGAGGCATGTGTTATACCTCTTCATTGTAGAGGAAAGTTAAACTGTTAGAAAGTCTCAGCAAGCAAGAAAGCAAGAAAAATGTCTAAAGTAGTAAATTCTGTAGCATCTTGGCCAAACAGTAATATTAGATCTCAAATAAATCCATGAAATTCTGCCTGAACTGAATGGGACAATTCACAACTCTTCAAATACTGCTTCAGTTCTACCAGCAAGGGCATTGGCTTACTCCACAGCTCACGTTTCCAAGGTTTTGTCTGCAACTGCTACGCATCATGCACCTATTAAAAGCATTTGTCCAAAGTGAATCCTAGAACAAGTTCAGCACCAACAGAGAAGTGATGACAGCCTTACCAAGGTATGGAGCAAAACTGGTTCAACGCTTTCCTACCACTACACAAACTTGTGGGCTGCAGTGAAACCGCCAAAATTCCAACAAATCAGGTTGTATAAAGTTTCCAACCACAGGTTATTACACACCCTTGTTTATTATTCCCTAGAAAGAGTGTCTCAGAGGTGATAGGGAGATAAAGGTGGCGGAAAAGAAGATGGCAACTTTCTGACTGCAAAGAAGGACGAAGTAGTACAAGAACCAGAAGAAGCAATGCCCGTCCCTACTACCCAGCGTGGGTTCTGCAAGTCACGCTTTTCAAGAGATCCAAAATACAGTCTCAAAAATAATTAGGTTTTCTTCACTGACAGCTGGTAGTTCTAGCTGGTAGTTGTGTCTTTGCAAGGAAAGAGGTTGTCTTCATTGCGGTTAATTTAAAAACAGAAATTACCAAGATATCCCAGTTTGTATATTAGGAATATTTTTGTATATTCAGAAAAAAAAAAAACAGCTAAGAGGCTGATCTTCAGAAATCTCTTGTGAAATCTTTAAAAGAATGTAAATAAAACCAGTCATTGCATGACCTACTAGCTAGTAGGAAAACTGCATAATGTCCTGTTTTCAGTGCCTCCAGGCAAACTAAGAGCACCTTCTTCCTAGCAAAGATAACATCTCTCAGAACAGTATGACTCCAAAACGTGCTGAGATCACTTCTTTCTTTTAATTTCAAGCAGCACATAAACAGAACTTGAATTTAGAGGCTTTCAATCCTTCAGAGGTCAGAAGGAAAATAGTTATGATGCATCTTCTACACCCAATTATAAATCTAAACCAACCTCTTTTATCTAGCTAATATCACACTAAATGCTAGAGGTTAGAGTAAAACCAGAGCAAGAATGATCCCCTATTGATACATATAAATTTATATGCTGGTAACAGATGTCTAGAATGAAGTCTGCCTTCCTTCTGATTATAAATTCCCAGTTCTGCTGACTACACTGGGGGCTTAAGAAACAGCAGTGGTCTAGACTGAAAAGAATTGTCCCCATTTCATCATAAAGATGCAACTAAAAGAAGACAGTTCATCACCGATTATCCATTGACTACATCACACCAGCAACTGCAACTTGTATTCCACTGAATGCAGAATAAAACATTTTGGTTTTCTATCACTAACCACTTAAACATCTACACAAAACCCACAGGCTTTACCTGAGAATGCTGAGGTAAGAAGTTCTGCCCCAGCCCCCCAAACGAAAATTCACCAGCTACGATTACTTTCTACAGACAGTTTATTCGACACTGGATTGAAATAATCATGATGTGAACTCATGACCTTTTCCAGGCAATTATACTGGCAATTATACCAGGACACCAGTTTATCTCTCACCAAAGGACCACCGGCAAAGCTCTGGGGTTGCAGAAGCAATATTGCTCCCCTCTATTTTATTCCAGGTTCTTCCACTTTTATTTTGGAAATAAATCGTTGTTATAGCCCAGAGAACTGTCCCTCTGTAGCCACTTCTAAGTCACACTGCAAAGCACAAGGGAATGTGCAACTCTACTCTTCCCTACAGGTGCACTCAGGGGAAGTTAGTAAATCCATAGAATCACAGAATGGGTTGGGTTGGAAGAGACCTTAAAGATCATCTAATTCCAACCACCCTGCCATAGGTAGGGACACATCCCACCAGACATGCCTCAAAGCCGACAGATTTTAGGAACATGGGATTTAGAAAAGTGAAGAATCATAAGACTTAACAAGGACTTTCATGCACTTCTGTTGGTGCTTCCTTGAAAAAGCTTTTATTTAGAGGCGAACACGATGAGCGTGGGGGATTTTTATATTTGCACACAAAATCCCTAACCCATTCTACCTTGTCACGTATAAAATAAGCCCACAACATCAGAGAGACCCTTTTCCTGACAGGTTAATCACGCACAAACTAGAGAAGATGGTAAGAATTTAATGCCTATGACTGTTGAGGGACTTAGCTTGTCAATGAAAACTAAAGAAATACGAAGAAAATCTGTACTGTGAACAAGTGAACAAATAAAGAGAAGTCTGTTCATAACTCTCTAAGTGCCCCAGTCCCTACAACCACACATCCTTCCACGCCTGGAAGTAAAATGTATGTGGGCGAAAGGGCAAGTTATATTTGCGGCTGTGATGAAAGCATTTGAGCAGTTACGACTGCAATACGTAGCGTAGAACTGAACTGTACTTTCATCTGCATTGTCAGAGTTATCTGTCATGAGCTTCGAAAGGACACAATCAAGCTCCTGAATCCACACAGGCATCAGAAGTATCCAGTACTTGTGGGAAGGCAATAAATGCAGCTCAAGTGGCCCACATTGACATGAGGTATGTACTTACACGATCCTTTGCTTCATTAAAATTGACTATTGCTGAGGAATCCAAATTATACTGGCACCTATCTGTTTTTGTAATTCCCATTATTTGGGAAAAATGCACTTTCAGTACTGATCTCAGACATCCTCTTTGTTTTTTAAACTAACAGAACAAAACCCAAAACAAACAAAAAAGCAAAAAAGAAAAAAAAAACAACACCAAAACAACACAATGAAAATAGCTACAAATACTGAGAACACTGGCACTAAAAACAGTTTCTGGTATCTCATGGATCACAATTCCTTGTGACCCAACATCTGTTGAAATGCACTATGCTAATTTTCAGGCTTCTAGTTTCCACCAACATGCTATACAAATATTAAGTACATCACCAGACTGTTAAACTTAATAGTCATGCTTTAAATTCTAAAAAAATAACAGAAAAAAAAAAAGTCAAAACAGTTTTTAATTACATATTGATTGTCCTCTCAGACTTCTAAAATTTTGTGGTGGTGGTTCACTATTTTGCTATGTTTCTTCCCAGAGAATACAAGTCTACACATGGTAATTTCACTGAAAATTACCTTTTTTCTGACTAAACTGCATGGATCAGCAGTCATCGTCACATTTAGTTGTGGTGGTTTTACCCAGCTGGGCAGCTGAACTCCACAACTGCTGTCTCACTCCCCCTCCTCAAAGGAAGAGGGGGAGAAAAAAACAGACTCAGCACAGGGAGATTAATGTAATTTATTGCCTATCACTACCAGACTAGAGCAGTGAGAAACTAAAAACAAACTAAATCCACCCTCTTCCACCTCCTTCCCCAGAGCTGTGCAGGGGAACGAGGGCTGTGGTCAGTCCCTGATGCTTTGTCCCCGCCGCTCCCTCACGGTCCCTCCCTGCCCCTGCTCCCCGTGGGGTCCCTCCCACGGGATGCCGTCCTGCCCGAACTGAGCCTGCGGGGGCTGCCCACAGGCAGCAGCTCTTCAACAACTGCTCCCACACGGCTCCGTACCACGGGGTCCATCCCCCAGGAGCAAACTGCTCCAGCACGGGTCCCCCACGGGCGGCAGCTCCCCCCAGGCCCCCTGCTCCTGCGTGGGCTCCTCTCCACGGGCTGCAGCTCCGGCCCGGGGCCTGCTCCTGCGGGGGCTCTCCATGGGCCGCAGCCTCCTCCAGGCCACATCCACCTGCTCCACCGGGGGCTCCTCCACGGGCTGCAGCGTGGAGATCTGCTCCGTGTGGGACCCGTGGGCTGCAGGGGGACAGCCTGCTCCACCAGGGGCCTCTCCACAGGCCGCAGGGGAACTGCTGCTGCCTGCCTGGAGCACCTCCTGCCCTCCTTCTGCACTGACCTGGGGTCTGCAGGGCTGGGTCTCTCCCATTTTCTCACTCCTCACTCTCCCAGCTGCTGTCACACAGCAGTTTTTTTTTTCCCCTTTTCTAAATCTGTGCTCCCAGAGGCCCACCCAGCATCACTCCCTGACTTGGCTCTGGCCAGCAGCAGGTCCCTTTGGACTGGCTGGAGCTGGCTCTGATCTGACATGGGGCAGCTGCTGGGTACTTCTCATAGAAACCACCCCTGCAGCCCCCCACTACCACAACCTTGGCAGGTAAACCCAATACATTAGTATGCTGAAACTATTTTAACATGCAAAGCAGCATGGTCATTAAAAAGCATCCGAGAGTAACAGCAGTAAAGAATTCATCTGCTCTTAATATGCAACATCAGTACATTTAGGTTTGGGGAACAGTTAAATGACATGCTTACTGCACTTCAAAAAAATTATACAATAAAAAATTTGTACTTACAGTAAATATTCTCCTGCCAGTCCGATCAAAAGTTACACAGTATACAGAAGATAAGTGTCCTAAAATTCGTTTATGCATCTTCATATGTTGATAGACTGCAGTTGGAACAAGGCGTTCGAGTCTGTATTTTCCATTTAGTTTTCTCGAAAACAAGGTATCCACTACCGAATGGGAAAAAAGAAAATAAACAACATTTGTATTGCGTTCATAAACTACAACATTGCTCCAGAATTGAAAGTTCATTTCAGCACTGGACCACTTCTCATATGAACACTTTACTACAGTCATTCTCTCATTTTACCATAATAAGGGAAAATTTAATACAAAAGTAGCCTATGATACAAATGTGCAACAAAGTAGTAAAGTGCAAGGCAGAGTACAAAGGTATTATACATCAAACTTCCACTTTTAAGTAACTAAATATATGCTTTTTGCTTCATGTCATAGTGTGACAAATTCAGGAGGACCAAGACAGCTTCCTTGGAGGAAACCACCTCAAATATAAGATACATACAAGCTTCCCCATAGCTATTAACTGCACACCAGAAAACATTCAAATCCTCTCCAGGGCAACCTGTTTTAGACACCTGCATAGTCAAACATTTATCCACCCTTTGCAAGATAAAACCAGTTCTTGTTTTGAAGAATACCACTGCCTACTATGGCCAAAAAAAACCAAAAAAAAACCAAAAACCAAATACAAATTTAGCAAACCCTGATTTTGACTAACAGAACTTTGTTTAAAGGGTTTAAGATTTTTTTCTTCAAGTTTAAAAGCCAAAAAGGTTCAGGAGCAGGAATCTACTTTGTTGTAACAAAATGGAAAGAAAATAAAGGTCAGAGTTATTAATTTTAAACTGCTACTCATGCAATGATAAAGCAGCAAAGGGTAGAGCTTGCATGCATGGATACACATTAGTCAAACAGTTCCCCATATTGTTCTTAGAGCAAAGAAACAGTGGCAATATATTTTATATTCCACAGAATTGTGATAAAATTTGCAAATATATCCTGCTTCTGAATATGTGAAAAGTAAAATAATAATAATAATAAATGCCCAGCAATATCCACAGCACTACACATGAAAAACAAGATCCATCACTGTCAAGACACGTAGCTGCTACTCTCGTCACTCCCCTGGTTAGTCATTCTTTACACTCCACCAGGGCAATGTGTGTGCTAGTGAACTACAGGGGACCAATGACGCTCACTGAGCAGCATCAGCTGTGAAGAGCTACAAGCCTCTTGCACTGCACGGTTTTGGCCCAGGCCAACTAGACAGTGGTTCATGAGTCAGCACAGGTCAAACTTCATTCATTATGCAAACTGGATAGTAGCTACTCTGCACGGGAGCAAAAGCACTTAGCGGTATGGACAACTGCCAAGCCCACTGGCTTCAGGCCATGAGAACAGCCCTGAAATATTTCAGTTCCTGCATATGTAGCCCAGGGATTCAAGGAAGTCTTCCTAGTTCAAGACGCTTTGTGAAGGAGCAGGATCCTTCGCTGCGGGGTGAGGCACTAACTCGCTGGGCCACTACTGCCTTAAGGCTCTGCAATATCCTCTTCACCCTCCCCCTACACAAGAAAAAGATGCAGCTGCATTTGCTTTATGACAAAGCTTTTCCTTGCCAACAGACAGTCTACTTTAGAACAGCAGGAAACCCAGATTAGTTCAGTCACAAGATAAATCGTTTCTGCTTCTGACACATCATAAAAAGAAAAAATAAAACACACACCAACCACACACAATAAAACAGAGTACGAAAAGTATTTGCCACAACAATAAAGAGATCTTACACAATCTCAACCTATTCAGAAGTTACCTTTTTGTTTGCTCTTAATGTAAGTAGGTTGCTTGGAAATCAGCTTCTAGCAAATTATATAAAAATGAATCCATAGCTCACATAAAGAAAAAAGCTAAACTAAAAGTTAACTTGCTGAGATGTTCTGTCAGTAAGTTCAGAAGTAAGCAGACTCTTTGGGAGAAAGCAACCAATGACTTCATATAAGCATTTAACTTTTAATATACAGACAAATTTTGACTTTTTTTTTTTTATTTTAATAGTCTCCATTAGTGATTTAACATAGCCTAAGCCAGTATTTCTGCTGATATTCTTGTTGATGTCAAGTGGTGATGGGCAAATTGCTACTGGTTCACGTATCTCTGGGGAACTCAAGTGTCCCTTGTTTAGTGACAATCAACCTACTGCACAAAACAGAAGCAACACAGCGACAGTGGAAATGAGAAAACTGGGATCTTACTCATTGGCTTTGAAAAAAAAAATTAGACAAAAAAACACACAAAAATCCCATTACCATTTAAAAATAAATTTAAGGGAACTAAAAAATGGTTTTAAAGGCAAAAAGTAGCATTATGAACCTATGGATGACGGGGAAGAAAATTTTTAACCAAGATCATGCTTTTCAGAAGAAAAAAAATGACAACTTCCCATAGGTTTGGACACTGTCCATTAAAAGACTGTATTTTTTAGAAGACTCCTCCAACATTTTTTTTTAAACTAAATGCTCACATCCATCATTGTTCTTCAATACAGCCTCCCATTTAACTATAATTATATTTAATCTAATTCCCTTTGCCAAGGGATCCAGCTTGATTTCTAACTGAGGCATTCCCACGTTTTATTCCAACATTTACAACTCCAGTGCATACCTTGTTAGCAAAGGAAGTACTCTTTTTTTCCCTTCAGAGTATAGGTAAAAATTAAAAATAGCTGCATCTTGTGCAACGGAACAATAAAACTGATTTTTCTGGTGTGAACCAAGGTGAGAAAGACTACCAATTGCTAATAATAACACCTTTGTACTGATTACAGGTCTTACAATTCATCATGATAAATACCCATATCTGGCCTCAATACCTTTCAGACCTTCTGTGGTCTTTAAGTTATTTTAGCTTGATTTTAACTGTATTTTTTGGGAAAAAAAGTGATTTTAGGAAACCTTGTACAGCGGTTACTCCTGCCACTCTCTTGTTTAATCCCTATTAAGAGTTTTGAGTCTTTGCTTCAGTGCTGCCTAGCCTCACACAATTGGGTCAGCACAAGCAAAGATGTTGATTCAATCACAGGAAGAGTGATAAGGTTTAAGTAGTTAAACAGCTGCAGGGGGAGCCACAAACAGTATCTAACAAGCAAGGAAAGGAGGACACAAACTTTATCCAAGGATGGTTAGAGAGCACTGGTTGGGCCCTACAATGAGTCAACCAAGAAAAGAAAGAAGGGTTGGATGCAAGAAAGAACAAAGCTACACAACTGATTACTCATTCCTTACTAGAACATCCCTGTGAAGTGGACACTGCATGGAAAAAGCTACAACCCAATGCTTGGCCAGCTAAGGGAATTAAAATTATCTTATCTTTGTGTCTGTCCACTACCCATGTGCAAGATTCTGTTTTAAAAAGAAGGAAAAAAACCAAACACAGATGTTATCAGTTGTGTGTGCGACATGGAACAACACTCCACTACTTAGTCCCAGTTGACATTTCAGTTTTCAAATATCAGTTCTTCATATTTAATAGCGAAGCTAGCTGATCAGTAAAATTCAACACCTAAAAAAAGCTACATCCTCTGCAGATGTTTGAACATGTAAGAAAAGTTTTCCACAAAAAAAAAAAATTAAGTTGCTGTCAGTTGTTTACCAGTTGCTTATAAACACAACGAATTGGCTTGTAGCTTTCAGGTAACTGGGTTCGTCTTCACTCTACATGACCAGCCTTAAAGACCGACTCTTGACCTTGGCACAGAATCACAGAGGTTGGAGGGGATGTCTGCCCAACCAAATAGGTTGCCCACGATTGTGTCTAGTTGAGTTTTGAGTATCACCAAGGATGGAGACTTCACGGCCTCTCTGGACAGCCCATGCCAATGTTTTGACCACCCACAGTAAAAAGGTACTTTCCAATGTTTCAGTGGAAATGCCTACACTTTGGTTTGTTTCCATTGCTTCTTGTCCTATCACAAGGGACCAATGAGAAGAGTCTGGCTCCATCTTCATCACAACCTGCCAATTAGGTATTTATACCCCTTCCTAAGATCTCCTTAAGCTTTCTCTTCAAGGCTAGTAAATCCCAGCCCTCTTGGTTTGTCTTTGTATGATAGACACTTCAAGCTTTTCACCATCTTCCAGGTCCTTTGCTAGACTCGCTCCACTATGTCCACGCATTTCTTGTTCTGATGAGCCCAGAGCTGGACGCAGCACTGCAGGTGGGGTCTCAGCTGTGCTGACTAGAGGGAAAGGAACAGCCTCAGCCTAACAGCAATGCACTGGATGCCACTTCTTTTCTAGATCCAACAGAACAAGATGCCACTTCTTTTTTCGTACACTGGGGACTCATGTCTGGTATGTTGAACATCAGGACGCCCAGCTCATTAAGCCCCTGTTGTGTAATTGTGCATGGAGGGGGAACCTCTGTGAGCAGAGCCCAGCAGCTGCCCCACGTCAGAGCAGAGCCAGCTCCAGCCGGCTCCACAGGTACCCACTGCTGGCCAGAGCCAAGCCAGGGAGCGATGCTGGGTGGGCCTCTAGGAGAGAAGACTGAAGGCAGGGAAAAAAAAAAAAAGCTGTGTGACAACTCCATCCTGGTAGAGCAGGTGGATGTGGCCTGGAGGAGGCTGCGGCCCATGGAGAGCCCCCGCAGGAGCAGGCCCCGGGCCGGAGCTGCAGCCCGTGGAGAGGAGCCCACGCAGGAGCAGGGGGTCTGGGGGGAGCTGCCGCCCGTGGGGGACCCGTGCTGGGGCAGTTTGCTCCTGGGGGATGGACCCCGTGGTACGGAGCCGTGTGGGAGCAGTTGTTGAAGAGCTGCTGCCTGTGGGCAGCCCCCGCAGGCTCAGTTCGGGCAGGACGGCATCTCGTGGGAGGGACCAAGAGTGACCATGAAGGAGCAGCGGAGACGAAGCGTTATGGACTGACCACAGCCCTTGTTCCCCTGCACAGCTCTGGGGAAGGAGGCGGAAGAGGGTGGATTTAGTTTGTTTTTAGTTTCTCAGTGCTGTAGCCTGCCAGTGATAAGACAATAACCTATACTAATCTCCCTATAATGAATCTGTTTTTGTCTGTGATGGTAATTATTGAGTCATCTCCCTGTCCTTATCTCAACCCTTGAGCCCTTCTCATCGTATTTTCTCCCCCTTTTCCTTTGAGGAGGGGGAGTGAGACAGCAGTTGTGGTGGAGCTCGGCTGCCCAGCAGAGAGAAACCCCCATATCTTGCTCATCCATTTCTCCAGCCTCTTAAGGGCCCTCTGAATGGCAGCACGGTCCCTTTGATGTATCAACCACCACCCCTCAGTCTGCATTGTCTGCAAACTTGGTGTTCCATCATCCGAGTCGCTACTGAAGATGTTAAACAGTACAGGTCCTAGTATTAGCCCCCAGTGTGCACCATCATCAAACAGCCCATTTGCCAGTCAATCCTTTGAGCCAAGCATTTCTGCTCATACCAAATGCCAGAACAGCTGGGGTTTGCATGGCCCTCTGGAGGCCACCTGCTCCAACCCCCTAACTTAAGCAGGGCCACCCAGAGCAGGCTGCCCAGGACCATGTCCAGGTAGCTTTTGAAGGTCTCTAGGGAGGGAGACTCCACAAACTCTGGGCAACTCTGTTCAGCCACCAACACAGTGAAGAAGTGCTTCCAGATGTTCAGAGGGAACCTTCTGTGTTCCAGTTTGTGCCCATTGCTTCTTATCCTGGCACCGGGCACCACTGCAAAGAGCCTGGCTCCATCCTCCTTGCACCCACCCTTCAGGTATTTATACACAGTGATGAGATCCCCTGAGCCTCCTCTTCTCCAGGCTGAACAGCCCCAGGTCTCTGATCCTGACCCCATTCAGCAGACAGCCCTACTCCTCCTCCTGATGATGCTAGAAGCCCTTTGTGTGTTCCTTCACACCCTTCATCAGATTCAATGCCAGAAGAGCTTGTACTTTTATTACTGCAGAGTCGCAGAACGCTACAAGTCCATTCCAACCTCAGGAAGTCACCAGGTCCAGCCTCCCCTTTGAAGGCAAGGTTACCTACAAGTTACTATGGCCCTTTACTAGACTAAAAAAAAAAAAATGTGTGGGGGGGGAGTTGCAGATGAGGGGGGTGAGAAACATGGGATTCTTTACCCATCAAGGCAAACACTTAAATACATTTATTTTTAAAAGTCACTTATAAACTGAACAACAGAGACTCGGGCTCTTTAGACAACTTAGTAAAATGGAACTTTATTTTTAAAATCTCACTTCTACTGTTATGATTCACTGCTACTAACAGCATTAATCTGAAAACCACATCTCAAGAGTCAAGATCACCTTAATTTTTTGCTTTCCCTCAGAACAATTTAAAATTTAACATACATAAAGCTGCTGAATGTAAAATGGTAGGAGTTTTCAATAGAACTTGTAAAAGATTGTATCAGGCTTTCTCCCACTCAAAAGGCACGTGGCAGGCACCAACCTGAATGCCTTCAAAGTTTTAGAAAGTCTGTAGCTCACTCCATACCCAAAATAGAACAAGCAGCTCAGAGAAATACAGCAATCTGTAAAGATAAATTCTGGTGTCTGAAAGACAGTGCAGTATTAGCTATGCTGACCTTTTTTTTCCCCTTGGCCTTTTTAATTTTATTTTATTTTTTATCCAAGTGACCAGCTTCATCACCTTATTTACATGGTCTTATCCTTGAATGTGAAATATGCCTTTAAAGATGGGGGAGAGTAACGTGCTTTACTTTACATCGAAAAGCACATACAGAAGTCTTTATAGTTTATTTTTCATTTTCTTCCCTTATGGAGTTGTGTTTAATTAAAAGTTCTATTCTGAAGAACAGAAAGCAACTTTGTTCCCCTTCCATTCACACAAAAATGAAACCAGGTTCAAAGCAAATCTTGAAGGACACTTGAGAAATGCATTTTATTCACAACTCTTAGCCATAACGAAACGAGTTGCATAGCTTGAGAGCCTAGGCACACCTCTAGTGAATACCGAGGCATTTGCAGTTGTTTAAAACAACAAGACTGCCAGACTCCTCCTGTCACTGTCTAAGCTAATAACATTAAATGTGTCACGCACTCAGGTTTTCTTCCTCCCTCCTCCACCCCTTCTGTCAAGATGTCCGGGATCAAAAAAGCAGCTTGAACTGACTTCTACCTTCCCACCATTTCTCTGTGTGACTTCCAAACTCTAAGCAGTACTCCGTGTCTTCTGGCTTACAAGCAATTTTCATCACCCATCCAGAGTGAGATAAAGCTAGCAACTGACTGAGCCAGAACTTGCCTCAGGGCAAGGCAAGGTAAAGGCAAACTGATTTCTCACTGGAGCATATCTGAGTGTATGTAAGGTCTATATACACCCAAAGCTTTACATATAAAATTTACTTGCTCAGTGAAAGTAGGTGCCAAACCCCTACCAGTTTAGAGAAACGGGAGGCGAGATGCTTGCAAAGGTAGCATGCAACAACAAATGGAAACTATGCAATCCCAAGCATTTCCAAACTCTCCCCTAACTTCAGTATAATCCCACTTACACCCAGCATATTACTTATTTGTTACATATCTCACTCAAAATATTAGGACCTTAGGACTTCTATAACATTTGTTTTTGCATAAAAAGAAGGCATTTATTGTAGTACAATTCACTTTATACTTGAATAAACACACGTAACAACATTAGTTTACACAGATAATTTAAATGTACTGCATCGCTAATATTCAAAACCTAAAGCTGGTCTTTTGGGTTAGTTTATTTTGGTTTTGTTTGTTTGTTTTTACTGTAACAGGAGTATATTATGCAAAGTACTCTTAAGTTAGCTTTTAGGCCTAAAGTATTTACTAAATTTCTAAAAACAAACATCTACACCACTAGCAGAACATCATGTTCTGTTTACAGCCGAAACAGCAGCATCATTTAATATAGAAACTGTGAGAAAAATAGAAAATCTCTCAGAATGTTTCTTGAAGCGGACTATTCAGCAAGACAATGAAATAATATTTCTCAAAGGCAGATATATGTTCATCAATCAAGAAAAACATTCTTCATTATCAGGGAACAAGCAGCCAGTCTCATTCAGCTCTTCACACATGAATGACCAGCTTCCCCAAGAGCTTTGAACTCACAGCTTTAAGCTTTGGTTCTGTGCTTTTTCAGCAGTTCCTGAAAATTACTGAAAGAGTTCCATTTCTGTTTCTGCAGGGATCTTTAACAATACAAAAGAACATATGACATAGGTCTTTGTGTTCTTAATTAACTATCTTAGTGCTTATGTTGCACAAACAATATCAACTGGAAAAACATTAGTTATTACTCAAGTTTTGTTTCTCTTTATCATATTCTACAGATACTTTATAGTTTTCTGCTGAAGCACGTATTTGTACAGATGTATTTTAACTGTGTAAAGAAGTCACAAGGCAGATGGCACAATGTGCACGAAATTTTTAAACTAAAGAATATCCTTTCAGCATCGTAATTACATCCGTCCATCAAACTAGGAAACGAGCAAATATGCTTAGAAAAATGGAAACGAAGGAAAAAGCTTGCACAACATAAAAATACTTCTTCCCATTCCTCAGCCATTTGCGGGCTCTCCATATGAAATACATACAGCCCTAAGAACATGAGTTTCCAAATGTTTTGTTGCACAAATATGTAAAATACAGCTCTCCTAGTGGAAAAGGGGCTAGCTATGTAAGAAAATGCAATCTAATATCTAATGTTATTTATAAAAGTGTCATTCCAATTCCCAATTTCATTCAAAGGATCAGACTAGAACAGGATAAACCAAGCACAAATGCTTTAACACACAGGTCTGAACGAGACATCCAAAAAATCCAAATACACTTCACAGTTGAAAACATGCAGTTACCAGCACTTATCTCAACGTTCGGAAAAGGAAATTATTGGTCATGAAAAACGTGGTACGTTGAAATAACTATAATTTTGCAAATATTCAGAGCTCTGCAAAAGGTTCAATAAAAATAACATTTACTTAGAAAGCCCTACTTGTTCTTCCTATAAACAGCCTGAAAGTTATTTCTCCTAACAGTTAACTTCTCTACCGTGGCAACTACATGTTTCTTTGCTATCTAGCTGACAGAGACTTCATGCACTGGTCTTTTCCCCTTAAAAAATTATGTACCGTGGATTAAGCCAAAGTACAAAGCAGAACAGTCTGCGTCTTCTGCTGCTCTGATTTCAAATATGTTTTAAAACACATTGCCAAGCATTGAAAAAGTTAAGCCAATCACTACTAAGGAAATCTAAGCTATTAGACAGCTCTGTCCTCCAGACACCTTGCAGATAAAGCTGCTCATCCAGCCCAAGACTGTCTAAGTTTACAATGTTCACAACAGCACACAGACACTCAGAAAGGGAAATACTCAGCCACAAGAACTCCTTCCTCCACATCTGGAGCACAACATTGGAACAATTCTGTAAATGAATACCAAAATAGCATCTGTAAACAAAAACCTACTGAATTAAAGTAGGTACTACAGGAGGGTTTTGGTGAACCGCCCCAGAACAGTATGCACATTAGCGGAGGAAGCTCTGAAAACCCAGCAACGCCATGTCCTCTCCCTATATACCAAACACCTACAAAAGCATCATGGGAAGTATGCATCTTTCACCTTAAAATAAAACAAGCCACTAGAACACCAAATACTTTGCCACCTGACCAAGACAAAGTTGGCAGCGCTTGACTTCAAAGCTTCTTAGCTGTAGCATGCCTCTGCTTCAGCTTAAGACAGAACTGTAATCCTTTGGGTGGAGCGTGATGGTGTGCACGTTGAGATTTGACTTGGAGATTCTTAGAACACTAGGAATAATCTGGAGAGCCCAAACTGAGCAGTCTCAATTTATTTTTATTTATATATAAACATAATACGTGTTTTTTAAATATCCCAATTTACGGAAACCTTACAGGCTATCAATATTCCTCAAATGGAGTTCAGACTTCAAAAAAACTGTAATGGCAAGATATCTCATTTAAAATAGCTCTGTTTGTACAGCACCTAGCTGTATATTTGTCCATTGCTACTTAGTAGCTCACCCAATGTATCTTCAGTTCTCTTTTTTTTTTTTTTTTACCATGGCCCTCACAGCAGCCCATCTTTTATCAGTGCTACACCGCATCATAGAAGCACAAAACTGGAGACTGCTTAAGCAATGAACTGTTTGATTTGATCCAGAAACCTGCTGCTGCACCATTACTTACTCCTCAAGGCATCTCAACTTGTCCTCTCACCTCCAGCAGTCTCCCAGGTTCTTAAACCTCCCATGTGTTAAAAAGAGCTACTATGCCCAATAAGGAAATATGGATTACATATTTATGTCCTTGCTTTGTGATTTAAAAAAAAAAAAAGTCAGTATATCATTGCTGTTGCTCATGAAATGTAGAGAAAGCTTCTGGGAATTTTTTTCCCTCCTCTTACAGCCACATGGTGTTTATACTTTACAGTGACTAAACAGGTGCTTAAATAGCTTTCAGGAAAGGAGGTGTAAATTAGCTGATTTGAGGCCTACCTTTGACTAACCACTGTCCTGTTTCTTTTAGAAGCAATTAGATGCTTGATGTACTCTGAAGACTTGTAAGAATTTTTGAATATGCTTTTCTGAATATTCATGCACATATGTACAGATGAAAAATCAGGCCACCCCCTGACTGAACTACGGAGAAATACTAGTATTAATACACATCATATTTTCAGATTTTCTTCCTACAAATAGTTTTAACAGAGAATAGATTACAGATCAAAATAACACCTTAAAAAGATACTAAGTATATCTTCGTTGACTCATCTTAAGAAGTAAAAAGAATGGCATCCTGTGCTAGTTGTTCGCTAGATCTCGTCAAACTTTACTTACACGGGAGACAAGAATAGGGGTGCAAACTAAGGGTAAACAAGTCATCAATCACTGAAAACTACAACATGCCCTTGTAAAGGTGCAAAGAGCCGCCTCTGAAAGGGGCCAACTCTTAAGTGCCCACAATGGAGACAAAATGATCAGGGGCTGAGTGAATGTGAATGAGCCGATTAAAAACTGGGTATCTACCCTCCTTCCAGCCTCATCCAACACTGCATTTGCACCTGCTACTACTGCCTTGGTATAATCCTTGCTAGTAATCTGGCCTTAACCTCCCCCTAGACATCAGCAGAAAAAAGATGAAAAGACGAGTGATTTTGCAGTTTTCCTATCCACAACAAAAGGAAAAGGATACTCCTTAAAAAAATCTCCTAAAACACCACATCTTGTTCTTATTTGCTAAGAGAATCAAGAAAACAAAATTTCTTGTTATAAGGTTGGAAGCTAACAGAACATATTTTAGTGAAAAAGATATGAGAGCTTGAAAATAACAACTAAATATGTATTAATAATGTGAGTGTATATATATGTATACATACACACACACACACATATAGGATATATACCCACTAGCCTCCAGTTTCTCAGCAGGACAGATAGCACATGCTTGGTGATGTAACACAGCAAACTAAAGCAGAGCTACAAAATTACTGCGTAGACCAAAGAGCAGAGAGTATCACTTCTACAGGACACTTAAATTTTTCCAAAGAAAACCATCACCAGACTATGTGATTTATTCTGTCCAACAATGGGTGCAGACAACGTCATTCTGGTTTTAAGTTGGTCCAGCATATGAATTATTCATCTACTGACAGCATTATTACATCTTTAATAAATTAGTTTTATTTGTATATATTCACTGCTAAAATGAAATTTATTCAGTTGCATGCTTCAAAGACAAAAATAACTAATTTAAGAGCAGAACTGGTGCATGAATTTACAGTATCTGTTTTTTTTTTTTCCCCACATACAAAGTTGAAAATATGGCCAGTTATGACATCTTAATAAAAAGTACTATTCAATGCAACACATATGACACAAACAGCCAAACAAACAGAACTACTATCTCACTCTCATCATTACTATAATCAATTACCCTGGAAGCTAGGTAGTACAAGGGCAACGCTATAATAAAATTGACTTACCTATGCTAGGTGGACTGCCATAGTTTACAGGTGACTCTGGAGGCCTCCCACAGTGTAATGCAGCAAGAGCAGATCCCTTCCATACAACATGCTTGCAACCTGTTTTAAAAGAATTACACAACAGATGTTTTTCCTCACACAAAAATGCAGAAGAGGCATGAAATATAATGAGCTCTCAAAACTCTCACACAGTTTTCATACTTTTGTTTGTACGAAGCAAAGACTGTCTGCCAGCTCCTAATAGCGTCTGCACTCCAGGGACACTTTGGGGAATTTCTTGCTCTAGAAGTGGTCCTAGTCGATGACATATTTGAAGCAAGTGATCAGGTGCCAAATGTCTGTAATATTTCACCTATTATGAAAGAGTAAACAAAACATTTGATAAGAAAGAACGTAATATTTTTGACAAATTACCACACTTTTTTTGCTCAGATCATTACACGAATCCTGAAGAAAATTATAGTACGTGAAAGATAAAAACATAATGACCTTTAAGTACAATAACTCATTCCAGCTGGTCCCAATTAATTTCTTCTATTCAGAGCACGCTACTTGTACAGAGAACCGTTGGTATCTACTACCAAGACTTTAAAGCACAGTTGGTCAAAGACTAATAAGCTGCTCTGTAACAGTGAAAAATGTAAAGAACATTCAATATTACATTTAATTATCTGTCTGGTCGATTTCAATTACTGTAACAGAAGAATGAGACAAGGATTCTAAGGACAGCAATATTTACAGAATTGTTGGAAGATTCAAATATATTAAGTAAGTAACATAGCTTTGTAAAAGACAGACACCTGACGCAGAAGCATTCTGCCACAACTTGTCTAAGTTTACAAGACCTCGTTGAAGCTCCACAACTGGATTTTTTTTTTTTTTAACCATCTAAAGCACATAAAACAAAATGTTGACTTAAGTAACGCAACTTTAAAACTGGTATACATGTACACCAGTTTTGTACTAAAATACTATTTTGTATAAGACTACGAATATGGCCTTTCTGTCAGTGCTCAGTTTTCAGTTGCAGGGTACCAAAGCACGCTCCTATTATCCACAACAGACCTTCTCACCACATGATTATACCAACGTCAAACCGCTATTAACGGCAGCCCAGACAAAACCAGTTCATTCTTTTGAACTACCATTATTATAGATCAAAAGATCATCTTGTATAACATCATCTTATATATCTTTACATAAAGGCTTTGAAATATATACGACAACATTAAAATCCCATTAACACAAAGCTTTCTGTTAAGAAAAAGTATTTTTAAAATGCATGTTATTGTCAGTTTAAAACATAGCAAAGAATATTTAAAACAAGACAACTAAGGGAGAGAATAGAAATTCAGTCTTCTTCTGTCCTAGTACAGCAGTTGGCATGTAGTAGTTTAAGTCCTCATCCAGCCTAAAATATGTCTTCACAGGTTTACATTTACATTGCAGAAAAAAAAACAAACAGTATTGCAGTAAAAGCTTGTGACGGTTTGCTGCTCTGCAACTACAAAAGGCCGTGACTGACATTTTAGGCAGACCGATGCTTCTGTACTACAGCCAATTAATAGGAATACACCTCATTCTTCATCAGACGTGCTCCTCTCCTGCTGACACACTGTAATCGCTTCATGTATCCCAACAATCTGCTAACGTAAAGGCTGCTGGTGTCTGACACAGGCTCTGGAAAAGCCCTGCTTACACCGGTAATTCCCACCACCCCAGCCTTCCAGTGAAGGAGGAAAAGTTTCCTCTTCTGGTACTCTTCTATGAATCACATTTCATCTGTAGAAGGCCTTGCAAGCTGCTGAATTTGACTACCCCAAAGTTAAATGACTTACAAAATTCACACGTTTAAGAAAAAAAGAGCTTATTTAAAAAAAAATTAGAAATTATTTAAGCAATACTGAAAAGCTTCAGTTGATCATACAGATTAGTTCATTTGGGTAAATTTAATGACATCAGAGAGGTACTCTTAAATGAGAAAAAAAAATAATCTCACTGAACTGAGAACCTGCGATTCTGATTCATTTTTCTTATCAGTAACATGCAAATGAAACTCGTTTCTCTTTAGAGAAGGAGGAATCACAGTCAAAACACACGCTTGAGTGCCCTAAAATATTAGAATAACTGCAAGTAGTGACAAAGCTACATACGGTTCCCACCATCAACAGCCCAGATCTATTTCCTTGGCTTTTATTCTCCTTTGCTCCTATGAAAAGGAGCACAAAAACTTAACAAATACAGCCCTTTATACTGATCTATCTGCATCCAGGCTTCACATCTCTGGAATCTGAACTTACCTCTCAAAGACTAACAACTAGGTTTTGTTGTTCGAATAGCAGCACTAAGCTACCTATGCAATGCGGTTGTCATTTTATCCTGCTCAACACATTTTTTTTTTTTTAAAAAAACATCCTCACAAGTGCACAAAATCTAAAGCAAATGAAGCAAATCAGCGTTGACACATTCCCAAACTACAGCTAGCTTGCATCTTGAGTCATCCATCTCATGATTTGTCAGAAGCCATGTGTTCATTTTTTTGTGGTTTAGCAGAAACAAGGTAGGCTCAATTCTTCCTGCAGTTTTTGAAGCAAATGATTCAAAAAAGGGGGATCTATTTGTATTATTCTTAACATTTTTAGTAGTTACGATCATCTTAAAACATACCTTTCACCTGCACTACAGTCTCTTCTTGTCCCTTTGTGAGAACACAGCCATTCGTGCCACGTTACGCAGCAGTACCGTGATGCTTCTGAACAGCATTTTTCTGAGTAATCATTGTTTGCTACTAAGCCCAGCTCATTAACAAACTGATTCAACAATACTAAGCGAGCTGTATGCTAAACAAAAATAAAATCAAATGAGTGACACGGGCCATTTAAACGCTTGGCAGTTCCAGGAAGTTTATAAAACAAATTCCAGGAACCATATATAAGAAAGTACCATTGATGGTGTAAGACAAAAGCACATAGAGGAAATTTTTAAAAAGTAAAGTAAGGCTCATTTCACTGTACAAATCTGCTAAGGTAAAAACCCCTTATTTCATTTTTAGTTTTATTTAGACCTGCTCCATTCCTTTTTCTCCTTCTATAAAAAAAAAAGTAAATAAGGGAACTTAAATAATTTGTTAAAAACACACTATTAGGTAAGTTTTCTCTGGGTACTTTCTTCTCCTTGAGGAAAAAAAAATCTCAACACTATTCATTTGTGTATGTGACTACTAGCACTACAGTAGGAGTCACAAAAGAAAAAAAATATTTAAACAAATTCATCTTAGTTCTACAAATTCCTCCCTTTCTGACAAACCATAAAAAAGCTAAAACCAACATAAAATATACCTACTGCCCTCTTAAAAATTAAAGTACTTTCAAGTCAGATTTAAGTGACAAAAAAAAGAAATAAAATTACTCTTTAAAAGGATACTTTACAAGCTTTGTCAAAAATAGAGAAGCTCGTGACAAGCCAATAGAATGATGGAAATTTGTTTTGATCCCAGGAGGAGAAAGTAGAAGGAAAAAAAAACACATGACAGATGTACAAGTATTTAAAATTCATACAGTTCTAAATGAAAAGCAGACTGGACTCTACAAACACGAATTTTAAAATTTTATGCCAAAATTGTGATGTCAAACAGTAAATAAACACAGATTTTTTTTCCTGCCAGCCCCACCTAGATGAAATTCTAGCTGGTTTCTGTCCTCCTCCCATTAGGCTGTCTGCAACATCTAACTCTGCCCTGCTCCTCCACCAGAAATGCAGAAGACAGGCTTTTGTAAGGAAAAGGACGAGCTAACTCACTTCTAGTTCAAAACACAAAGAAAACAAGTCAGTAATATTTCTTAAACATTACTATAATAAGAATCGGAACCATGAGAAAGCGCAAAATTTTCAGACGTTAAGCATGAATAATATTTTCTAGACAATAAGAAGCTGCATTACCCTCAAGTTCACCCTTCATCTCCTACCCCCAACTTTACTTATCCCAGATGAACTGCATGAGAATACACTAAAGGCAGCTACACAGCTATTTGGACTAACATTCAAAACATTATTACCTTTGAAACAGACATAAGTGCTTATATGTTCATTCTGCATGACTCTGCAGAATAATTCAGCGTCAGAATCACAATGAATGAATCAACAGAACCATAATTTAACCTAGACTCTTTAGTTAAATTTGTAATGCATAATTCAGTTACTCACAGACTCTTTTAGACACCAAGTAAAATACAACCCTCTTCTGGAGCCTCCTCCAAGCACTATGCATACTGGAACGTTTTCCAAAGCGTTGCTGGTTTTTCCCCCATGCTAACAGTTCACAGGCTTTACTGCAAGTCTAACGGCACACGTCTTTCTGAAGAGCACACTTCCACACAAGGACATTCAACAGGATCTAAGTCAGTCAGCCACTTTTATTTCAGGAGATCAGAGCTCAACCTTACTAAAGCTGGCTTGGCTGCTGGTTTTAACTACTGTGCTGTACAATTTATTACCCAAAACAAGCTCCAAACTGAGTTACAGTAATTGTTGTACTATATCAGACCATCCATCAAATTGAGATCCCTGTACCGCTAGCTACTGCCTTAATGCCTTAAAATTAGGAATTGCAATAACAAGCCGTTACTTTTCTCTGAATCATTTTGATGGGGGGAGGTGGAACAACAACGGTGAGAGTTGGAGAATTAGCGATTTTCCCAGAAACATTTATTTCTGGTGTACCTTCCAACGATGCATGATCTAAAAGCATACGGATCTTTAGCCAGTACTCCCTACAGAATGCTTTTTATTTTAACGTGAAATAGACCCATATGAAAAACCAGCTGTCCTAGGAATACATGATCTGTTTTTCAACTACTTAATACTTTTAGTGGTTAAGACCAGAGCAGATAAATCCCCCCAAACCTTAGTATGAACAACCTGCTGCAAGCTTGCTACTTACCACATGGTAAGTTATGAACAAGCGTAGTAGCACTTTCAGCCTCGTGGACCAAAACGTTCAACTATATGTACTACTGTCAGCACAGATGCACCTATATGTCTATATTAGACTCCTTCCAAACCTCTTCGTGTTTTTGTTTTGTTTTGTTTTTGTTTTGTTTGTTTTTTCTTTAAGAGAAGGTGCAGCTTAGAAACTGAATAGTCCCCTTTAGTCCATCTTTCACAATCTTAGTCTCAGCCTGAAAGAACAAGTGTAAAGCAGCTCACTGACATACACTGGTTTGCTCCTGAGGTAATGAAAGGGAATTGGTTCTTTGCACAATTAATCATTAAAATATAATGGTTTCAACAGAGAGGCTGTAACATCACCTGAACTACCAGCTATGGGAGTAATCTGTAGGACAGAAACGCTGGTATTGTAGAACCAAAAAGCAGCTATTTAAGTTTACATATGTCCAACAGCAACACTGATAATGAGACCAAAGACATTGCTAAGGATCCCAACCGTGTCACAGGTTTTCATCCCACCACGTCTAAGTCTTTCAGACCGCCTTCCCAAATACCATACAGACTTTCCTCAAAATACTGTAAATAAAAACTAGATAAGGTAGCTTTGATTTAAGTTTCATTTTTCTTCCCAGTTCTATTGAATACCTTTTCAGCACAAGAATTCGTGAAGAAACAAGCCACTTACTACTTGGTTACTTATTAAGAAACAGAATTATTAAACAGTAACCACAACACCGCCTAGAAGACCTTACTGTGTTAGAAAGTATAAGAACAATGAAACACAGTGACAATGTACAGTGTCAATGTCCTGGTCCCCTGACACTCTCTTTGGTTACCCAAAGGTTCATGAAGTTACAAAGAACAAACGTTAGAATGGCCTAAATATAAAGCCCATCATTTTCACTTTAAACCACATCTAGTAATTCAGGGCAGGGGAAGAGGAAGTGACAAATGTCAGCAAAATGGGAATAAACAATTTCTGAGAACAATAAAGCGTGTTGCACTGTCTACTAAATCCACTGCACTACCATCCTATTCGATGGGGATTCTCTGCCTTCTCCCTCCTCAACCATCACCAACATAAATAAAATCCTGCAGAGAAACTCACAGTTACTTGAATATTTCAGATAAGACAAAGACAGTTAACACAATAGTTCTGAGCGTATACACTGTGGTGCCTGTACGCTAGAAGACCTAAAACATCCCTGTGATCGCTTTGAATTGCTACAGTGAATCTTAACAGTCACCTTCAGCCAGCCGAAGTCCACCTTGCCCCGAGAAGGAACAGCCCCAGCAGATCCCCCAAACCCTCCCCAGGCCCTCCGACCATCTCCCTCATGACGGTGTAAGGCCCACGTGGTGCTGAGCGCACAGAGCCAGCTGAATCATCTGAAAATCACTGTTGTACTGCTCATTTTTCAGACAGTTCAGCTCCCTTATCTGACTGACTGCACACTTGGATGAGCACACAAAGGATGCAGCAGAACTGGATAGCTTTCAGCAACAGCACACAATTAGATCAGCTACACCCACAGTGAAACTGGAACATGAAAAAACAATTACCCTGGAGTCAAATGATGCACCATAGCTTGTTTGTGTGTCAGGGCCCTAATAAACATGTTTTAAAGCCTATAAGCAATTCAGAAGGCTCCCTCAACTCTGCTGAAGTGAGCTATTAACCCTCTCGAGAGCCCTCAATTTTCATCCCCCATCATGAAAAATTCTCTGCCTCTCAAGAAGAAAAGAAAAATAGCAGTTCAGTAAGTTTTCACAACCGATACAAGAAAATAAAAACATCCTGAGACCTGAAGAGTCTGGCCACCCTTGGTACTTAGGCTGTATGTAGAGTACTAGGGACACAGAAAGTCTTTGGCCCGAGCACACAGGTGTAGTACTGGCAACAGAAACACTAGCCTTGGCACTCTGAAATACGAGACTTCAACCTCAGAGCAAGAATCAAGTAGTTTATGCCCCAAATAGCGACTGCAGGAAAAAATAAAATATAGAAATACTAGAGTTTACGAAAAGACACCGAAGAATACAAAACACAGAACAATGACATTTCTGAGCTCATGCATTTTCCTGTGCCATTACAAGCCTGCACAGCGTGGTGTTAGCTTATACGAAAATGAAATGTTTGCTTTCATTGGCCAAAGAGAAAAACTGAAGTAATTTACTAGATGAAAATTGCTTTCAATTTAACATTATTTGCACAAATTAAGCCACAGAAATAAGATATATTAAGACTACATGTTTTGGTTGAATATTAGAAAGTTAACTCTAATAAGATTTCCTAAATAAATGTTTCCAAAAAGAGGACAAAACCAGGAACAATGTCTCTTGAAAAGATACGCTCCACTAGATCCACATAATTACACCCGTAATAAATGGCATGGGTTTGCAAATAATAGAACAGGAGCTTGGGGTTAAATCCCATCAGCTGTTGCACAGAGCCTTTACTCCCTTCTAGAGTAAAAGTCGCGCCTCTAACATCACACTTATCAGGACTTTTGATTCTTAGCTTTTCTCAGCCCTTTCTGTGAAGTTTAGTGAAAGTTCAAGGCATTCAAGTCAGGGGAAGGGTGCCAGTGCATGACAAAACATGCCTTCTGCAGAAAGAAAAGTCAGCATCTTAAAGGTAGAAAAAAAGATACACATATCTTATTGCAATTTTATCCTTAGAAGAATGAAAGAACAGAGGGCTAAATCAACACCAACTTCTAGCTTTGCAGCTAAAGATTCCTGGGTTAGAGTTAAATGAGTTTTTGTTTAACGAGAACAGGACATTGTGAAAAACACTTCTTTTGTATGAAACAACCTTCACCTTGCAAATATACTTCTGTGCCAGTTTTCACAAGCCTAAAATGTCAAGTGATACAAAGTTCACACATCTTGCCCCCCCCATTTCTAGGTAGGGGCAAAGTGGAAAAGGACACACAAATGTTTACCACCAGTCTAAGAAAGCTTTGTTAAGAAAAGAAGAGAAGGAAAAGAGAAGGGACCCAATTACCACCATACGGATCCAATTACCGCAAACACATGGATTCGGAATCAAGTCCAAACTATGAGATGTACATCTTATGTCATTACGTACCTATTCTAAGTTAGTATCCATCTGCATTCCAACAAAGAAGGGTTTGAATGAACTTGTCATTACAGCTTCTTAGCTTAACCTTACCCATTATACACTGAGACTGCACCCCCATCCCTTTAAAGGATAAAACACAATAAGGGAGTGACTTGTGCCAAGTTTTACCACTCAGCTTGTGACCGTTGCTTGGAATGGAAAATACGGCCTTCAATAACCACATGCATTACAATGCCTCAGCGAATTCACCTCTTGGTTCAGGAAAAAAAATACAATAAACAAATTGTTCCAACCCTAAGAAAAGTCCATAACTCACATTGTAGTGTTCACCAATGTATGTTCAAAACAACCTTCATGCGACCCGGTGTTTACTGGCTGCATTATGGATGGGAGCTGTTCCCTCTCTTTTTGTACGAACTCAAAAGTTCTCCATATGTCTAAATCTCACTTGTGGAGGTCAGAACTACTACAAACAGCCCGAAAGCTCAAAGGGAAACCTTGCTTTGATGAACACTACAAACAGGGCTCACTCTCCCCCTGAAATGTTATTCAGAAATTCAGAGACTGAAGTATACAATAAGGTACCTGTAACGAAAACGATAGTGGCAACAAGTTGCTAACAGGCACAGTTCAGACATCTTAACTGCTGTCTTCCCAACTACCACAGTACACAGGATAACAAAATACACGTATATTTATGTTAGCAGAGAGGGGCTCACACTACAGTAGGGGAATTAGTACCTTTTCTATCACAGATCCCCACCTGAGATGCAAAGCACACACTGGGAGATAAAAGATAAAAAGGAAAGAAAGGAAGAAGGGGGGAGAAAGAGGAAAAAAAGGCAAGAAAGGGAAGCAAACCTGGGCTGTGAACCTGGCTGCTCCGGCTATCCTTGTGCACAACAAGCAGCAAGCCCTGCAGGGCACCTCGGGAGCCAACTGGGACGCCTCAAGCTGCAGCTCCCAAGCCGGGGGAGCAACGGCGAGGATGTGCGTGCGCACATAAGCGTGCAAGTCCGCGTGCAAGCGTGCAAAAGCGCGTGTGCACGGGCGGGCGGCGAGGCGCGCCCCCGCCTCCCGCCATCCCGCCGCCGCAGGCCCCGCCCCCCTCGGGGCTGGCCCCGCCCACCCCGCGGAGGCCCCGCCCACCCCGGCAGCGAAGCCCCGCCCCCCGCGGCCCGGCCGTGACGTCCGCAGCGCCTCCGCGGCTCGCGCAGTGCGGGCGGCGGCCCCGCGCCCCTCGGGGCTGGGGGGGCTGCGCGCGGCCGCGTGCGTGCGGGGGAACGCGAGGGGAAGGGCCCGGTTAAAATAAATAAATAAATAAATAAATAACAATGATAAACCCCCCCAAGTTTTTTTTTTTATTTTTTTTTTTTTAAGTCTTTTTTTTTTTTTTTTTTTTTTTTGCGGGAAATTCAATTTTTCGGTCGGGCTGCTGAGGGAGGGAGGGAGGGAGGGAGGGGAGGAGAGGGGAGGAGCAGGAGCCGGAGCCGGGCCGGCGGCCGCTGCCTTACCAGGTTCTGGTAGCTGCGCGGGTGCTCCTTGCCCGTCCAGTCCGTGCGCTTGGGCAGCAGCTGCGGGGGGCGACAAAAGGGGGGGGGGGGGGGGGGCAGCGCCGTGAGCACCCCCCCGCCGCCCCCCGGCACCGGGCGGGGGGCGAGGGGAGGGGAAGGAGAAGGGGAAGGGGGGGGGGCGGTGTGAGGCCGCGGGCGGGGCGAGCGGCGCCGCTTACCTCTTTCTCCGCCACTTCTCGGATCAGGACCTGCGGCGACAACAAAAGGGGGACGGGGACAATAAAATCGATAAATTCGGGGAAGGAGGGGAAGGGAGGGGAAGGGAAGGGAGGGCCCTCGGCTGGGGCCCGGCCCGGCCGCCCCCCTCCCCGGCAGGCCCCGGCGGCGCCATCCGCCCCCTACCTGAGCCGCTTGCTGGCAGGGTCCGTCCTCCAGAAAGCGGGCGATGAGGAAGTAGAGCTCTGCGGGGAGAGCGGGGGAGAGGCGCTGAGGGCTGCGGAGCCCCCCCTCCTTTTTTTTTTTTTTTTTTTTCCCCCCCTTCCCCCCTCCCTCCCTTCCTCGTTCCCTCCGCGCCCGCCGCCCCGGCACTCACCCGCTCGCAGCTCCGCCGTGTGCCTGCTGCCGCCGTCCCCGGACATGGCGAGGCGAGGACCGGAGCGGCGGGAGGAGGAGGAGGAGGAGGAGGAGGAGGAGGAGGGAGAGGGGGGTGGGCGGGGGGGAGGAGGAGGAAGGGGGGGGGTCGGGCCGCGCTCCCGCGGCAGCGCCGGGGCCCAGCGGCAGGCGCCCGCCCGGCGGCTGTCACCGGCGGCTCAGCGGGACGAGGCTGGGCTCCACCATTCGAGCCCCGGGCGGGCAGCGGCAGGAGGAGGAGGAGGAGGAGGAGGAAACAACAACTCGCGGCCGCCCGCGCCGCCGCCGCCAGCAGCCAGCCAGCCAGCCAAAAGCGCGATCCCTCCGCCCGGAGAAAGAGTCCCCTCCTCCTCCTCCTCCTCCTCCTCCTCCTCCTCCCTCCGCGCCCCCCGCCTCAGCCCCGCCGGCCCCTGGCGCCGCGCCGCCCCTCCCCCGAGCCCCCGGCCCCCGCCGCGGAAGATGGAGGAGGAGGAGGAGGAGGAAGAAGGGGGGGGGGGGGTCTCGCTCCTCCTGCCCTCGCTCCTCCTGCCCTCGCCGCCCCCCGGCTGAGGGGAGAGGAGGGAGGGCGCCGCGTGCTCTGTGTGTGTGTGTGTGCGGGCGGCTCGGGCAGAAGATGGCGGGGCGGGAGGGCCGCTCGGTGTCGGAGCGGCGCTTTTCTCTGCGCCGTGCGGGAGGGAGGGAGGGAGGGAGGGCGGGCGGCCGGAGCGCGGAGGGATACGGAGGGAGCTGGGGGGGGGTTAGAGGAGGAGGAGGAGGAAGAGGAGGAGGAGGAGGGGCCGCGGAGGCTGGAGGTTGCCGAGCCTCGGTGGCGCAGCCACGGGAAGCGAGCGAAGCCAAAATGCCCCCGGGGAGCGCGGCCCCGCTGGGGAGGCGGGCTGGCGGGGGGAAGGCCGGCCCTCCTCCTCCTCTTCCTCCACCTCCTCTTCCTCCTCCTTCCTTGGCGCCCCCCGGGGGGGGGCTCCGCTGCCCCCCGGCACCCGCGCATAAGTCAGGCGTGTTGGTTTTAGGACAAAAAAAAAAAAAAACGAGAAAAAAAATGAAAAAAACAAAACAAAACACCAACCCTTCCCCCCCCCCCCCCCCCAGCCTCGTGTGTGGGCGCCGGGTTCCTGCCACGGGGGCTGGGGGGCGCCTGTAGGTTGAGCTCATCCTCCTCATCCTCATCTTCCTCCTCATCTTCCTCCTCCTCCTCAGGGCGCTGCTCGTTGTCCTCGCCTCGCCGCCGGAGCCGCCGGCCCCCGGGAGCGGAGCCGCCGGACGAGCGGGGAGCGGAGGTAACGCGGGGCTGGCCCCGGGGGTCCAAAACGCGGCCCCGGGGGGGTCCAAAACGCGGCCCCGGGGCGTGCTGAGGGCCCCTCGGGGTCGGGAAGGGGGAAACAAAGCGCAGGCCCGCTGGTGGTTAGGTTTAAAAAAGGGAGGAATCTTAAAAAAAAAAAAGTGGGGGGTGAGAGGAGCGCGGCGGTTTGTCTGCCTCATGGCTCGCAGCGAGCCTGGGCGTTCTCAGGTCGAGCCGCGGCCTTGCGAGGAGGAGCAGCTTTCAGGGCAAAACCAGCGAATTTAGCAGGGAAATCTGTCAGGCTTTCACACACGCGGCTGTTGACGAACGTAACTGGCCGAGCCAGAAGCGTGTCTGAGATGGCAGAGAAACCAGGCAGAAATACGAGGTGCGCAACGAGCCTTCGGGCCTCGGCTCTGTAACTTTGGGACAAATCGGGTTTAATCCGTATTTCTGAGCAGCCGAGGGGAGGCTTTACACGCCTGAGCCCGAGGCCCACGAGCTCGGTTTGAGAGCCCGCCGCCGGAGCTTTGTGCTGGGAATGGCGAGGGCTCCCCGCAGCCGCCCCTCTGCACGAACGGAACCGGGAAGGGTCACAGAAAGGAGGCTACAACCTCGCTGATTTATTTCCAGCCCTCTTATAAAGAGGGATTAAAAACTAGATTTATACAGCAGGAGCCCAGCTTCCATGCATTTTGACGTACAATGATCAAATTCCCTAGAAAAAAAACAAACCCAAACCTTAAAATCCTAATCTGGCGTGGTCTATAATCATGAGGGTAAAAGTGTTCCCTGTTACAGATTTTCCTGAAGCAGTAAAATCGTATGTACTAGGTTTGATCGGTTTATCTGTAGCTTCCCTTGTTTTTAAATTACAAAATGTCCGGGTGTCTCCCTTTTCCCGGTTTTTACAACAATAACCATTCTCTGCCTCGGCTTTATTTCAAATAAACACTTCAAATAATTGAAATGGCAATGAAATCATTTACCATCTAATAAAGATTTAAAAAATAAAGTGACTGGAGTCTCTTTCTTAGCTATGTAAAATATGTATCGTAATATCTCGTAGGTGGTTCTCACAACAAAGGACTACATGAATAATGTGATTAACATTTTAATTTCCCTTGATGTTTACATATAAGAACATATGTATGACATCACTAAACCTATAAACCAAGGAATGGAGAATTTTTAACGGTCAAAGAGTCTGAAAGTAGAGGAAAACTACCCTGAATATATCGAACTTCCCCGTTCTTTTGGCAACTTGTAACTTTTCCCGATGCAGATTAAAATACAGCCCACAGAATCAAAATGTTTGTGTGTTTTGTGACTAAAATAAGGATCGTGTCTTTTATTTAATTTTTTTTAGAGCACCTAGCAAAATGGAATCCCAGTCCCCGACTCAAGTCCGACCACAGCAGTGCTACAAATAATAATTAATAAGCAGATTTTACAAACATACATTCCTCTTCTCCTTACAGACAAAATCTGATTTTGTTGATGTTGTTTATATGTGGCTTAACACGGAAGTCACAATGGCCACAAGAGAAGATGCAGCGTTATTATTGTTTGGTGATGCATGTTAGAGTTTTAACAATTCCTGCAGCAGTAATAAATATTGGTGTTTTTTTTTTTTTTTCCAGAGATTAACAGGGCGTTTGTTTTTTTTCCCTGATGCAATTCAATTGAGGATGTTTTTGTTACATATACTAGTGGAGAAATATACCCTCATTTCTGAATTTTTACAATCTTGAGTGTTGGGCTTTCAAATAATTCCCTTTCTTTCATGTGATGTTGTCACCTTACATTATCCATAAGTAAAAATACATCTCTTCTACTCTGTCACTGAAATTTAATGTTTTTAAAGAGATGTTTTCATTCTGTAAAAATCGACATTAGGAAAAAAAGAGTGGAATTACTTTCCTTCTTCAGATATAACAATTGTTAGAACAAAAAAGAAAATCTTAGATTTTTTTAATCTGAAAATTTGATTGTATTAACATCTGATATCATTACATATTCTTTTTGCTGATGTTAAGTGTCCCGTTATATTTTTGTGGCTTTCAAATTTGAATATTCATACATGTTCACTAAAATAATTTTTTAAAATAATAAAATTTACTAGATTTTGCTGTTAATAAAGCTGAAAACTTAGCTATGGACTGATCCAAAGACTTTTTAAAATTTCTCCTAGCTATGTTGTCATTTTTTTTTTTTTTTTTTTAACCCCAGAAAGCGTTTAGCACTGTAAGTATCCAAATACAGATATGTTCAACAGAACGCTCTTGAATTACTGCTTATGTTTGGGAAATAAAAATGTAGTATCTTTGATTTCTTCTTGATTTGTGTGTCTTGATAAGGTTTTTTTGTTTGTTTTTAATTCATATACTTCCCTCATAATACTTTATATCAGTTATCAGTGTAGTTTAGCAATCTTGCAACCAGAAAGTGCATTACATGTTGGCTGCAGTTCTTGATATGAAAATGCTTTCTCTGTTTCTCATGAAATCTGGTCTTTTCTTTATAAACAAAGGAAAGTATTTATGGCTTGTAAATTGCCAAGCCGGACAATGTAGCTAAATACTTGAAGCACAATATTGGGGGAGTGGGGGTAGGTTATGTGAGCAACATAAAGCATTCACTAAACTTTCTTGGTTGATTTTTTTTTCATTTTTCCCCCCTCAAATGGGAATTATCACCTCCAGTTACTTGTCTTTTTGTGACTGTTGGTTCTTACTCTTGAAACCAACCATTAATTTGTCAAGGGTGAGAAGAGTGATGTTATTATGGAGCCAGCCAAGTTTTTTTGTTTTGTGTTTTTTTTTTTTTACTGTTGTTGTTATTTTGTGTAATACATATGCACATAAAGAACCAAATGTGTCAAAATACAGTACTGCCCTGAGTAAATTCCTTCTGCAGCTTTAAACAATAACCTACAATTTAGCTAAATAGCTTCACATAGAAATGGTCTTAAACACCCACTTGCTTATGCTTCATGCCTAAAAGATCCTTTCTGCAGTCTACATTGGTAACCTAGATGAACTTTCAACTGGAGAGCTCCTTACGGATGGCGTAGCCAACATGCATTCTGCCTGGTCCAGATCCTAAATACCAAAATGTATGCTTCCATTCTTGACCTTTATTTCCTTTCTCCAACACATCATTACCATTGAACATGGACGTCCTCCCACTCAACCCAAAATACACCATTTCGCCTTTTGCTTTCTTCTCTGTGATGGTGAAAAGTAGCGTAGCATTAGAGATCTCTATTACCCAAATTAACATCATCGTTGACAAATTATGCTTTTATAAAACAATACAAATCAATTCACCCCTAACAAACATATTTCTAAGTATTCTTCAATTCTGCAGGTAGAAGAGTAAAATTAACTCAGGTCCCTTATGAAAACATAATTCATTTTTATATAAAAATAAATAATAAACCTTGAATCTCCCATCAAGAATCTGAAACCAGACCTATACCTCATTTATATTTTGAGCAGAAAATGAGTCTGGTTGAAAGTCATCTTTAGTCTGCTGTTATCCAAATACATGTAGGTTGCACTAACTATGACATCCTTTCAGTTTCACTATTAAATATTTGAATGAACATGAAAAATTCCCCTTATAAAGAGAAACTAAGAAATAGACCTATGTAATTCCTACTGAATAAAAGACTTCTACTGGTTTGTTTCCTTTTTTCTTTTAAGTAATTTAATTTTTGCCCCTGTATGTTGTAAATGAACTTCGATTAGAGTAACCGAATCAGTTTGACAGTACAGCTTTCTATGCTGACTACATTTCCTAATTATCCAGAGAATTTTAAGAAAAAGATTAAACTGCTGTACTTAACTGTGCACTATTAGGCAGTTCTTCACAGAGAATTTGGGGTATTTGCCATGTTTGGTTTCACGTCCATTTGATGCCTTTCAGGTTTTCTCAGAATTCTAGAGATTGTTTTTGTTTGCTTCTTAAGCAGGACTTAGGAAAAAAAATAACATGCAGGTTCTATTTTAGAGCAACGGTAGTGCAAAATGTATATAGGAGCATGAAAACAACGTTTACTATGTTGCTTTCTATACTGGCAGGCGTTTTCTTATGTCATTACTTCTACAAAACTTTCAAAATAGTTCATTGTTACTATTCTTTCTAGTAAGGTACTCGAATACACCAAGGCACTTTCCACTGAGCACAAGAGTTAAGATGTATCAATGGTTTGTTTCACTCGTTTCATTTTAGAGTTCTAAACCTCAGAGGACTTATTTTAAGCCTAAGTGACTTTTTTTAATGTTCACAAATTATAAAGTGTATTCAGACACATTTTAATAGTGTCTGTAAATGACTATTTATCTTCCTGTTTCTTCAAATGAAAATCTAGATTTCTGTTCAACCAAGTTTAAGGGCCATTTGCGATTAGGGGGGTTGGATCTGATGTGTTAAATTATTGTAGTAACCTGGTAGAAGTGTTAGAACTTTTTAAAATGCAGGTGAGGGGTTATCTGTCTGAATCTTCAGAGTCGGGCTGGTATCAGTAGCATTGGTATAGACTTGGAATTCCCCTGAAGTTAATACAGCGGACTACTACAATTTACATCAAAGTAAAAACTTGAGAGATGCTGTCATACTTTTATCTGAGATAGTCTGATATAATTACAGGAAACGCTGAAGGGAACGTTATTTCAGTGTTTACAGATACTGTATGCAGTTTAGATAAAACCAGAGGAGGCCACGAGAAATATCAGAGATCTACCCAGAGAAGAGTAGAAGAACACTGTAGGTAAAGTTTCCCGATGATACATTCAAAATAATCTATCGGAAGAAATAATGGGAGTCAGTTATGCTCCTTATGGGCTCCTAAAGAAATAAAAGAAAGCAAGCTAAATTCAATATCTAGCTTTAACTTTAAAAAAGGACCATTCTATTTATTACATACCATCAAGAATCTGATTTTTTTTTCTAGAACTCTAATATGAAAACAGTGAAACAAACCAATGATCCATTTTATGTTGGAATATCATGCTGAGCCTTTCACCTTATCTCAGAAGAATTAGAATTCAGAGATACATGAGGAAAATAGGTAAGATCAAGAAAAAATATTATTTTAGGGATAGAATTAAAGACCAAGGAAATGGAATAAAATATTTGAAGAAGGTAAGATAAAAAATGGCACACAAAATATCTGTTTCAGAGAAGATAAAGCAGGGTCTTCAGTAAACTTTAGGATATCGTCCAAGAACTGAAGTCGTTGAAAGATTGCAAATTAAAAATGATGCTTTCCCCCCATCACAAAATATAGCCATCTTGGCTTCACTTCTGCCTCAGAATCACCAAGGCAAAGATTTTAGCAGTCTTCAGAAGAGAGAACTGACACTTCTGTGGGCAATCCAGCGAGAGTACAAGTGCAGAATGGAAGGATCATTAGGCTGATCCACTACCGCACTGCCCTGCTGCGCGCTTTAAGACAATGCCTCGTTTCTCCTGAGTGTTTCCTCCAAATGTGGTTTGATTTCATTCAGAGCTGTCATGTATTTTTATTTCTATGTAGTAGAAATATCTGCTTTCCCCAAAACAGCAATGATGCAATGCAAGGAGTACCAATATTTGCACTTACAGTAAAGAGTTTAGTGCTGTTAGCATCGAACCATTTGGCTGACAGTGCCTACTTTGCATAGCATATGTGATTTGTCAATCATCCATGAAATACACATCACTGAGATTCTGATCTCCATTTACTGTTTAGTCTTCTGAGAAAATCCTGGGCTGCAGATCCAGATTTCTTAACATTTTGTTTTCCTCTCTAGCATCCAATTGATGCCTTGAAATGATTATTTTTAATTTTTCAGTTTGCCTAGATAAACTGGAGAAGGGTTTTGGTGTGCCAGGTAGGCGTGGTTTATTAACTGAGATATAAATCGTGTAAGGTACCTGCTGCTGTAAAACCATTGGTTCCATCTCTTGATTTTACAGATTTTAAAGTACAAGAGACAGGAAGTACAATTACCCTTGCATTACATGATGCTGTTTTTTTTGTTTGCTTCCTTGTTTTAAACCCAGTACTAATTAAAGATGGAGATTGGCACATGGGCTTCCCTTTTTTCCAGGTAAGTACCTACCACAAAGTTAAAAGGCTGCTCATTCTAGCTCAACTGATCTTTAGTTTTTCCATGTAAAGTGGAGAGGCCAAGTGAAGACCAAGAAGAACTCTCTTTCAAAGGTGTCTGCCTGGATGGCTGGCTCGCTCTCTCTGGAGGTACAAAGTACTTATTGTGTTTGCTTCCCGGAGGAAGAATTTGAACTGAACTTAGATTTCCCAAGCATCCAAGTGGGTGAAAACTACCAAACTGATGGATAAAAGGCAGGGCTACCATTTGGGTTGGGGGCTAGGGTGGTAAATGGGCTCTGGAAATGTTTAATGAGGGGGGCTTGCAAGCGAGACGAGCAGAAGGTGTGTGGATCCTGAGTGGGAGTAGACAGCACTGGGGACCCTCAGAATTCTCTCAGATACCCAGAAACTCTTACTGTTGGAAAATTAAGCATCTACGTTTTGAATGGGAGTATCTCCATATTATTTCCTAGTTAACTGCTATACGTGTTCTCACCCAGCTTATCACAGCTACCCCATTAGGGTAGGTGTTCCTGAAGCAAGATCTAGAACATGAGCGTACTGCTAGTTTTTGCATGGGTGCATTCTATTAAAGCTCAGGCTTCCGAGATCAAATAAAACAGAAGGAATTGAACTTGATCTTTCAGCATCAAGTTTCACTAGTAGTAATTGCCTCTCAGCAGGCCCTTGTAAGCAAAGCACTGAATAACACTAAAAGTCAGCTCGCATAAAGAAACAAGATGTTTTACAATGACTAGATCGAGCATTTAAAGAAATGCCCAGGTATTTGTCTTTAACACAGTTCTAATTTGGGAGTTCATTATTCTGGCCATAATAAAAATACATTTACTTAGTCCGTGCATAAGGTTTTTGCATGTATGTTTGAAAGCGCTTTTGAGGAGGAACGACTGTACAGGATTCATTTTACCTTCCACCTAAATACAGCTGAAGTTTGAACCATCGAGTTAAAACACAAGTAATGCTAACCCAGCGTGTCAGCATTTGAAGAGTTGGGACCCTCCAAAAACCTCACCTTATTTTTATACCGGGTTTCTTTTTGTTTGCATGCCAGGTATGCTTGGTCTTATAAAGCAGCTGGGTCATGTTTTAAGCTTTATCTGCTAGACATTTATTAGAAATGAAAGCTGTGGTTTTTACAGTTTATTTTCCTCTAGATCTGAGCAATAAGGTAAAACACTGAATTCCTGCAAGCTGAGAAATAAAAACAGAAAACAAATTCTCCTATGTAATCTGATACAATTCATAAAAACCAGTAGGGTTTGAGAAGAACAAGCTGCAGGAGGAATTACTTGAAATCTAAATAACATTGAAAATAGCATACTGACATTTTAAAGGAGGGATCACCTCGATCCTGTTGATCGAAATTTCATCAGAACTTCATCTTTATGTCTCAGATTAAACCTTACATTTCAACACATGGTTAAAATTCAGAGAATTCTGGAAAATTTGTTTTGCACAAAACAGAAAAGAGAGTTGCCTAATAAACTACCAAAAATATTTCCTGGCGAGCCTGCCAGCTGGCAGTTTCCGAGTTTTGGTTTCGCTGTGTTGAGGGGATGCACAAGGAACACAGAGACAGAGAGCAGCTGATGAATCAGCAGAAGTCAGGGATAAGACACCTGTGCTGTAGCGAACTCCAGAACAGGATGTAAATCTATTTAAAAACTGGGAAAAATGATAAAAAAGGGCATTCCCTTAGAATGCTGAAAAAAAATAGTGTCAGCTTTCCAGCCTTCAGGTAAATGCCTGACTTGAAGAATTGATTTATGCCAAAGTTCAGAGTCAGAAACTTAAAATCATAGAGGCTCTCACTGAAGTTTCAGTATTGATGTTCCTGGTCACTGAAAGTTAAACATTACAGTCAGTTCTTAAAACCCAGCAGAATATGCCTTTTTCCTCAGACTCTGGATAACAGTTGCTGACAATTTTAACAGTATAGGCAGCTGGGTTTGAGTGCACAGATCTGAGTACTGGTGCTGTTTAAATTATTACTTAAAATTCATTTTCAAAGTAGTATACATTCTTAAAAAAATAAATAAGAGACATTCATGCACCTAATCCCATTTAAAATAACCAAGCAAACAAAAAAACACACACTGAAACCCCACAACACGATTCTTAAATTCTAGTAACAGGGCAATGCTCTCTGTTTTATCTCAGTTAAAGTCCTTTTTCCGTTGGAAAGAAAACTACCCAAATTAGAAGTCCTAACTCCCATTTCTTTCTTTGGATCTTTAAATCTAAAACAAATAAAACTCAAGTAAAATAAGAAAACCCTTCAACCCTTTACGGTCCACCACTCTCAGTGCACCCAAGACCTTATCAGACCAAGTATACCCTCAAATACGTTGCTTGTGTATGCTCCCAGCCCTGAGTTTCAGTTTGTCATCTTTCGGTAACCAGCATGCTTGGATTTTTCTTCTTCCTCCAGGAGAGGTGCGTGTGCCTCTCTGGTCATTTAATGCTGGATGTTTCTAAGAGCACAGGCCTCTCTGCGGGAGGGCAGGTCATGGCACAGTTACAGAAAATACCAATTTGAATTTCAGCATGCAGAAGGTAGGGAGCACTTGTTGCTATATTCCTCAACTCTGAATTTTACCAGTGCTAGTAAACTGATTTGCACCAGTGCTCACACTCTTCCTGAGGCTAACTGCCTTGCCCTGGCCAGGCTCATACTATTAAATTCTTGACAACGCGGATGCAGCTGTCCTGTTCGGGTGGTTAAAATTTGGGCTGAGCTAAACCCTGAACCATGCCAAGGGTTGCTTGGGAGAAAAGCTGGTTGGCCTGGACCCAATGCCGGGACTTTGCTGACAGTTCAACAGGGTAAGCAGCTGGGTTCGAGTGCCTAGCCCTGGCACCCTTTGGTTTGCTAGCTTAGTGACACTGTGACAAACACAGCGCCAAAGACCGCCATTGGGCTTTGCTTCTTAAAAATAAATAAATAAATCAGATTTTAGTATGTAAACTGTATGTGGCTGTAGTATGTAAAATATGGAACACATCCAATACAAATGTCCTTTGTTCAGAAGTTCGAGGCTGAGCTAAATCCTAGCTAGTTTCTAACAAAACCCTAATACATCTCAGTACATTTTTGCACAGCATCTGAATTATTCAATCCTTCCTTTTGTCCAGCAAATAACGACAAAGCTATGAAATGCTTTTTTGTTGCCGTTTTTGTTTTAAATACAGTGACCACTTGAATTTTGTGTGTTTTTTTTTTCTTTTGACCAGCCCATGATTTAGTAAAAATAGCGATAAGTTATTATACGTATCATACCATATGGTAACATATATGGCATATGATATACATCAAAACATTGCTATATCATTTGGTCTGGGTCTGTAAATATTGATGAGAATTTGGGTGCAGGGATCTTAAGCTTACAGAACACTGATTAGAGAGCCCATCATAGCTTGCATTTCCCGGTTCTTACGGCTGATGAAAACCCCATGAAAACTTCAGATGCAGGGCAGCTGAGATTCAAATAATTGACCATTGAAGCTTCTCAGGACTACATTATAGATCACTGAAGGAAGAGTTGATGTGGAAAACAGACACCTGGAAAATAGAAAGCGTAAAGCTGCTAAGAAGTTGGGAGAAAACTATTTAACATTAGATGGAGGTAAACATAAATTAACAGCCACCAGGGAGATTCACGGTGTGTCTCAAACTTCTACGCTGTTCTGAACTGCTAACTCCCTATGGTTAGAGGCAGCAAACAGCTGGTTGCAGTCCTTTGCAATGAATCTATTTAAAGTGCTTGAGGCACATTGCAAAGGAGATGATGCTATGGTGATCAAACACTTGCCCAGACCGTACTAGGAACAGGAAGGCTAGTTACTGCATGAAGAGCACTGAAAAGAATCCTTAAATGGGATTTGGGCTGAGGGCTTCTCACTGTCTTGTTTTATCCGGCCTTTTGAGCAGGAAAAAATCCACCCAGTTTTGAAAGACATAACAGATAACAGAGCCCTTCGTTCACGGCCCAACAATAACTTAGAAAGCTCAAACTGCCAAACATGAAGATGCATTGTTGTAAGGAGATATATGGTATCAAGTGCATCATTGTCTAATTGCTTCATGAAATAAAGGGGACAGTCAGTGTCTTCCATGTTTACTGATGTAAAACAAGGCTCTTGTTTTTAGCGATAAATTGAGTCAGCCACTGGATTTTCTGCGAATGCAGTATTTGCACTGCAGGCTACTTTACACGTATTACTTCATGTGTTTCAGAGCCTACAGACCAAAAGCACCAGCCCCTCCTGAAAAGGTAAACCAGGTCACACAGAACTCCCTGCCAGCGGATGCATTCATCAGGTGAGGAACACGATCACTGTTTTCACTCTACAGACCCAGCATTTCAAAAAGAAGTCAGACACCCCTGTGAACATGCAAGTGTGAGTCGGAGAGGGGCTTTACAGAGCCAAAGAAAGGTAAAGAAAGGTCTTCTAACATCAGTTACTTAAGACTCGTGTGGCAGTGATCCTCCTTAACTTCTTGCAGTTTCATCACTGACAGTGACATCTACTTGGAAATACGGTTTCATTTTACCTGGCCTTTGGTATGCTTTTACAAATATATATACAACTGCTGCCGTAACTGGAGCTTGCAACTCATAAATTTCATACATTTCCCATAGTCCTAACGCCATCTCTACTGCCAGAGAGGTGACTGTTCCCACATCACGGAGGATTCTCTGCTACTGGCTTTGGGAGTCTGAGTTCACTGTGACTTGTCACCATGAATGCTGCGCTTGGCTCGAGGCTCACGTGCTAACAGTGACAACTAACAAAGGAAAATCGTGTCCCTGCGCAGGGAGCTGCTATCAGGGTAATGAGGTCCTAGAGCAGCGTTCCAAACAGAGCCCGCTGGGGAGAGAGGGGGAGACCACGACATTTAAAAATTGAATATGTTTATAAAACTCTGTAATATGATATGGAAGACTTTAGTAACAGGTTCCAGACTGAGAGTTACCCTATAGGTCAAAACCTTCACGTCCTAGTTCCCTTGGCTGGCAAAGCAGGCAAAGCTTCCTGAAAGACTCTGGAAACTCATCAACTAGTAGTTATCCTCGAGGTGGAAATTTGGCACTGATGCACAAATGATACTTAATTGCAATGAAGTACGTGGCAGCTTGATTTCTCTATTGCCCTCAAGGAAATAAACACAGTTACAAGATTTACCAGAAATATATCCCAGAGGGAAGGAAAAAATAAAGTAGACTCAGTAACTGAATTGTTGATACAAGGCTTAAGGGGGAAACAGACTTGGTGATACTCAAGTCTTGCTTGCATATGCAGAGAATTCTGCAGTTTTCCTCTTGTATCTACTCCTAGAAAAATCAGTTTCTCTTGTGTTGCACGAGGTCTCTTCCTCCACCCCTACCTGCCAGATTACAGGGTTGAGACTTTTTCCATCTCTTACCTTTTTCTTCTTTTCCTGGCTTGCCTTCCACAGACTAACGCTGCTTTCAGAGTATTCACGCATCTTCTCTCCCACGTGCTGCTGTGAGGGAGCTTTCTTCCAGCCTCGTCCTGGGACATCCCCCGGCTGCCTCCTGTTGCCACAGCAGCAGCAATCCTCCCTCTGGGGCCAAATAGGCAGCCGGCTTTGAAGTGACTGTAAGCAATCACAAAAAATTCTCCAGACCCACCGCTTCTTTCTTCTCGTCAGTTACTCTAGATGCAAATGACATATTTACATCTGTTTCTTAACCTCCAGTGGCAATCAATCCCTTCGTCTTACTGTAAGAGCTCGAGTCTTCTTCCATTACAGAATATCATCAGAAATTAGAAGGGGGTTGGTTTGTTTTTACGACATTAGATCATTACAAGATTTTATTCTGATGCTTTTAAGAAAAGCTTAGAACAGCCTTCCAGCTGTCCTAGATAAGGCTAAAGTTCTTGTTCTAAAACCTTTACTTTGGGAGGAACTACAGTAGCATTTTATGCTGATTTTGAAAATGGACTGAAGACTTTGACAAGGTCATTACTTCCAGCCTCTGCACCGTCTCCTCAAGTTCTATCACTTTGCATTAAATTGTTCGTTATTAGAGTAAGACTCGTAATCAGGCAGCATAGTACCTGAAACCTTCCAATATAAGTTTGTTTTTATAATCCCCAAGCCTGAAATTTGTTTCTGAATGAGAGTCAAAACAGTGATAAAACAATTCCTACAAGTTACACTACACCAGTGGTAAAATTAAGCACAGTGGGCCCATGCACTCAATTTCTTGTTTAAGCAGGAATTTAAATTACTAGCTTTATCCCCCTAAAAGGTATTAAACTACTCTTTTCTATTCACATTTAGTGGGGAAAAACGACTAATTAGTATCAATAGACAAATCTGCAATGTAGTGTTAGTGAAGTCATTTTGCACAAGAACTTATCACTATCTTTGAAGGTGCTTACAAGAAAACAGTATTTTGCTATACCACTGAGTCTCTGCTTCTTACTTATGCACTACTTTGTTGCTAATACTATGGTTCATCACAAAGGGAGTAATATGTCAAAACTATTTATTTCTCATTCTGTCCATTTTCTATAGAAAAGCTGTAATTATTTTGATTTATTATAAATCCGGAATTGGTTATTACAGAAGGCAATCGGTGGGTCATAATCAAGGTAAATAGCAGCTTTGCAGTGAGTTCAAAGTTTGTGAATAAAGCAAAAAGTCTGTTTGTTACAGAGAACAGCAGTAGAAAATTCTTGCCTTTACAAAAATCATCACACTGAACATTTTAATGGTGCTCCTGACCATCACATTTGTGGTAATTTAACCAGCAGTAGGAGTATTGCTCTAGTTTTCCTACAGATAAAAGAACCATAATCCTTAAATTAGGAGGATGACAGAGTTCTTGCTACTGAACTTGTTTATAGACAGTCTCTGCTATCTTTTTACATTTTGATTTAAATGTATAAGTTTACTGACTCATTTAATATAAATTAAGATAGTGGGCCAAGGTGTTGTTTAAAATCAGATACCAGTCAGCTGCCCAGCAGCATTCCACGTACAATGGCCTAAGTGAAAATAAAGACCCCATGAGGGTTCCAGGTCAAAAGCAATTTATTCAGGGGAGACACATACTCCTTCACATTTCAGATTATTTTCCTTTCTCATTTGATGACACCTTATCTTTACAGCATACAGAATAGTCACTTGTTTCTCAGTTGTATTATCTCCTTCAGGTTATATAAATTTCTGTATAATTGTATTAGAAATTTAATTAACATTGTGGCTGTTGAGATTTAGTATTATGATGCATACTTCTGTATAGTATGAGTGGTTTAATTTCAAACTGTGTTCTCCCTTCACACTCTTCCTTGATTCTCCTGAAGAAAGCGCACCAAAAAAAAAAATAATGTTGTTCCTATTCTAGTAGAACTTTAACTGTTACCTATGTATATTTTGCTGTTTGTTCTAATAAAGGAACTGAAACATCCCTTAAGTTCCTTAATAAACAAACTTAATTTTCTTGATATTCTTTCTCCCTTTACCTACCTTTTTTTTTTTTTTTAAATGAACAGACCAAATAACTCTCAAAGTGTTGGGAGTTGAGCAAAACAACTAAATTTTCACTGCTGTTTTGCATAAGAATTTATTTTCCATTAGCACCCCCATAAAAGCTTACATTTCATCTGCAGTTCTCCAACTGGAAGAAGCTGCATTTGTCATTTCAAGAGTCAAAATATCAAGAGCATCCTTTGGCTGACATGTGCAATTAGCTCAAGTTCACTCAAGGACATGGAAAAAGCAGAAAGTAACAACCATGAGAAATCACAAAGGTAAGGGAATGTGGGTCTTTGACTACACAAGAGTGACATTTTCTGATCATTCATTGAGTCTTATTTCTCATGGGCCTGCCTTCCTTAAACTTGAGAACAGTCCATCCTTCTCAATAAATATATACATAAAATTGTTGTACGTACCCTGAACTACCCATCCATTACTTCCCAGAAAGGCCAAATACTCAGGGATTCTTCCAAATCTGGTGTACAAGCGTGAAGCAACCGATCATTAAATACTGATGATGCAAGTTTTTTTAAGGCTAAGATGCAGCATCTGGCCCTTTCATAAAACACTTCAAAACTAAAATGCTTACATACTTCCTGAAGGTGCTCTGAGGATCACCAGCTGCCCACAAAAACACCCTAGCCACATATGTTTGAAGGCACTATCATTCTAATTAAAAAAAAAAAAGCGTTCTACAACTTGATACAGTGCTTTGACAATTTTCCTGCATCTCTGAGAACTTGACAAATAAATGAAAAAATTGCAAAGCATCACATTTACAAAGCACTTCTGAAAAATTAGAAATATTAATTGAATCAGCAGGATAGTGTGCTTCATTAAACTTCATCTAAGTGGATTTTCTATTGTTAAATGCTTCTAACAGAACTCTAGCACTGAACTGAATCTACTAATCTGGTCAAGCTGACATGAGTTTTGTGCCAGAACTGTTACATTAGAATGTCCAATTAATTTAAGGACCAACTTCTATCTGCCAGAGGTTTAGTCAAAGGAGCTCCCCTAAAAGAAGCCTGTCCAGAGATATGTCAGTGTCTTATGATGTTACATCACTGCTGTGAAGGGTCATTTCAACAACTCCACCTGGCTAGGTAAGATTAAGCAACTAATCTCTTAGTTCTCCACAAAAACTGGTGTGAGTATAACATCATGAAACCAATCCCCAGGAATGATAAACCCATAAATTGGCAAATGCTTATAAAAAACACCTTGATGATTATGTGAAAAAGTTCAGACAGATGAAACTTCCCAAGACCACAGTATCTAAATTAACAGACTTTTCAACAGGGACAATAAGAAAACATATCAGAAGTACTGTGCAGGATTACTCAGTACGTATCAGTGAAAAACCATATCAACTTTCCTTCTGATTAGGCTACAAATTTTGTTACAGCCCTCTACCTTCCATCACCAAAAGTAGAGACTTACTTTCAATTTTCTTCCAAAACTAAGACCATGATGCAGCAAACAGACTCCGTTTATTTGGCTGTAGCAAGCCTAGCACAAGAGCAGCAGAGGTGCTTATCTTGATACCAATCTTAACTACTATTCTAGCTAGCATATAATAACATTATTTGTTTTTGCATTCAATCTCAACTTTTAACTTGTTAAGAACTATAGACAGACTTATGGTTTTCTGTTTGTTTTAATTTAAAAAAAAAAAAGAAAGCAACTGGAGATTTCTTCCCAAAGAATAAATAGAACACTAGGTCAAGCAACAGTCATTCATTTATTGACTTAAACAAGCAAGAAGTATCCTCAGACATAATGGCCACCACTTGAGCAATACAAATCAATACTACTGAAGAACAGGGAACATCTTTTTCTCTCACCCCTCCCATCCCAGAAGTAACAATAGAAATACCAGGGCCCCTAGAGAAAAGAGAAGGAGAAAAATTATAAAAGGCGCTTATAATGAGCTGCAGAGTTGAAACATGGATACTAAAAAATCATTAGCTACTCCACCATATCACCACAATCACCTCAAAAATAACTTTCATTGTTCCATTTCTACCAGGTAACAAATATATAGCGCTGTTTAACAGCGATTTCAATGTATTAACAACTGTCCTCAGCTGAAGCAGAACAGCAATTACTTGTTTATATTAAATTTGAGATTGCAGGTAGAAAGAAGTGTTTCCAGAGAATATGATGCAAGTCTTCTCTAGTTAATGAAAAGGGAGCAGGAGGAGAAACAAAGCTGTTTTTAACAGTTACTGTATGTCTGTAGCAATCAAGCAATTCATTCTCTGTTGATATTTCATTACAGACACAATATCCTGATAGAGTATGTCAGCTCTACTCACCCTATGACAGAGTATCTGAAGAATGTATCTATAAAGTCGCTTAGGTTGCGGGCCACTGAAAATCCCAACCTGCTACTCCTGTGCGGGTATTTTTTTTTTTTTATCAGACAACAGCAGAAAAAATAAAAAAATCCAAACAGACTGCATGCAAAGCTATCATTGCTATATCATTTAGTCTTCCTTGTAACAGCTGAAAATATGAGTAAGGCATTCCTCAGATTTAGAGAAAACATTAGGAGGCTGTAGTTTTGCAGGCAAGGAGACCTTTTATTTTAATCCATTAAAAGAACCCAAAATAGTCAGCAGGTGGCCACATCTATCCATGTTTCATTAAAATCACATAAACCCTAAGTACAAAAGCACCACTGATTATTGCTCTAGAAAAACTGCATGAAAAATTCAAATACGCACAGTAAAAACATCACCATATGCACAAGACTTAATTTCTTAAAGCAAGTGTATGGAATGCTGATCCAATTTTACACATACCTTGCAATATTAAGTTGATATTTATATTACTTGGCAACAATGGGAATTTCTAAAAGCACTGTTATGAGAAGGGAAATGTTCATATACAGTTTAATATGTCAACTATCATAGTCCTAAAAAAATTAGCATTTACAAAATACTTGATAAAAATATCTTTTAAAAGTTGTCCAAGAGGTACATAAAATCAACCCAAAATTTTCATGATATTTCATTCCTTCTTGTCACCTACAGATTCAGTTTTCTGAGCCTGTGGAGAAGAAAGAAAAATTAATTACTATAGTAAATTGCTGTTATATATGTATAAATACCCACACTACTCTTACTCCTCCAATTTCTTATTTTTAAACAGCTCATTTTCAAACCTATGTCGATATTACATTTACGCAAACAAAACAGGTACACTCACACACTTCTCTTAATTTATTGGTCCCAGCTTTTCAAAAGCAATTCAAGCCTTACCTGTCAGCTTCCATTGTTCATACTGAAAAGCACCACACTACTACCTGTTTCTATTCACTGCACACATGCAGAATGCTCTACCGTACCCTTAACTTTCACTGTTTCAATCTGCCCTTTTACTGACAGTGTGCTGGGTGGGGCACCTCTGGATGTTGAAACACTAACAGTTGAGCGAGAGATGCGAATCTGCAATAACATTATGGGCAATAAAAAGAAACATTATGAACATGCTATCAATGTCTGAAAGGCTGAATAATTAAAAAAGCACTGATTCAATCAGCAGGAGGTATGTGTGGAAAGTACCTCTTCAGCTTTATTTTCACCATTTTCAGATGGTGTAGTACCTTCCTTTGCAGCTTCTTGCTTTTCATCCTTCTTCCCTTTAGCACCTTTGTTGGCCTTTGTTCCAGGTTCCTTCTGACAGAAGATTAAAAACATGGGCACAAATGTTGCACGAATAGCCACAACTCTACATCTTTAACAAAAAACCTTCACATGAAGTATGAAGCAAATTCTAGCAAGCTGCATGTGCTGGACTGAAACAGAAAACCAGCTAAATACCACCTGAAAAACTTATATCCAAAGTTATCCAGACTCCCTAAATTTCTAGAAAATTTGCTTCTTTGTTTTTTCTCTTAATTCACAGGGATACAAAAAAAAAACCTCGAACTATTTTGGTTGCACTGATTAAAAATCAGAGGTATCTAAAATATCTGTATGAACAAATCCAATTACAGTATATGGAAAGCTTATTTAGCCAAGCACAAACACCACACTGCTTGTGCAGCAGCAATACAGTTTTGATTAACATGAAATAATAAATTAGATTAACAAAATTAAGCACTTTTGTTGGCTGTCCTTTTGTTAGTTTGGTAACATCTGTGATGTTCATTTCATGTCAATGAAGAACCAACCAACACATTAGAAAGGCAAACTGATAAAATTCCATCTGCAGCAACACAAAGCAGAGAATTTATCAAAAGGAACTATCCTAACATCTACAGTTTCATTTGGAGATAAGCTCTTGAACAATTCCTATGTTGAACCTACTTTTTTTTATTCCTTGCTTTCTGTATGTATTTATATTTGTGATCTAAGAGCAGCAGAAACATAGGATAAGGACAAAAACATAAGTAATGGGATAAAAATATAAATCATGTTTGGAAGAGTATTTTCTTTTACATTGGTAGCTAAAATAGTTCTGATAAACCCTGTGAATATCTTCCATGGGATCATTCGCTCCAAATTCTCCATGCAGAATGGCAACAGTAGCTGGGAGCAGGGATATGAAGGTCAGTCTCCCTTTGCATTGGAATATTAGCAACCTTTCCGGAGGGGTCCCCACAGAGCAGTGGGGCAAGGAGGAAGGGATGTCATTAATCCCAGTTACAGGGCAGCCTGAATTACTCCTTTCGCTCCTGAGCTTCGATGTTACACAGCAGCTGCAACGCCTGACTGAGACACTTACTGGTGGTGTATATCATCTTAACTCTTCAGCTACAAATGAACGAACCGAGGACTTAGTAAATCCGTAATTTAAAGCTTTGAACAATAAAAGGGATCCTGAAGCTGTATTATCTTCAGTTGTTTATTAGCGGGGTCAGAGTACACACTTGCTGCTTTTTGTTTAGGAGACCAAGATTAATATACTCCTTAAAACATGATCCGGTTAGAACTCAGAAAAAGAAAAAAAAGCAGATTACTCTATTAAAAAAAATATTTAGAGTTACATTGAAAAGGGCTCCAGTTGCCTTAGAAGTCAATGCAGCTTCATCTGACTCATTACACCACGTTCATTTTGTAACGCTTGCTGGAAGATACAGAACCTACCACATTCCCTTCCTTTACTAGTGCTCTTTTTAAGAGAGAAGCAGGACAGTCTCAGCAAGACATTGTTAGTATTTTAAGTTAGTAAGTTATAATGTGTTCAAAGTCGTAGCTTTACTTTCACACATGGACTTCATATTCTGATACTTGCCCAGCTGAGATACCAATACAAGGACTTGAAAAATGTAAGCGTGAGGAGTGCTAGACAGGAGTTTCCAGCAGTATGTTTTTTTCTGATAAAGCAATTGTTCTTATTTAGCATTCCCCTTGGGCGCAAATAGATCTACAGTTTCTGAAGTACATGATTCACATGCTGAAATCCTGGAAAGGTATTTCAGACTCTAATAAGATTTTAATTTGACTGTAACTGACCTAGAAAACCCAAACCATTCAATTTAAATATATTTAATTTCACCTTTAATTATAATTGTGCATTCTCAGCAATTGCCAGGCTTCAAGAAGAGATAAGAGTATCTCACTATGAAATGAAGTACTGCCCTTCTAGACAATGAAACAGGATGGCATGGAGTAATCTCAAATCCTATTGTAGAAACCAAACCTGTAAATTTCAGGAAAGGTGTAGGAAAGGTGAAGATTGTTTTTGAAGTAGAAACTAACTACAAACTAACATAGTCTGCATATCAAACAGGCAAGACATTTTGTTTGGGCCAGTAATGAGGCCAGGAAGGGGTGGAACAGAAAGAAAAGAATGATCTAATTTGTTTTTTCTTTGAGGGGAGAACTGGGAGGAGGGCAGAGGAGCTGATGCCTCTCACAAATACTCTGCGAATTCAACTGTTTGCAGTGCAAAAAGGGAGTGTACTTGCTTATTATTGGCTACGAGGATGGCAGCTGAAGTATATTTACCTTAGTGGTTTTCCTTGGCTTGGGTTCAGGTTTTGGTGGAGCAGGTTTCTAAAAAGACATTTTTAGTTGCATGCTGTATGAAACACATTACCAAAAGCCAGCAACCCAAGCTCCACGCAGCTTCCCCCCACCCACCCCTTCCCTTACTTCCCATTCATTACCGTGCACCTCGAAAAAGACTGAAAAACCTCAATGCACCTCCTCGCCGTACACACACCTATTTTCATTAGCTCTATGGAGTTACACTCTGGGAGTCAAAAGCGGTTCGAGGGTCATTCGAAGAGACAAACATGGAGATTAGAAGTAACTATTAAAAAAGGCCTATCAGATGTGTTCTAACAGAGAAGAGGAACTAAACCCAAGTACTAGTAGTGGCAGAGAATGAAACCCTCAAAGGACAGCCTTTTCTCTTTCACAGACAAGTTGCACTTCCACAACTAACAGCCTGCAAAAGGATACTGAGTCAACGCTGAACGTAGCAGACAGCAGTGCACTGAGGTGGGGAAATGCATCTTCTGTCAGAGTAACTTCCCAAAATCAAGAAAATTCAATTATCTTTAGCTCTAGAGTTCTTAAACACCCCTCAGCAAGAATTAAAATTGAATCAAGCAAAATGTAACAAACCTGCTTGGTCTGAGAAAGCACTAGAAAAGTATACACTAAGAGCTGTCACATATACTTACAGCTGACAATCTTGCTGATCGTCTCGTGGGCTACAGAAAAGGAAGAAAGGAGAAGACATTTTTATAGGCATACAGCAAACAGTATTCAAAGCAATACAGTATCAGTCATGATGACAGCATAAAACATGCCCCTACCAAAATACCTATCTATTGCCAAGCACAATTCAGGGCTTCCTCATCCTGGAGGACCAAAAATTTAAAAGGACAAAGTAATGCGTAATTCCTGATAAATTCTCCTCTAAATCTACTCTCAATATGGTGAAATACTATTTTCCCCCTATTTTATGAGTACTTCTGAGTCTGTTGCTGCACTTTGAAAGGTTCAAATACATTGTGTGACTACCTGTGCAGAGGACACTGAATCTTTCTCAAAAATACTTAAATTTCATAAATAGTTAGAATGATGTTTCTGTAATCTATTAGATGTTATTTGTAATAGCTGGTAAGAAATACTATCTGATAAACAGCAGAATAAAGATAACACCCTTCCCTAGAGGATATCAGACCCCTAAAATTTCAAAAATGAAACTGAGGGGCCCACTCGCTTCCACATTCCCCCCCCACACTCAGTCCAGGAGTGCATATAAAGAGGCATACAAAGGCAGCTGCAGAATCACAGGGGAAAAGGATTTCTTCTATTTAAACATAATTCTAAAAAGGAAAGAAGAACGTCAAATATTCTGCTTTTCTTCCTTCTTCCTTCATCACCTTCCTTATTAAGCTTTATTTCATTCTGTTCTTTCTCATAAATTTACCACTGAAGATGAGTTAAGTTTTCAAAGCATTTGTAAGCTTATCGGTTTGCTAAAGATATTTTTTTGCATTCATTAAAATAGATGAACCCACGATCCAGTTACACAGCATGGTTAGCAAACACGATTAAAGTTTGGCCTGTATCATAAAACTGGAATCACACTTGTAATCAAAATAAAGAGACAACTCAACTGCAACAAATATCCCATGCAACGCAGCCGAAACAGTGAATCAAAAATACCTTTTTAATTATGCATTAAGCATTTAAGTTGAGATGAAAAACCACGGCTCCACATATCTCTTGCAACAGAAAAAAAGCTGTTGTTTATGTCTGAAGAATGCAGGAGTTTTTATCCGTTGGAGCCATTTAAGTATCCTTTGTGGAAAGCAGTAATGAAAAGTTCAGATCTGGGTTCAGCAAAATAGAAGTCTTATCAAAAAACACCTAAAGATATTTTTAGCTATCAAATATTTACGCATCTTTTAACAAAAAACAAGCCTCTCTTTTCTTACAAACAAGTCTATTTTCACAACTGATGATTTCTATCCCTCAATGTCCGGGCATCAAAATGTCGTGTTAGCATTTACTTTTCAAAAGATACTGTGGTTTTCTACACAAATTAAAATCTCTCCCATATCCCCCAACTGTTCCAGTTCCATGATTGGTTTCATATATGTTTTGCGTTGCTATGAGGAACTCGGCATAAGCCCTCCAGCTCCTTTAAAAATGCCTGAATGCCTGACTGGTATGTCATTTTAATTCCCATTCAGAGCTTGTACGTAAGTTGTGTTATTTGCTTATAAGGAGATAATCAGAGTCAAGTCAAAGGCCACATTTTAATACGATTTTGGAACTTTTTTCCCCCCATTCAAACAGTTGTACTAAGACAGGAACAATCAGCTTGCCCAACTGTCTGTTTGACACTGGTCCACTAGCAAACACCCATGGAAAGAGTCCATGAAATGGAGCAGACAGAACAACACTTTGCACTTTCCTACTCCTCCAGCTTCTGGCAATCTACATGTGCAAACTTTCCAACCTGGATACTACATCACATGTTTAATAGCCCCCAAGGGACACTTTTTCCATAAACTTGTCTAAGAAGCTACTGAACTCACGGGTGCTTTCGGTTTCGATAACATCCTGTAGCAAGGAGTTCCATAATGGGATTACGTGCTGTGTGGAAAAGAAAAAGTAAAATCTCCACTCTTTGTCATCTTTCCTCTAAACTTATCGTCTTTTACCTTCACTATATCCCTCTTGTTCTCAGGTTACTAACTGCCTTTCTCTGTGTAACTGACGACTTTATCCCCTCTTATACGAAAAGTCCAGAATCCTAGACCATCTGCTGGAATCCACTGAAAAGCTGCTCCACACCCCCTGTATGTGCCACTGTACTTCGTATGCTTTTCATTCTATCCTTCTTAAGGAAGAGCCAGGAGAATTTCATTTTGTAGTTTGCATCTGGGTGCCCAAAAAAGTAATCTTGTGATATGCTGATGTTTCCCACTTTGTCCTCCAGTATTTTTCCCACATTCTATTTACTTTGTGATTAGAAGAACCACTGTTGTCTAACAACTACTCACAGCGATTCCATAATCTGGTTAACCGCTGATTTGGTGACAACCACTGCCATCTTCCCCTTGCCACGTGAATTAATTCACATTTCTCCATATTGAGTTACCACCACTTATGTTTTATCACCTAGTTATCAGTGACATCCTTCTAGGTCCCACTTCTAAATTTTTTCTGATAATGTTTTGCAAAGTTTGTCACTTCTCCACTACCCCCTCTCTTAGATTATTTAATGAATATATTCAGCAACACAAGCCTAAGCACAAATCTTAATACTCCACTGATAATTCTCCTCCAATATGAAAATTAACTATTGCTTTCCTACTTTCTTCTCATACCTTTATTTGTTATCAGTTGTTAGGAATATCTTCCTTTCAATCCATGCAAGCTTAGTTTCTTGAAGAACCAGGCTGGGGAGCCTTATACAAAGTGTTCTTTACATGTAAGCAGGCTGTACCAATTGGTATGCCAGCATTTATACACCTGTTGTCTTTTACAAACAACTCAGCCGTATGAAGTATAACCTCTTTGCAAAACTGGTGTTGACTCCCTCATTATACTATATAAATTATTATTTATTTGTCCATATGTATGCATTCTAGTGTTAATTTTTCCATATATTATCTTACTAGTTTTCCAAGTCAGACTTACAGCCTTCATTTTCCAGAATCCTTTATCTGAAGTCTTGGGAGCATTTCATCACCTTCAGTTAATCTGGTACTGGGGCCAATGCAAGCAGTAAAAGTTACATCCTGCATGTAAAAGTTTGGCTATTTCACATTTGGGCTGCCGGTGAGTACAGCCAGGCTGTCTAGATCTCACTCTGACTCAATTCAAGAACGTCCTCCAGATACTGCACCCATGGGAAATGGTTCCACTGTGAGAACCTCTGTAAGAATTACCCACAGCGGGAGTTTCATTACTGTACTTCAGCTTCACATTTTGCTTGCTGGAGGGTTTGCTCCTTCCCTCATTATTTTCCATCTTTATAAAAACACCTTTAAAAATGATAAATTTCCTTTAATTTGCTGTTAAGCCATTCTGATTGGGAGGGCTTTTGAAAAATAGCATGCTTTTCTGCAAGCCTCTAGCATGGTGTATCACATAGTCTCTCTGCCAGCTGCAACCATTAAACCTTTTAGCTGCTCCTTTTAATAGGCTATCATTTTTAATAAAATTCCCTTTCTTGATATCAAAACTTACTATTGTGGAGTTTATTTGGACTTACATTCCTGCAAGGATGACGAACCTGAATATATTATAGCCACAATTACAGATTAGTTCTCTGCTAACTGTCTTTTTAACTAACTCTTACAATACTACTGAAGAACATCAAGGACTTATTATCCTTTTATTGGCCCTTTGATTTGTTCCTCCAGGAAGCAAGCACTTACAGTTTTATTTTTATTTTTTTTTTTTTTTTTTGCCTTTGTAGTGCCACCCTGTGCCTCTTACCAAATCTCTGAAGGGTAAGTGAATCTCCATTAACACTATTGCTGTCCTCAGAACCTCTCTGATCTCCCTTAACATTCCATTGACACTTTTATTATTGTGGTCAAATGATACCGGGCCCAATTTCTACGCTATTCACATCCCATTAATGCATGGCTTGGCAACCCACAAAGGACTTAGCTGTAGTTATTGATACTATTAATCTAGAGAAATATTAAATCACAAGTAAGGCATGTAACAATTCCATCACATCTCTAACACAATGTAGTTCTCCAAACTGGATAATTTGTGCCCCAACAAGTTTCCATTACCTACTGATGCCCTCATTTAAAACGAGCAGGTCCAAGTTGCCCAGATTTCGATTTGCTGTTCTTACAATGCAAGTTTGCTGCCTGTTCTCACAGGGGTGACTTAAGCAGAGCTTTACTTCTCAATACTGCTCTTTGACTTTTCAGATGTCAACTTCTACGGTTTCTGTGCCATCTCCCTCCCCATCCCGCTACCCAGGAGCACTGACTTCATCCTATATACTCTTTCAAACAATTTTAAATAACACATCTGAGGGAGACTGACAAGTTCTTCAGATCTCCTCAATGCCATCCATATGGGACTGTTTTGGTTCAGACTGAGGCCACCCTTTCTGCACAAATGCCACCTATTCCAAGAGCTCCCACAGTTTCTAATCTAATCCCTTCAACTATGTTCCTCACTCACCCACTGAGAGCTACAGGTATGTTTGTTGAGACTATTCTTTTTTTTTTTTCCTCCCCTCCTGTAGCATCATCAGCCACTATTATCTTGACTGAAGACTACTCTAAGAGCTCTCACATTTCAGAGTAAGCAGCCTCTCTCTAGAGAACCTGTATATTTCTGTAAGTTTCTTGGTCCTTCTTTATACAAGCAATCAGCTCTCAAACTTTTAGGGGAAGGAACCTTACTTTCCTGTCCCTTGAAGAAGTAATATTTAAACTGGGACAGAGAAAACCATTAATTCAGAGCAAAAAAGATTATATTTTTACGATGATTTAGTCAGCCTTTTCATATTTTGTGAAAGAGAAACTAATTGGTCTTAGAGAAAATTTCATAGGAAGATACTGAGATACCAAAACCCATTCTTCTCAGACTTCCTTTCCAGTTATTTTTTTTTTTTTAGGAGCTCATTATAATCGCTCCTATTGTTTGAATATTTTGACATTTTCTTTGCATCTTTTTTCTGCTGGATTGACCAGCAACCAACTTCTCAAACTTCATTTGACTTTTTCCCAAGGGTTTACAAGAAGAGCAGTTAAGGTTTAATTCATCTGAACATTCACCCGTCAGGTCCTGATTTAACTTTGTCTGCTACAAAAGATGACAACCTAAGGAAACAAATCCCCATACTCCCTTAGCCCCTCCTTTTTTTTTTTTTTTTTTTTTAATTCACGTTATGGCCTGTGACAGACAAACTCCAGCAAACCTTACTGTAGTGGTCAAGACACCACCTGCTGCTTCCTTGCCTTTTCTGACAGCAGTTACTGTGCCCTTAAAACGAATTCAGACAAAGAAAACACACAAATGTGTCAGCTGCTCCAGTTCAGAGCCTGGTATCTGAATTCAAGACACCCTTCCATCAGTCACTTAAGCTAAGAATAGCTTTGATGGAGAGTGGCTGAGGTGCGTGTATTAACCCTCTTCTGCCAACTCACTAGAGACACAGCAACACGGTTCCAGGCAGTGACACCCCACGCTGCCGCATTACCAGAGTTTATCTATAAAAGCCCTAAATGGTTCTGAAATTTACTTTGTGTACCGGTTAAGTCCTATGAAACCTTAGCGCACCAAAACCAAACCATGCCAAAAAAAGCTACAAACGTGGTTTGCTGCTGGTTTTAAGCAAACTCTTTATTCCCACTGAAAACACCTCACCAGAAGTGGCAGAGCAACGCACAGTCTTCTGATATGCAAGACCACAGTTCTCCAGTTAAATAAATACATACCAAAATGAATTGAAAGAAAAAAAATAAAAAGGAAATATACTTGCCTCTTGTTTAGTTACTTTTGCTGCATCCTTGCCTTCAGCACCCTCTGGAGACTAAAAGAAAATATTAAGTCAGTGCTTTTATTACAGACTTAAAAGCATCTAAGCAACAGCAAACAAAATTGTGGTGAAGACTCTTTTTTTCTATCCATTGCAGCAACTTAAGGAAGCCTGGTGCAGGCACCATTGTACCAAAGTCATTCTAGATTTTTCAGACAGGAACACCAGGACTGATCATCACCAGGAACACATGTATCATACCACACAGCATCCCCCAGTGATCCCTGTAGCCAATTAACCAAAGCATCTGCAGGCTCCACTGGAGTTTCACCTAATCAGCAGTTGGCAGCACAACAGTATGAACTGGAAACCTGAGGTTTGCTCTTCTAGGGCTTCTGAAATCCCCAAGAAACTTCACATGTTTCTTCCCAAACATGAACTTCACTGGTAATGAGATGAGGTGAACCAAAAAAGCCCAGCATTACTGAAATGAGTGATTTCTTTATCTTATTTACTCCTTTTGTGCCTCAGGCTCACTCAGCTGGAAGCTTTAACAGTATTTTCCCCTCATCTCATCTCCACCATCAAAACAGCAAAAATCAGTAAAACACCAAGACTTCTGCAGGAAAGCTAGGGACAAACATAAGAACATCATGAGAACAAAGCCTCAACCTGGCCGTTGTCTGCCAGAGGTACCAAGGAAACATTAGTTGAACCACTGCTAGAAATCCAGCTTCTGTTCTTTCATTTACAACCAAAGATGCTTTACTTTACATTTTGCAAACGACACGGTTTCCACCTAGATGCACGAAATTCATGGAAAAACAGCACACAGTAGCAGCTGGAGGAGAACTACGAGAAACGCATGTTTTTAAAAAAGGCATTTAACAGGCAGCAGAGAAGGCAATTTGGTAGCCCTTCTGTTTTTCAATCAGTAAAGGAGCAGGCTAGTTATCTTTTCCTTTCTCCTTCCAATTCACCCCTTACACACACAGGTTTTGACACGGAATTCCTTGGAGTTACGCAGGTGGGGGTTGGAGCAGAGAAAAGGACCGGCGGGTTTGCAGCAGCTGCCCACTGCCTTCTCCTGTCACTGGGCACTAACGTACTTACAGAAAGACACTTTGCAACTCCCTGCTCGAAAATAAAATGTGGCTTTGTTACTCGGTGCTCTCCAGCCAGAAGCGAGGCATGCCACAAGAGCAGCTGGTTTAAAAAAAGCCGAGGAGCGATCGTCTAAGCAGCTAGCAAACAGCAGGAAGTTAAGCAGCACCGAGCGGGGTAGAGCAACTCAGAATAGCAACAGTCAGGCATCCAAAATGGAGCCTGGCTGCTCCCCCAGCTACTGCAGCCACAGCGGCCTCCCGCAGGACTGCTTCAGGTTTGCATTCCTAAAAGCCTCTCGGTTTGGTTACGAAAGAGCTGCTATAGCTCGATGGTGTGATGCTGGGAGCATAAAGAGCCGTAAGCAAAACAAAAACAAGCAGCTCCACGATCAGTCACTACCAGCCTTGTTCCTACAACTTCCCTCTTCAGCGCACAATATGGTGCGAGCTTCAAGCACAGCCTTCCCATAGTTCATGAATTCGTAACATCTGTTTCTCCTGTATGAATTTTCTCAAGTCTTAACAAACTTGCGCTGCACCCTTTCTGTTACAGGGAACTCAAATAGCATCCTTCCTGCACGGGGCACCGATTTATATATGAAACCTGTGAGAGAATGTCTCTTCTTGGCCCCCGTGAGGAGAAGAGGCTCGAGATTTATAGGGGCAGGGACAGAAAGACGGCATGATTCATTTCCTTTGGAAGCCAGGCTGAAAAACTCCCCATAAACTAAATGAAACTGATTCGCACTCCACAAGCGGGCTGTTTTACACCGTTTCACTTTTAGGAGCCACAGAGCTTTGAAACAGGGCTAAATCTTCACCAGACGGCACTGTCACATGCCAGCAGTCTTGCAGTAATCGCCCGGGAGCAAACTCTCATCCTGCAACACCATATAGTTAACACACAGTAATTTACCCCATTATCTCCAGCACTAACGAAAGACACGTCCGCGTTTCTGACAGACGGGGCAGTCTGTTTTTAGATGCCAGTATTGACGACCGATTTAAAAACTGAAAACGACTGATTTAAAAACAGCTTGACGACAGATTTAAAAACTGCTCACAAGGCTAACCACAGGAAAAAAAAAAGTGAAGTTATATTAAAATATCCTTAACGCAGCCACAACCGCTGTACAGCACGACGACACGTTACGTAACAGCCCGATTAAGTTAGCTAATTAGCCCAGAATTCCTTCTCAGGAAAATCCAACAGCGATTCTGAAGGCCAAGTGCTTTCCTCCATGGAGGGAGGTGCACAGGAACCATCCAGAGGTGCGAGCAAGCAGCATGGGGTTGCACCAGGCTCCCATTTCCACGCCGGCGCCGATCCCTCCCCTCTGCGCTCGCCCTCCCAGGGCCTTGCCTCCCCAGGAGGCTGGCAGCGCCGTGGGGGAGGCCGTGTCGCCGATGAGGTAATCGATCCAGCTGAAAAATAGCCTGCTGCTTAAACAAGTGCATAAATATTATAAATACAGATACAGATGATAAGTATGGAGCCCCCCCGGCCCGCTCCAGCGGACTCCTTTGGCTGCGCAGCTGCACAAACAACTGAGGCAGCGCAACGGACAAGGGCGAAGTGGCACAGGCAGTCGCAAGCAGCCCGGGACTCTTTAGGCTGACAGACACCAAAAAACTTGTCAGATAGGGCTACAACAGATTTGCTAACGGAGGAACAGGAGCTTGTTTTCCCCTCTGTGAGCCCTGCTTGGGCATTCCAGTCTGACGTGGATCTCCATGCTAGTTTCCACTGTGCTCTCTCCTCTCCCTTGGGATCAGAGATTCGTATGTGAACGGATTTGAGCCAAGCGCAGCTCCCAAAGAACTTGGCATGCCACACACAGTGGCAGTCTGCACCCGTATCTGGGAGTCACCGGGCTTTTACGTAGAAACCACCAAAACCTTCAGGTCCGTGTCCCAGCTCTTGCCCTTTCTGCTGGTGCCAAACCACCAAAGGAACCCTGGTTTCAAGGCCGCCAAGCGTACCGAGTCACCCATCGTCTTGGCACGTGGCTCACCGTGTTTCACATGACACCCCGAGCACATTAAAACGTGCCCTGGTTACCGTGCCTTGCTCTGCAAACTGCCCGGGGGTGGGACCATCCACATGGTGAATTTGGTGAAGCAAAATCAAGATCAGTGCTGGCACCGAACCACAGAGATGGGCACAGCACAGCCTTGGTGATTCCCCAGCTGCCGCCCCTCGCACACCCATATTACGCTCATAAAGGGGCCTCTGTAGGCCTGCTGCATCTGACTCTGCGTGGACGCCTACGAGAGACAAGGCAGATAATAAAAGAAACAACAGATAAGGCCCAGATAACGGTGATTTTTTTTTTTCCAGTCGCAGAGGTACACAGAAGGCACAGCAAAGGAGCTGACTGGCTAACTATAAATATGCTTTTGACATTTAATCTAACGGCAAGTTTTAGGTTCAGATGACCACACATTGTGTCATACCTCCATTTGCACTACGTATTGGCAATACAATTGGAAATGAAGCTGCATCTAAGCTTTGCGAGGTCTGTCAGATCTGCATAACTTTCATACCACAAGATTAACCTGAAAGGCTGCTTGCAAGATTCCCCGTGCCTATCAGCAATCAGTTGGATTTTGTGGTGGGTTGGTTTTGTTGGTTTTTTTTGGCCTTCTCCTCTTTAGGGTATAACCTAGAAAATGGTTTTGAGAAGACTGGAAAAAAAAATATTAAATTATTGAGAGCACTCAGAACAAAAGAAAAAAGGTAAAGGAATATTAAAATTGAGCTTGTTTACATAGACAGTTCTTGCATTTCACCAGCTGTGAAGTATGCACAAGAACTGGTGTTTCCACACACCACAACAATACGGTGGTACCTGCAATGCCAACACCATTACAGAACTGTTGAGTTGAAAAGAGAAAACTAGATAACTGTTTTAAGAAAACATGTAAAAGAACAAACTGACAAATTTCCATTGTTGTTCTGAAGGCTAGATTACCTGGTGGAGATGCACCACAAAAGAAAAGGAAAAAAGCTTCAATTCTCTAATTGAAATCCTGCAACATAAGCAGGATTTAATGGGGACACAGTAACCCACGGTAGTGAAGTTATTGATGTTCGTTCGAGAGATCCAAAGGTGCATGTTTGAACCTGCAGCGACCAGCTTCAGGATAAACACTTCATACATACATGAGTGGGTTGCACTATCGTAAAGGAGAGTACATTAAAGACACGAAAAGTGAGAATACAAGAATGTGAGAAGTAACAGTTGGCATAGGAGGTGGCTTATAAAATGAAACAGATCATTTATTCCTATTACTAGCTGACACTCTATCTCAGCTCTGATGGGACAAAAATTAGTCCTTTCATACCCTTGCAAAAAGCAGATACCAATTTCATAGTAACTACCAGGTTAAGGAGTTACAAAGGCAAGAAGCCTTCACTGTCCTACCACATGAGCACTCTCTGTAGTGTTTCCTCCCTTCTTTGCAAGCTGTTTTGCTCAGCCACACCTCAATACGCTGCCTGCGATGGGATTTGCCTGTGGATACTTTCCTGGCTCACTGTTCTAGCTGTGATTTCCATGACGTAATGCTTTGGTCATTCCTCCAACAACTTTTTTCACCAACCAAAATATGATAAAAGCTTGCAACAAAACCACTGCAGGAAAAAAAAAAAGACATCATATCAAGCCCTAAGCCTTTTTTTTTTTTTTTGAGGGGTGGGTACTGCAATGTTTTCCTAAAATTTCCACTCCCCTCACTTCCCTGTGAATAGAGCTCTGCTTTAGCCTAAATTTAATTCAATGAATTTTCCCCACACATGCAAGATCTTCTAATTACTTCTGTTTTGTGCCACTTCATAAATGTAATTAAAATGCTGTTTGTTTCTTGTTTTAGATTAACAGAGACTCTGCGTGTTGACTAATTTAACACCAACCAACTCCTGCACCATCCTTCTAACCACTGTTTCCTCCTTTAGCTCCTCCAGGATCTTATCATTAACCTTTGTTTATAGCTGGTTCTTCGATCTGCTTTCAGCTGATACAACTATGCTCACTGCCAAGGAAATCTGAATGAACTCTGAAAGTGGAATTAAATCACCCTATTAAATGCTTTAAGAAATCAGGTATTCTTCCTACTGCACTCCTTCGTTCCTTTTTTTTTCTACAAGCCTGACCCTGGCCTAAAAGAAAAAAATGCCATTAATGTCAAAAACATGTAATTCTGCCAGAACCATGAAGTACAGAATAAATCTGTTTAGTGGTTGCATTTTTTAAATACTTATCCAAACTGACGTCTTGTACTCTTCCAAAAATCTGTGGGTTTTGTTTTATATATATATATATATATATATGTGTGTGTGTGTGTATATATATATATAAAACATTTCATATATATTTAAAAAAAAAAGAAGAGAGTTCCACTATGCAGATTCAGCTTCGGAGGTGGGGGTACATTTATACATTATTTATATATCTGCACACACATATGTATGTGCACACAAACATATGTAGATATAAGTTATACATATGTATAATCTGTGCAATTTTTGTATGTGTATATATACTTACATATATAAATAAAATCTTGATTCTGTACAGGGGGAGGCTGGGAGCTGCATGTTCCTAAAGCTTGTCAAGAAATATTTATAAAGCTCTAAAACATGCGTGACATAGTAACTCCCTCCTGCTCCAGACACCAAATTGCCAAATTACGTTTTGCTACTTGTAATAAATCAAACACATACCCCTTACTTTACAAAAAAAACTGTTTAAATACTTATTCTTTAAATCTATATAATATTTAATCTTTTCTGTTAAGAAGCATTACAACATTACAATGAAATATTATACAAGACGTCATTTTTAGAATATTAATCCCTTTACTTATGTCTACTAAGAGCAGAATATTTAATTTCCTAATCCTTCGGAGAAAATGTTGTTGAATCATGAAGTTCTGAAAACACAAACCATACTTAAAAGTATAAATATAAAGAAGGCCATTAATATCCCCTGGTATTAATGTGCAAGCAGAAAAAAAAAATCAGTGAGAAAACAGTTCCTGATCAAAATCTCTGTTCTTCATTAGAAATTCAAGCCAAACAGAAAAAAGATGCATTACATTTTCAAAGAATATGTGAGAAAATAAGAATACAAACAGCCTGGATATAATCAAAATCACTAGGCTCAGAAAACAAAACAAGCACATTTTATTAGATTCCTTAACTTTCAAACAGTTAAATTCTGTGAGCTTTATGCTTTTCCAGAGCAGACAGACGAGACAGAAAACAGTTCAGGCCTGGGGTATTTCTAGATATCCAAAACCTGCCAGAATAAGTACTTTTCCTTCATTGTAGATAGAGGCTTTGCTATTCCAACTGAACGGGAATGGCAATGATTGACCAATATAATTTAAACCACACTGAAATTTGATGGCACACTTTGAAAGTCTCAAAACTGGCTTGGCTTTTAGTTTTTATACCCTTTACGTGAAGGGTTATATGATTCGGACTGGGACAACAGACAAAAAAAAAACAGAGGCAAGACCTTCCAAATTTGTCTTCCCTCGAGTCAGGTTTTGGAATGGGCCATCTTCTACCTGTAACAGTGAAGGAGTAACAGCACTTTTCAGAGGTTGCAGTTCAGATCTTAAAAACAGCCATGTAACTTAAGACAGTTCCTTATTCAGACACTGAAATAATTAGCTGTTTTAAAACATGCCCATCAGCCACGGGAGCAGTGAGCAGAGCTCGTCTATCTGAAGTCATCCAGTTTCCCCTGAACTCCAGACCTGAGAATTCAGCTAGGTAGTGAGTAAATTCCTGTCTCAATATTTGCTTAGCAACTTTACTGCCACCATAAAATAAAAAGGCAGATTCAAAGAATATGATGGATGACATTCAACCACTAATAATAATACTTCTCTGGCCTTTCAAAGCTGGTGCCACTTCTGTAAGTGAGATGGAGCTGATGGACTCACGCAAGTCTACATGCACAGAGCTTTTAAAACCTTAAAGGCCAGGTTTTGAAATCACCCATGTCTGAATGGAACTGATCAGGCCTGCAAAGCAAAACAGCATCAAAAACTTCTGAAAAAATATGGAAAAAAAATCATCTCCTTAAAGACAGAGATTAATTTATTAATTAATTAAATTATTTAATTTAATTTATTAAAATTAATTTATTAACTATTTTCAATAGCATAATTGATTCCCAAAAATAGCCACCTCTGACAAAGATGTATCACGAATGACAGAAAAAAGGTGTGTAATTCCTCCCCTCCCAGAGGACGTAACTGTGATAAAAACACAGAAATCTAGAAAAGAGCCTTTGTTGGTTTTATTGCAACTGAGAGGCGCCACAGAACATCAGGCGCCTCGGAGCTGACAGCGGCAGGGCCCCACGTAAGAGGGGCACGCGGTGCCATGCCCCAGACCCACCAACCTCTTTTGTCCCAGTAATGCTTCCAGCTGGGGTTGACAAGAGCATCGCCCTACTACAGCAGGCAGAACGGAGAGCTCCACACACAACCTAAATATGTTCCAAAAGAAGATAAACCAAGGGGCTAAGTCTGAGAGGAGGAGGCGGGTGGGAAAAGAAAGGATGCGGGGCAGTGACAAAGGATGTTCCTACTACGAACAGCACCAACACCTCTCTTCAACTCTGCTTGAGAGGAACAGAAGAGTGCAGAAGTAAATGTCATCAGACACTCGACTTCCAGCCGTGGAAGCACGCTCTGCTGCTACTAACTCAGCATTAGGCCAACAGAGAAATCTAGGTGGGAAGAGCTGACATACCTACACAGTCCCAGCGAAGCTGGTGTTGATGGGAACGCACACAATCTTCCTGTGCAGACAGATCCTAACACTCTTGGGGAATTGCCTTCTATATTTGCAGCTTTCACTGTTACCAAGCACACCCACTCTTTACTACAGGAAGACAGGAGCGGTATCTCCAAGCTACAGGAGTAATTAATTGAAAATTGGTCACCAAGGGACACCGAGGGAAGAAAATAACCAAACAAGCCCGGCACATCTTTTTCCATAACAGTGCCAGGATACAATCTGACCGCTGAGTTGTTCTGAGGAGCAATGCCTAATAAAATAAGGAGCACCCCTCTACATACCCTAACTTAGGGGCTTGGGGACAGCCAGAGGAAGGCTGGCTATGGCTGCGCTCTGGTGAGCGCCTGGCTAGCAGCAGCGGCCAAGGTGCTAGGGATAGTTCTGCATGTCCCCACCAGACAGCCAGCCTCCTCTTCGTGCCAGCCTGTGGGAAGCTACAGCAGCAGAACTGCCTGCCCCAAAACTACCTCAAACGTGTATGACGGCCCACAGGTTAAATCCGGGTGAGGAGAGGAACGGGTGTCTGGAACTGCTTCTTTTGGTCTGGATACGGCCACCCGAAGTATCTGTCAAACTGCAGTCCGACCTGTGAAGTCGCACAGCGCCAGTTTTGCTGACAGTAAAACTGAAATAAGAGGATCTTACTTCTGAATGCAGCCAGCTGCTCACTCCCAGCCCAACTCCCTCCTAACGGGTTATCACACATTCGTTGCACCATCGTGTAGCAGCATCTCAAAACTGGAGCAATAAAATGATCCAAGGGAAAAAAAATTCAAGGGCATGTTCACATCTGTTGAGTAAGAATGCTTTAAGAGGATCACGGCCTGCAACCTTAAGTCCAGTGCCTGAAAATGCCTTTTTGGCTAACGGACCATGGCAGAAATCACTGTTCTATCTGAGCTTGGTTAACAAAGAGAAAGTGCGAACTTCTAACAAAAGCTGTAATCTGGTCTGCTTACACCCTGCACTAAAGGCACGCTTATGTCAAGCAAAAGTCAACTTCACAGAATCACAGAATCCTCTAGGTTGGAAGAGACCTCCAAGATCACCTAGTCCAACCTCTGACCTAACACTAACAAGTCCTCCACTAAACCATATCACTAAGGGCTACATCTAAACGTCTCTTAAAGACCTCCAGGGATGGTGACTCAACCACCCCTCTGGGCAGTCCATTCCAGTGCCTAACAACCCTTTCAGTAAAGAAGTTCTTCCTAACATCCAACCTAAACCTCCCCTGGCGCAACTTTAGCCCATTCCCCCTCGTCCTGTCACCAGGCACGTCATACAACTTCTCTGAAACAAGGATACGTCTTGGTACATAGCAGTTCTATGTACTGCTTGGGTATAAAATAGCAGAGAAAGTAACAGTTTTTCTAGTAAGATAGAGAGAAAAACAGCACTGAACTGCATGGCGTATACCAGCTACATCCAGTTACATAAACAGGACTTCTTTATTTTTTATTTAAAAAAAAAAAAAAACAAACCAAAGCAAAACTTAATGCTGATAATTCTAGAATGAAAAATAATAACACCACCGCTGGCTGGAACACAAAATAACAACAACCCCACTGGCTTGTTGAACTACCATCAAGCTTATTTTTGATTTTCCTTACAAGCATCAGTAGGTACTTCCCTAAAATCCACGTACACAACAAGATGGCTTGCATCTGGTTAGTTTTGATCTAGAAGGTGATGACTTATAAAGCAGACTGTGTTACTGGCTGCACCTCATCAGACAGCATGCTTCAACACATGGAGAAGCATTACGAATGACTTTTAATTCAGTGAAAAACCAAAAATGTTGAGGGTGCCCATTCCAGTTGTACTCCAGTGTGGTCTAAGAAGAAAATTTTTATACATTGTAATCAATTGTTATTAGATGGGTCAGATTTTTACAGAACTGTATAAAGCAATCAGAAGCATTTTAGATCTATAAAACCTCGGTCGATGAGTTTATAATCACCGTAATTCTAAAAATCAGTCATAGCTAAAATTACATTAATAGCTCTTTTAAGCTTTTTAATATAAACCACGGACAAATATATGTTGCATGTATTTAACAGCCCTGTAATGTTATTTATTGCAATGTGGCATAGCAGCTTTATTCAAGAATGGATTTTTTTTTCAGTGCCACTCAACGCTGCTACACTGCATTACATCTAAATGTACCATACGCAGATAAAAACACGATCCTTTCTGCCTGATTTTTATATGAAAAATGCAGGTTCTTCGAGTCGGTCAAGGCCAATCAGCAATTTTGTTTTGCTTTAAATACATCGGGGTTCAAAATTCTCAGCGGTTACAAATTTATTACTAGCGCTGCAATTTCTAAAATTGAAAAGCCATAATAAAACATCCTTTTCCCCTGTATTAGAAGAGTCCTGCAGTCTTAACATGCTCTGGCACCTCTGTTCTGTTTGCATTGGTCGAATGTAAGTTCATCCCTGACTACACAGCAAGCGTTGCGCCTGTGCCTACAAAGGATGCCCAAGGCAGAAGCCCACCCAAGGACTCTGCTGGCACGTTAGGCAGGAGTTTTTTTTTTGTTGTTGTTGTTGTTTTTGTTTTTTTTTGTAATCGGGGGTACCTCAGTGACACGGATCCAAAGAGGGGCTTTTTCTGCTGTTGTCTAGCCTGATTTCCGGCAGTTACTGAACGACCTAGGATTGTTCCATCCGACACAAAAAATGGAGCAGAAACTACCTTTACAGAGCTCTGACTTCTTAGTCCCCATGTAGCTGAGGGAGAAAGGAGGAAGTGGTCAACACGAAACACAGGGGGGAAATTCGGAGAGAGAATGGGAGGGGGTAGCAGACAAGACATTGAAGATCTGCTGCCGACTCCCTTTGCCCTTGTAACGTGTAACCACCTCCCGATCACGAAACAGACCGCAGAATTCCCCCATCCCATGCCCTGCTGTGTTCGAGGATGAACCAAAAAGTGCCTCTGCTACGGACCAGCAGCTTCCGAGCCCAGCACGGGGCACTTAGACCAGCACGGTGCGAGTCTCCGCAGCATCGCTGGAGCTTCTGCCCTGCCAAGGAACTTTGAAAGTTGACGCAGTCTGATGCACGCCTGGAGTATTAATACCTGGAAAGGGATAGGAATTAGAGCCCTACAGCCCCTGAGTGTACTTCACGCTGCTGCACTACAAACACGAACTTGCCCACTGCTTTTGCCACAAGATCTACACCTCACCCTGCAGACTGAATAGCGACAGCAGGATCAGAGCCACAGCAAACGAAGCTGTCATCTGCAGGACCTTTGGCTTCATTAGCTAATTGGCGTTAATCACAAGTTGCTCCAACATTTCAGAGAACCGGTTACTATTTGAAAGTTCCTCAGTTTCTGTGTGCTTACCGTAAGGCAGGACAACAAATTTGGAGAAGTAACGACTGCACCACTCAGAGCACAGGCAGTGCTCATTAAGAAACCATCATTTCAGACGTCTTAAAATGAGAATTCCAACACCTTGTCCATTTATTTCCACGCCCCATTTCCCTTCCAGCAGGGCAGGAACACATTCCTCTTTGGATATCCACAACATTGCAGAAACAGAAATTCAAACATGAAGAAGTATTTCACCAAGAGCACAGAGTTTAGGTCCAGAGGAAAGAAAAGACACTGGTGAAATCTAACAGCTCTAGGCCAGTACATGTGAGAACCTGCATTTAAACCCAAAGATTAGAAGATATATTGAGTAGACACCTGGTTGGCAAAAGAACTAGGGAAGTAAGAGTCCTGCAGAAAAAACGATCACTGGATCACATAACTAAAAGCACTACAATAGGACAAGCCCAAAGTACGGCACCTTCTCACTTCTACTGAAGGAGCAGCAATCCAAACCAAATATTCAGAAGTTTTGTTTTTCTACTGACTAGCTGGGTGTATTTACTGACTTTAGAGAAAAGGAGTTTGCATAACGGAACAGGAACCTGCCCCAGATGTTCTCCATTACATTTTCACAGCTTCTGCAGTACAGTCGATGCTAACATCCTTGGCTACAAGGGAACAAATAGTTTACAGAAGCGGCTAATTAGATCACAGTGTTTTTATTTGCTCTGAAGCCACAGCAATATTCAAAGATGTTATTAAAACCAAGGCATCAGAAGAAAAAGTTGTAACTAGTCCTCCCACCTGATCCAACTCCAAGTGTTTTCAAAACAACATGTGAAGCGCAGGTCGTGTTGCCTAGAGCCGGATTAGAGAACAAGTCGTACCATCCCGGAGCGTAGCCCCAGCTCTGTATGGGATGGGTCACGCCTGGCCTGTTCACACCCCCCAGAGGTGGCGCACGCACTGCTCAGAGGTGTGATGCCGTTCACCTCCACGACGATGACGCCAGAGCTTACGTACGCACGCCTGCGCGCGTGGGTGGGTGTATGTGACCACACCGCGGCTCTCCTCGTCACCAGGCACAGGACGGCTCCCCGTTCTTCCATGGCTAACGCAGAGATGTTTTCACTGGGGCGGTTTCAAGGTCAAGGAGTTTTCCAACATGACCCAAGAGCTAATTCCAGTTAGACAGGCAACAAAACAAGGGGAAACGCCCCCGTCCATGCCAAGGCGTTCGCTGCTATCGATACCACAACAAGCCTTCTAGTTTACCCCACACTAGCATGCCGCTCTTCTTGTGAAAGGCCACGTTCACACCACAACATGTTATTACAACAGACGAAGCACGCAGAAATCTGACAGGAAGAGTCCAGAGTTCAACCTCTTTTTGTTTTAGTGCAGTATTTAACACCATCTGAAGACAGGGTAAGTTCTCCCTTTTCCCCACGAACCTCAACCAGCTAACGATACACCAAGACTTTATGCCACGGCCCTGCAGAGGACAGACAGCCTGGTGCAGTCATTCGCCATATTCACCAACAGCATCGTACCAGAGACTCAGCTACCCGCTGAAGTTTGCACAGAGATGCAAACTTTGTTCAGAGACGGACAGAAGAGCAGAATAAAAAAAGACCAGCCAGTTGAGGTAACCAAGGCATACGCAAAAGCAGTGCGAGCAGTAGCAAGCCCTTTCTGCGATATTATTTATTTACTTATCCACAAAACTATGAAATTTTCTCATTTTGACTTTTGGGGTTTATTACTCGACAAACATTCCGGTATTGGCAGTCTTTTCCTAAGCTAAAAATTTTGTTTTGAGAGCAGAATTCACGATTAGCTGCATGCGATGGCTCTCTGTCCAGGTGGGAGCTGACTGATGTAAGTGTTCAGCTACAGCTGTACCACTGACTTCTCGCTCTGTGGATGTCACTCTGGAAGAAAACTGACCGTCGTGGAACACTTCAGCAATTCCACTTTTCTCAAAAAGTGTTGTTCAAATGCTTCCTAGACCCACAGCTTCCCAAAACCTGTACTATATGAATAATCTTGAAATGCAAGTGCTTGCCTGTACGGTACAAAGCAAATCAAAATTTACCAAGTGAGCTTTGTCTCCATTGCTTTGGCAACACACGTAAATTTTTTTACTAGTCTTCTAAAAACAAGCCACGTTCTCATGGACCTACTATCCAAAGATAAAGTTTCTCTTGACAAACACTTCGCCACGGGCAGCAAAAACCTCCACGGGCGACTTTAACCCTCCTCCCCGTTCGGAAGGGCAGCCTGACACTTTACCACTGACCTAACGCAGAAGGGCAAAGGGAACGGGGCGGGAGGTCTGCGAGATCCCCAAAGTTGCCCCGAGACCTCTAATTGTCAGCTTCTCCCCCGTGGCAGGCGCTGGGGGAGCAGAGGGACGCGGGGAAGGCGCAGAGGGAGGAAAAGCACTTGAGGCTGGCTGCCTTCAAGGCGAGGCATGCCAATGGAGGCCCCCAGCCCCACACGGCTGGCTGCCTCCCCATGGGGAGCGAGGTTTGTCGGCTTGTTTTGAGCTTGGGGTGAGCAGACCCAGCAGCACGCTTTATGTCTCGACAGCGGCAAGGAGCAGGGCTGGGGGCACCCGGCAGCCGCCCTCCATCCACCTGTGGCTGCACGCCACGGGAGGCCGCGGGTCACCTTTTTTTGGGGCCGGCTCCCCAGACCCCAAAGCCACCACCCACAGCCCCCAGGGGGGCCCAAACCCCGCGGCACCACGGCGCCGGGAGCCCCCCCGGCCGCGGCCCCTTGGCTCGGGAGGCCGGGGGGGGCCCGCAGCGGGTACATACGGGTCTGCAGGTCGCTTCTAACATGGCTCGCCTCTTCCTCCTCCTCCTCCTCTTCCTCCTCCGGGCCGGGCGGGACGAGCCGCACCGCGGGGCCGGGGCCGGGCCCCTTCCCCCCAGACCCGCCCGCTGCCGGACTTCGCGACTGGCCCCCCCACCCCCCGCGGGGCTCAGCCGCAGCACGGCGCCCGGAGCCGGGGCCGGGGCCGGGGCCGGGGCCGGGGCTGCCCCCGCCGTCCCCTTTCTCCCCCTTCCCAGCCCCCCGCTGTCACCGGGAGCGCGGAGGGCAGGGCGGCGGGGCGGCTACCGGCCGGCCGTTACCTTTCTCTTCGGCATAATGCCCGCCGGCAGCGAGGCGACCAAGCGGCGAGCGCGGATCCGCCCGGCGCTGGCGGCTCTGCCCGCGGCTCTGCCCGCTGCCCGCCGCCCCCGGCGGACCCCCCCCCCCGCCCCCGCCGGCGGGGGGCGGGCGGAACGGGGCAGCCCCGGCCGCTGATTGGCTGCTCGGCTCCCGCCCCGGCGGCAGCGGGCTAATCAGGGGCGGCCCGCGCGGGTCAGAGGCCGGCGGCGCGCGCGCGGGGCGGGGCAGGGCGGGAGCGCGCGCGCGCGGGGACCGTTGGGGACGCGGCCCTGAGAGGAGCTGCTCCGGGCTGGGGGCGGGGGGGCAGCTCTTCCTCAGGGTGGTCGCCCCGCGGTGGGTGGCTTCGTCCTGCTTAAACTGCCCTTCGCTTTCTCCTTCCCCTAGTTGTGGCTTCTCCTCGGCTGAAGCCTGCTGCAGCCTGTCCCCGTCGTAACCGGTCTCCCTTTTCAGCCCCTGGGCTGTTTTCCAGTGTGAATCCCCCCGCTCCTCCAGAGGTGTGGGGGCTGTGAGGTCTCCTCACGCTCCCTGTTCAACCGCCACCAACACCAGACACCTCTGGTGAGAGAAACGCCGCAGCACTAGGCTGTAGGCAGCACGGTCAATGAAGTTGGAATGCCAACAAACACTTCTCAAAATCTAATTTTAACAAAACAAGGATTATAATTTTAATAAAAAATAATAAAGAGAATTCCCGTGAGCTGGATACCACACGATCCCCCAAGCACTTGCAGGAGCAGCAGGACCAAGTCCCATGGGCCAAGCTCGGTCACCAGGACCCCCGCAAGGATGCGGCAGCCACAGGCCTCGAGCTCCTTACCTGAGGGGACTGAAGCTCGTACCTCTTGTTCTGCTCTAGCATTATTTTGACAACAAAGTAGAGGATCTCGGAACTAGGAAAGATTAGATTCTCCAGCTGATATTGTTGTAACGGCTTTGTATTAATTTGACGGAGCAGGAATCCTTTTGCTCCCTGTTAAGCCTGTACACCACCAAGCTAGAGTCACCCCCACCTGGTTCACGCTACCTGCGAACATTTAAGTAGCTTAAGGAGGCGATATAGTTCCATACAGAAGGACTGAACAGCATGCATTTCATGAGGAGATGCTTATGTGAGTCAAGGATTGAGTCCAGCCTTACACGGTGTAACATCTAAATATTAATTAACATAGGAAGGAAATGAATCAGGATGGCTCCATAGCTTAACCTTTCCCTGTTTCTTTTCTCACCTGTTCTCCAGCATTTATCCCATGTGTCTTTAATTATTTGTGGATGATGTTATCAATCTCTACAGCTTCACTGTAGGCCATCCATTCAGGAAGAGAAAGCAGAGCTAGGCCTCCATTAATACAGATGAAAACTATTAAGAGAAGAACTGCATGCAACCGCAGTAATGAGCATAACCATAATATTTTCTCCTATGCCACACAAAAATTTGTTTTAAGCCCACATCCAGTTCCATACCATTCCATAACTTTGGAGGAACAAATTAAAAATTCTGACCACCTTGCTGACTGCCTTCCTCCTTGTTCAATTCTTGGTTGATCTTGTCCTCCTGCTTTTAGACTCACTGGATAATTCAGGTTGGAAGGGACCTCAGGAGGTCACCGAGTACAACCCTCTGCTCAGTTAGAGCCAGTGGCTGAGGGCCTCATCCAATTTTGAAGAAGATAACACAATTTCTCTCGGCAACCCACACCAGGTCTTCACTTCTTTCCCTGCTTACACATAAGTTCAGTTCCAAAACCATCCCACCTCCTTTCCACAGCCACTTACTCCGGTTTCTTTAAACTTTCAGCTAGCAGAAGACGACAGTTCTGAGAGCAGTAGGAGCCTGGGAAAAGGAAGAAAGTCCAGTAGACTTGAGGGGATAATTTTGTCTGGCTTTGCAGGAAGGGGAGAAGCAATCCTGTTCACATCATGCTTATAATTAGCTAAAACTAATGAGCATTGTGAAGGAAATGCAAAATTTTAGCTGCAAGAAATGAGAGAAAGAACTAGGAGCTGACAAGTTATTTGCAGATGATTTTCTTCCTCTGTTGAACGAAACTCAGGTCCAATGGAAACATTGCAATTTAGGATGAAATCACTCAGGAAAGACGCTGCTCTGTCTGGAAGAAAAAGTCTGGAAGAAAAAACACATTAACATGTAGGTTTCCAATGGAATCCAAAACCCTTTCAGTAGGGAGAATGCTCTCTTCCAATACGTAATGAAAAATCCTGTACTATAGATGTAGGCCATGCTAGAAAAGTCATATTTTGATCATACTTTTTGTTGTCATAAAAATTAGTTTATAGCTTATTTTAACTTCACAGCTATTACTACTTAGTAACAACTATTTAGGAAGTACACAGATCAAAGTAACATAGCCTTATATCACCTTTCTTGTCCAAGGGATGACATTTGTGATTCAGAACCACCCAAGTACCCCAGGTAGTGGCAGATTGATAGTTTCAAGGCTATCATGGTCCATACCCTATAACTGGGTGTGTGGCTGTAGGCCAACAGTGGAGGTATCTAGGTAAGGGGATACAGATACAGAAAGTAACAAATCAACACACTTATAGATCAACATTTTCAAACATAGGTCCCCCAAAGTCAGGAAATTATTGTCTTTTCTTATCACTATTTTTCCTTTTAAGTAGCAATTCTGAAGTTAGAGAAATTTCTAACTTCAGCACCGGATATGAATAATCTGTGACAGCTACCTTTGTAAAAAGGCCAAGCAGTTCAATCAGTATGAAGGAATTCCCATACACTATATAAAATTTTGTAAATTAGCTTCAGAACAGCATTATTGTTTATCTCTGAATAAGAATAATGTTCAAGCACTACAAATTCACCACACTACTAGCATGATGGCTTATCAAGCTTTTGGAACATAGAATCATAGAACATGTCACAGTTTTCAGCAAAGCTCCTTCTACCATTGTTTCAGGGACACCTCTACCACCTTCAACTACTACAAGCACATTTTAAAAGTCTCCTTTAGTATAAAAAGGCAAATTTCATTCAAACATGCTTTGCACAAATGCTGCAAGGAAAAGCGAAAAATGGAGACACTTCATAACTAGCTACTACAGAACAGAAGGCAAGTCTAACTTTTCTACTATATTAATCCATAAAAGTGCAATGAGTTCCTCATATGTATGACTTAGACCCCCCCCCCCCCTTCTGGGATCAGTTTGGTGCATTTGGATCATGACAGTATATTAGAAAGGCGGTTGAATTTGGAAGTCAATTAATTCTCATTTTCTGCCATAAATTTCTCCTGATAATTTGCAGGAGTAGAGCAACTGGTATACACGGTTTCCATAGAAGTCATAAGGAACCACACCAATAAAGCTTGGAGCAGGATCTGGCTAGTACTTCTCCAGAGAACTTGGACCATTTTGGACACTGCATGTTATGACCAGACTATGAGTTGTTAACGTTTAAGGTCACAGAATCACATAGTGATTGAGGTGGGAAGGAGCCTCTGGAGATAGTTTGGTCTAACCCTCTGTTAAGAGCAGGGTCAGCTAGAACAGGATGATAAGAGCTGTGTCCAATCAGGTTTTGGATATTTTTGAGGATAGAGACTCCGTGATCTCCTTGGGTAACCTGTTGCAAAATTTAACCTCCCTCACAGTAAGCGTTCTCTAACACCAAGATGGGAATTTCATTGTAGTTTGGTTTGTGCCCATTGCCTCTTGTCCTGTCACTGGGCACCACTGAAAAGAATCTGGCTCCAGCTTCTTGACAGCCTCCCATCAAGTATTTATAGACATGGGTAAGATCCTCCTGAGACTTCTCTTCTCCAGGTTGAACAGTCCCACCTTTCTTAGCCTCTCCTATAATGCTTCAATTCATTCATTGTCTTTGTGGCCCTTTCCTGGACTTACTCCAATATGTTCATGTATCTCTTGTACTGGGGAGCCCAGTACTGGACATGGTACTCCAGGTCCCTCTAATTAGGGCTGAGCAGTGAAAAATCATCTCACTTGACCTGCGGAAAATACTTTTCCTAATGCAGCTCGGCACACCATTGCTCAATAAGGACACATCGCCGCTCATGTCCAATGCACTGAGCAGCAGGACTCAGGACTTTTCTGCCAAGCTTCCTTCCAGCCCATCAGCCTCCAGTATCTGCTAGTACATGACATTATTCCTCCTCAGAAGCAGAATTTGATATTTCCTTCTGTGGAATTCCTCTCTACCCATTTCTCTGCCCTCTCAAGGCCAGTTTTTCTGAACTGGCAGCACACCCATCTTGTATACCAGCCTCTGAACCCAGTTTTGTATCTTCTGCAAAACTTCTAAAGGAGGACTCTGTCCCATCATCATCTAGGTCATAAATGATGTTAAATGGTAGTTGCTCCAGCCTTGAGTGGTGTCCCTGGGGTACACCACTAGTGACTGGCCTCCAGAAGAGCTTCATGCTGCTGATCACACCTCTGTGACCACACATGGCCAGGCTTGGACCTGGCAGTCCAGACAGTTTTCTGTCCATCTCACTATGTAGCCTGTACTTCAGCAGTTTGTCAATAAGGATGTCATGGGAGAGTGCTGCATCTCTAACAAACAACATCCACACTCTCCACACCAGTCACCTTATCATAGAAGACCATAAGGTCTTGATGATTTTTCCTTCATAAATCTATCCTGACTTCTCCCAACCACCTTCCTGTCCTTAATATGTTTGGAAACATTTCCAGGATTATTTTCTCCATCACCGTCCTAGGGATCAAGGCAAAGCTGACCAGCCTGTAATTCCTCTTTCTTGAACACAGGTGTGACATTTGCTCTCCCCCAGTCCTCAGGAATCTCTACCAGTCATCACGGCCTTTCAAGTACAGTCAAGGGTGGCCTCATGGCAACATTGGCCTGTGCCCTCAGCATCTCCCATCAGGTCCTGTATACTTGCATATGGTCAGTTTGTTTAAATGTTCCCTAGCTTGATCCTTCTCTACCACAACAAAGTCCTCCTCGCTCCAGACTTTCTCTCTGATCTCAGAGGCTTAGGATTCCTGAAGACAATTCTTGCCAGTAAAGACAGAAGCAAAGAAGACATCATGCATCTCAGCTTTTTCCGTGTTCTTCCTCTGGCAATAGGTCTCCTGCCCCTTCCATCATCAGGCCCATATTTTTCTCCCTGTTCATCTTTTTGCTTCTGGCTTATTTGAAGAAGCCCTTCTTGTGCTCATTTTCCTTCCCAGATTCAGCTTTTTTATCTTCAGCTTTCCTAACCCCATCCCTCAATGTTCAAAGAGTGGCTCTGTATCCCTCCCAAGCCATCTGTCCCTGCTTACACATCTTGCACCCTTCCTTTTTATGTGCAAGTTTTGTCAGGAGCTCCTTGCTCATCCATGCAGGCCTCCGGCCCCTTTTGATCATCTTCCTGCACATCAGGATGGACCACTCCAGTTTGGATGAGGCAATCCTTAAAAAAACCAACCAGCTCTCCTGGACTCCTCTCCAGGACCATAACCCACAGGATTCTTCCAAGCAGGTCCCTGGACAGGCCCAAATCTGCTCTTCTGAAGTCCAGGGTTGTGAGTTTGCTTTTTGCCGTGTTCCCTTCTTTGCAGAATCATAAACTCCATCATCTGATGGTCACTGCAGCCAAGACTGCCCCTGACCTTTTTATCCTCCGTCAGTTCTTCCTTGTTTGTAGCTGTCAGATCCAGCAGAGCACCTCCTGCTGTCAGATTCCCTGCGACCTGTATTGCTTGCACCCTGCCATGTTGTTTCTCTAGCAAACGCCAGGGTGGTTCAAGTCCCCCAAGAGGACCAGGTCCTGGGAACACGAGGCTTCTTCCTGTTGTCCAAAGAAGGCCTCATCCACTTCTTCCTGACCAGGCACTCAGCAGCAGACATCCACCTTAATGTTGCCTACATTGTTCTGCCCTTTAACCCTCCCCCATGAGCTCCCAGCTGGCTCATCACCCCTCCCTGGGCAGAGCTCCATGTAGTCTGGCTGCACTTTCACACCAAGGGCAGCTCCCACTCCTTGCCATCCTGCTAGTCCTTCCTGAAGAGCCTGTATCCATCCACTACATGCAAGTTCTCAAAATATCCAAGCAAAACAAGTCCATTGGGAAACTCCTTGTGAATCTCTTGGAACCACTTTGGTTCCAGAGAATAAAGAATAAATGAAATCATGGAAAAGAATGAAACTTCTAGATAATTCTCGAGGGATTGTAAAACAAGTACCTTTTTACAGATGGGTGAGAAAAGTCCTGTCAGATACCTCCAACAATATTCACTGACTTACAAACAGTCATTTATTTATTTTTTTTTAATAAAAAGTTCAGGAGAATCAGGACTCCATGACAATCAGATCTGTTAAGCCTTGGTGCAGGATTACAGCAGAAACACTCTGGAGAGCCAACTGCATATTAAAATTAAATGAGAACCACACCATGCAGTTATCCAGCCCACTGTCAAAGTAAAGCAACCACCTGCCATTCTAGCTTTCTTACTCTATTACGTAAAACCATGAGGCAATTTGTGACCTATTTGTACGAGCACATTGTTTTGCATGACTTGCTAACGCAAGAGCAAAGGCCTTTACCTGTCTTAGGTTCAGCAACACCTCCATTCATGTTGCCGTCTAAACACGGACACTGAGCAGCCACAACTTGCAATATTCTTGAAGTATTCTCACTCTGCCTTGTCTCAGCATCTTACCTTCTAATCTTCTTGTCCAGAAAAGCTGGACCAAGAAAGATACCACCTTTTGAGATAAAACAGTAAATCTTGAATTAACCTGCACAGCCAGGGTAAGAGCCTTTCTGATCTCCATTAGAAGGGAATTTCAGAGATTTGTATCATCTTAAATCTTCTCCTGTGTCATTCTGCTTTGCAATAGCCCTGTCCTCAGGACCTTTAACTTTATGCAAGCCTTTTCTAAAAGCATCTACAAGCATATAACTGAAGGTATACACTCCTTGTATTTCCAGTGTGATGGTACTGTTTACTTTCTGAATGCAAGAGATTTACCTTGAATATGCTAATATTTCCACTAATTATTCCCACATTTATTCCTAGCACATCTAAGCTCTCTAGAATGAAGTAGTTGATAAATGAGAACCAAGAAACACCCTACAGCACTTTCCACACTGTGGTATACATCAAGCATGCAAAAGCAGACCTGACCCCTCTTCACAGGGCTTTAACAAAGGTCTCACATGTTGCTCCACCTAACTCTGAGCCAGGTGAAGCTAGAGGCTCCTCTCAGGTATATACCTCTCCTCGATATACCAATTTATGTGGCCACTACTATCAAAACGATTGGGTTAGAAACACATGTATTTAGAGGTATTTAATTAACCCAAACCATTTCATAGGACTGAGAGCAGCCACACATGCAGCGTGGGGTTTGGGAGCATGTTAATCTCCAGGTAGTGATGCAGAGCAGTAACGTGTAGCTGGGGGCAGCACCTTGCTTAGCTGCTGCAGGAACAGCCTGACAACAGTTGTGCTGCAGAGTTGTTCTGCCTTCTAGACTTTAGGCAGTCAGCTGAGGTGACGCCCCTCCTTAGCTGCACCTTTGCTAGGTTAAGGGGCCTCCTTACCCCATCCAGCCTCTTGCCCATAAAAATCTAAGAGCTGTTGCCCCCAGTTCTGTTGGCCCATGCCCTCAAACAATCACTCTATTTCAGTCTGGGCAAACCAAAGTGGACCTGCAAAGATGTGTCATTGAAAGCGAGCAGGTCTGGCTAAATGATAGGTCCTCTATTAACATACAATGGGGAAAAACAAACAAACAACAACAAACGAACAAACAAACAAACAAAAAACAAATATGTAAACTAATGACCTATTTCTCTTCAAAGCATTAAGCCCAGCTGCTCTCAATAATCAGTAAGAATTTATCTGTGCGGAATATTATAAGCAAAGGGTAGGTTTGTTGTTGTTTGATTGTGGTTTTCTTTGGTGTAGACACCATATAAAATTCTTCTTAGTTGAAGATATGGGGAGCCCATTCTGACTAATGGCAAAATGCTGCTACAACATAAAAACAATAATATTTCTAGACTTGTCGTTTAGTGAAATTCTGAACCACTAAAGCAAATGTTCTGTTGAGATTCTGGACCAGCTAAGCAAAAGAAGCACATCTGTACCCCCTTATTACTAGCTCCTCACAATCTCTGCACAGTTTCTCTGCAATTATTTCATCTGCCTCAAACTGGAAGGGTAACAACCATACAAGAGAACACAAATTGTAGCTGCAGTGGTCTGGCATGGAATTCCTGAGATTACACTAATGAGATTGCTCTCTTCCCTCCTTTACTCCGAGGCTGCGTCCACTACTAGGTAACAGTCAGATGTTAGGCATGAATCAATCTGTAAGTTTGCACCAGGGATATGGAGGTTAGTTTATTAGCTATTTTCTAGCTAGAAAGAAGTGTAAATGTTAATTCTTTCCCTCTTCCTTGCATATGTTTTTCTGGGCTAACTGTACTTGTTCCTTTTTGTGTTTGTTTTATGATAAATATATCAATAAATAATTGAGCTGACAACAGGAAAAAAGCAATGCAATGGAAATCTTGTCAAGTAAGGCCTTTAAACAGTCAGTATAATTTAAATGGGAAATCTTAAATTAACTGTTGGATAATGTAGCAAGTAAATATATTAACCAGCCACAGTCATAAAATTATGTTTGTTGATATCTCAAAGTCTACTCATAGTAATCAAAAAAAAAAAAAAAAAGATGAGGAAGTGTTATTGAAATTCAGGAAATAAAAACAGCATATTGTTTTATGGTGTTTCTAAATTATGGCTTCTAAATACTTCTTCGAAAAAAAAAACATTTTCAGGATGCCATTTTAGAATCATTGTTGACAAATGCGTTTTGTTCTCAATAAGACTTAACCACTTGGGAGATTTTGAGGCATTAATGCTCAAAGAATGCTTTAGGTCAGCAGTGCATGATAGAATCCTTATTGGAACAACACTTGGTCTTACACAGTAAATAGGATATAGTTAAACAGTTGAACAGGAAAAGTATTTGTTGGTGAAATTTTGTCAATTAAAATATATATATATCTGTATATGGATACAGGCAGGGTGTTTAGGGTATGCTCTAGCAAGATAACTGACCAATAACTGACTAACCTTTTTAAAAAGGTGTATATAGCTGTATTTACAAAACCTTTTTTTTTTTTTTCCCCCACTTTTCAGCTTACTTGAGTCCATTCATATTTTTTCATTGCTCATGGATCTTGCCTTTCCTGGATTGTTCTTTTAACTGTCCCCTCTAGAAAGAGCAAATTTGAGAATATAACTTAGTCCGTCCATTTCTCCTACAAGTTAGTTCCTAACACCCTAAAGTAAGTAAAACCAAACAAAACTGAACCCAGTGTGACCACTCCTCAAACCCACGAAACTTTATATCATGCATCCTTTTCAAACCAAAGACACATCATTGGTGGGTTTTCCCAAATATTTGCCCTCAGCCAGCTGCTGCCACTGAAAACCATGAAACCGTTCTCTTTGGTAGAAGAAAAGTTAGGCCCAAGCTGACTTTGGGCCTAGTTTTGCTTCTGCAAATCCTTTCCCTGTCAACTGCAAAGAAGAAAAACATTTGAGAATAAATACTTAAAATGTTTATAAGTGTGCATGACTAACTCTGTAAACGCCCTCTATCACAAACAGAACTAAAAAGAAGCCACTTTTCCTGAAAATTCATATCGCTGCTTCTCGTTCCCAAGTGATAAACGATTAGCTGTTGTATGCGCTGTTATTTTAGGGGAGCCTGCACAGCTGGGTGAACACTGGAAGTCAGCAAATGCTGTAACAAGTGTTTTCAGTGGGGAACCAAATGGATCCCATAGCTGTTAATTTAAACATTTGGAATTTAAACCCTGGAGAACTTTAGTGAGAAGAGGGTTAGCCGGAGTCGACTAAAGATCTCTGTTTTGTTTTGTTTTTGTTTAAGAAACAGGAATCTGTAGCTGAGGTCATACCTGATATGGCCTTTACTGATGTAGCAATGATAAAGTCAAAGCATTCTAAGAGAAAACTTCAGAGGTTTATAACATATATTGAACAATACTCACACTTTTTGTAACGTAAATTTATTTTTTTTTATTATTTTTAATTGTTTTTTTCCCAGTGTGGTGATGATGTCAAAGGCTTAAGAGATGTTTTTGGCACACAGTCACCCCCATGAGGATCAGCTTTATATGTACAGCTAGCGTGTCCCCTGGGCTTAATTTTCTTGATCCTCGCTGCCAGCAGAAGTTGTGATGATAATACTGTGAACCCTCAGAAAACAATCTTCAACAAAGACATTAAATTATTAAAATAAGTTTGTAAGCTGAGCCTAGACATGCTATTAACAGTATTTCTTCTTACCACCTGTGAGCAGAAATCAAAGCTGCTGAAGCACAGTGTGCTAATGTACTCTCAAAGCACTTCTGCATTGTACTTTGTACTGTTAAACTGCCTCAGTGTTTTACTACAGTATTCTCTTCTGCAGTTTCTCTGTATGCCAGAGATGTGTCTTTGGAGGGGAGGAGAGGTGAGGTTGCTTTGTTATACTGGATGTCATCTGTGTTAAAAAAAATTCATTGAATTAAAAAGTTAACTCAATTTCACATTCATAATTAGAATTATATATATGCAAAATCTATAAATAGGCATGGAGCCCATAATAGGAAATATAATATGACTTATTATCTATTGTAATATGTTACATTATATTTTGCATATTGCAATTTGCAATTAAATATATACAAAATGTATTAAATATACAAAATATGTTTTTGTGTATACAGTAAGGCATACATTATGAATTACATTGTTGATTTAAGATTTCTCTGGCTTCTTGGCTGGTAGTTTGTCTTGGCCCTTAAAAGGGAAACAAATGAGGTCACAGCCTCAAGCCCACTTCTTCAGCTTCATACATCTGCTGTTCATTTACTTCTTTGTTTCCCTTCAGATACCTTATCTAAAACCTAAGTACATAGCTAGGTTATGAGAGAAATTTTCTAGAACTGCTGTTACTTTGTAGTGTAGATGCAATACCTCTGTCTGGATCCAGCGTGCCTGAAGAGTGCTGTAACGCACAGCCTGTACTTGATGCTTCAGCACAAAGCGACCAGCTTCGGTCGGCTCTGTTTGGTAGCCCTCTGTAACATCCTTCATTATGTTGTATAGACAGGCTCTACAAGACTGGCTGAAAACGTTGCCAAATCTGACCGTCATGCTGTGAGACACAGAGAAGAGAGGTCTGAAAAATGAAATCCTATCCACATTGAAACTAGGAAAAACCCAAGCCAGCAAATGAACAAAAAACCTTCCATTGAATTAGGGTCAAAACTTCAAAACACAAGACACGCAATAACTGTCCTATTGCCTTTGGAGAAGATTGTTGCGATGTGGAGTTCAGGCACATTTATAGGACATACCAAGACATGAAAAGACCTGGGGTGGTTGTCCTTGAAATGGGCATGAAACGTCCTCGGGATGACCACAATACAACCTCTCTAGCTCAGAAACCATTATATCTCTTGAGACCTTGCATCTGCATCTAAAAGTGAACATCACAGTGTTGAAAGTTGCAATCTTTTTGATACCACGCAGACTTTATGAACTTTCTGTATAGCATCAGCTCAGCTCCCCGCTCTCTCTGTGGTCAGAGGAAGGTGGCACTAAGATGTCTAACCAATGCTGATGGTAATTCCAGCTCTGCTCTGGGACTTAGGCATTTAACATTATGAGAAGGCTCTCTCCTCTCCTCAGGCCATGTGGCAGCAATGTCTTTTTAAGAATAGAAGCAGATCTACAAACTTGAGAACAGTGGTCTTTTGGCTAGGATTTCGGGACATCTGCAGCCTGTTGGAGCTGCAACTGCCAATAATTTATCAGCACCAAAGGAATGAAAAGTCTTTGAGTTCCACCCAGAGGAAAGGAGGATGTGATCCTACACTTAGCTGTAAGGCCTCTACCCAGGAGGGGGGAGATCCAGTTTTTCAGTTTTTGCTCCAAGAACTGTTCATGGATTTTCCTCACTGACTGTTTCTTGTAAAATGCAGAAACTGTCAAAGAAGAGCTCAGAACCCAGATGTTTCTCTAAGGCCAACCAGGCTTCCTGACTATATTTCCTCTTTCTTTTCAGGGAGTTGGAGGAATATCATGGCTCTAGTACTACTGCTGGTGCAGATGTGAGATAGATGCTGAGATGCTTCATATACACCTACAGAAGAAAGCTGAGAGATTTATAGTAATATGTTCAGAATGAATAGACTTTTTCACATTGTCATTTTGGACTTGGACACCTCTTATCCATGTTTTGAGCCTGAAATCACTGTTCTCTCTTTTTATTTATTTTTTTCTTCCATGTGCATATCAATATTTGATTCGATGCCTATCAGCTCAATTTAGCTAATGTCACACAATATGGATGAGATAGCAGAGAACATAAAAATGAGACAAACAATCTCACAGCTGAAAGCTGAAGTCAGCCAAACTTTTAATAACCTGATTAGCTCATTCATGGAGCAGGTAACTGAAGAATGTCCTCCCATTTCAAAATCAAGAACAGAAGTTTGGCCAGAAAGTATGTATTGCCCAGTGCTGAATTACTGGATTGGGGTACCAGAACTGCAAGATGAATTCCCATGGCTTGGTGCTAATATTTATTAATGTCTTTAATATTAGACTTTTATGGACAGTGCCCCACTGCAAGTCTAAGACCTATGTATATATATATATATATTTTAGTAGATACAGCTTGCTTATTCTGCCTGTTTCTGGATTTTTATTCTATTTATTTTTTCTGGTCTCTTCTGGATATAACTGCACAGTTGTGAGCCTTCACTCTGGATGGGCATGAGTCAGCTCCAAACCATAAACAGCGTAGCCATGGTTAGTAAGCCTGAGCTACTAAGCCCTTGCTGATAGCGTGGGCACAACAAGTTGCGTCTGCTTGGAATACAACCAAAGCAAGCTCACATCTGCTTAAAAAACAACAACAACAACAACGACAAACAAAAGTAAATATCTTATCCTCTTCGTTCGGTTCTTGCTCTTCCCCCTGCCTTTCTCCTTCCCTCTCCCTTTCTCTTTCTCTCTCTCCCACCCACACACATCCAGAAGAGCACTCACAGAAACCCCACCTATCTAAGCCCTCCACCCAGATAGTTCAAATTCCTGAGTGGGATCTCACAGGGCACACGTTTGTTTAGAGTGGTAACAAGTGGCTGTGTTTTGGTATAAAGCTGCTTGCATGGTTCCTTACAATTAATTTGAACAAAGAGCAGTTACGTTCATTGTTTCAACAAGGTTTAACTCAGCCTATTTTTTTTTTTTCCTACTACAGCTGATTGAAACCAGAAAATGGTAATATGGATTTATGGGGGGAAAACGCCACTATGTCGAGCTCAAAAAGCTTTTTGGGGAGTTCCTCATTTAAAGAGACAAACTCACCATAAGTTTAACTGACCCCAGTATGTCAGGATGTCCCTGCATCTCACTGCATGGATAGTAACTGCAGCAATGTCAATAGCAGCCCTCCGTTGTATTTGGCAGTGACATCTAATGACATATGAACATTGTGTGACTTTTTCATATGGCTACAAGATCCAGGTTCCATGTTTTTGTTTTGTTTTTCTTTGTTTTTATATCATGCACATGACAAGAAACAGGTCACTCTTTCCCTAAATTTTCATCTGTCTTTTCTTTCACTAGCTAGGTATTAATTATGTTGTACATCATCCTCTGCCATTTTGCTGGCAGAAGCAGCAGGCTATCACAAGTCAGTGGAAACTCAGTGTTCATTAAGGTTAGACTGTGTGTTTCCTGTGTATCTCCTTTGTCCTTTTTTTTTTTCCCCCTCCTTAAGATGATCACTTACAAGAGTGAGACCAACACTTCATTTTACAGCAGGATTTTACAGCAGGAAGCCCTCCATGTTAGACAGCAAGCCTATATAAGCTGCATCTTGGCTGTTATCTTCTTGATGCTAGGGATTTAGTGTTTCCAAGATTCGGGGATTTTTACTAGTAGGTTTTGAAAAACATCAACAGTCTTAGTCACCTACACACTTGCAGAAGGACGGCATTCTCAAAGCAATGCTTTTTGACAGAACAACCAGGAAAAATGCTGAGAAGGAAAAGGATCATCACAGAACACATCTTTTTTCTCTTTTTTAAAAGATATAATCCTTATGGAAGATTGCTGTTAGGTGAATGTTAGAGCTGCTCTGTCTTCTGCCTTGAAAGCTTGTTTCTCAGGGAAAGCTCTCTTTTGGTAAATTAAAGGAAACTGGTTTTCATGGGAACCCATTGCCCCCATTTCTCCTTCTCTACAGGAGAAACTGATATCAGAGGAAGGAAGCTTACTTAATCCTCTGAATCCTTCCTCTGTGTGTGTGTGTGATATTTTTCTCTTAGTGACGAAACCCAAACATACCAGGTACAGACCCCAGCATTTTCTTTTCTCATATTCTTTGCATCTCAAGCAAATAACAGGAAACTAGATGAATATGTTTCCTCCTTGATCACTTTTCTGCTACCTCTTGGATGTCACAGGCTCTACAGCTTCATCTACATGTTTTATACCTTGGCTAAATGTGGGAGAAATATTTGTATTGGTGTTCTAGTTGGAAGGCACTTACACAGCTCCTACTGTTACAGCCTATTCATAAGGTTTAATATACATATCTTCCATAAATCTGTTGCAGTAAGATTTGCAGTGGTATTCCCATTTTTCAGAGAAACAGAACAGACAGAGAACATGTAAATGACTTGCCCAACACTACATATATACAAGGTCACACAAAATCACATTTGTTCCGTGACAGAACAAGACTTGGTTTGTTTCACAAGCTGAAACAGTGCCTTAATTTGTTTAACAAGACCAAAATAGTGCCTTAACCCTTTCATCTCTAGATTAGCACCTTATTATGGTGGAACTAAGTATCATGTGGTACCTAAAACAAGTACAGATTTCTCATGTCTGACAAGTATATATAGAAACTTCACAGTATTTGGGCTAAATGGGACAGTCAAGAATAGCAGATGGAGTGCAGAGCTCCTCACTGTCAAAACAGGTTTGGGGCTTGGAAAGGTTACTCAGAAAAACCATCAAGTCCCACCTGATCTTCTCTGCTAAAGAAGGTGAGAATTCCATTCCTATGCTTTCTACCAGTTAATTTTCCATTCCAGCTCAACATCCTAAACCTTCACAGTCTGCACTCCAGGGCTATGCTAGTGATAATGGGGAGAGGAGGGAGAATCCAATTAATTATGTCCTACCTTGCATTCAGCTTTCAGAAAGCAATTATAAGACAAAACCTGGTTGAGGCCTTTATTTGATTTAGGGGACTTGTGTGTCTTGGCATTCATCATGATTTACTGATGTTGATAAATTGCTCTTCCCTGTCATGGCTCTAAATAGATATATCAGGTTTGTCCCAGGCTCCTTGCTGAGCCTTGATCTAAATGATCTTTCATCTAGGAGTATGGAGCAGTTGTTCTTTCATCTGGAACTGTGATATGGAGGTCAGAAGTAATGAAACTGGCATTTGTCTAATTACAAATTCCATTATTGTTTTCCATTTCTATTATTTTCAAGCAGCTGGGGGTAGATCCACGAGTCTACTTTAGTAAAGCTCTCTTGAACTAGAATAGTAAGATAAATTAAAAGTAGTGTGAGCCAAGTTTCTCTTAAGATATCTCTACATGCAATATCTAAGCAAGCCCAAGTTGCAATCTGCAGACATGCTGTTGCTAATGAATGGGGCAGTATGCATGTAACTGCTTGGTAGTACACCATCAACCGATTGTACTAAGTTTGCTTTAGTTAAATTTCAAGATAATTGATGGGGTGCTCAGAGCCCTGAAGCACTTCTATATTTCAAACCAAAAGAAAACCACATAAAGAGAAAATAAAACCGTAAAATCCTCTCTTTGTCCCTCCTCTCTGCCTCCCATGGTACTAACCAGGAGCTGTGTGAAGTACTGAAACTTGTTTTTTAAGACTAGTTCTTGAGATCATAGCCACAATGGACAGGATTCTGCTTCTTCTCACACAAGACAGTTTTTTTTCCTCCTAAATTCTGATTTCTTGTGAGTCACTGTGTTACTTGACAGCTGAATTTAGTGTATCTGACTGTCAAGTTCCCTAGCTGCTAATGTTCAAAGATCACTTACTGACAAATACGATGTAACATCCGTAGCAGAATTGCTGCGCTTACATGTTAAATAACTTCTCAGTGTTTTTTGTTAATGCCAGGTAGTTCAGGCTAGATGTTTTTTTTTTGATATAACCAAATGTAAAATCTAACCTGTTCTGGCCAGCTCCATCCCTTGTTAATGTTTAAATATGTGCCACTTTTACACCATTTATGAACTTCCTAATTCCAGAGAATGGCATCTTACAACTGTGCTTGTGACCCAACTGTCTTTGTCAGGAGGGTTTTAAAAGCTCTGAAAAACCATCAGTTTGTTCCTTATTGATGAAAAAAAAAAGGGCTGGTTTTTCACAAATAGTACTTGCTATTCATTGTTTGCTATCTAGCAGTTTCAGAAGTTTGCTGTCTGACCAGTAAATAGACCAGATGTGAAGAACTATCCATCACAGATGAAAACCAGAGAATAGTTACACTTTTCATACTTTAGAAAAATCCAGATAGATTTGGTACAAAAAAAAAATAAAAAAAAAATCAGTAAGCATTTGAAAATTGCAAATGTAAATATGTCTACAAATGTTGCTGAAATAATCACAAGGACAAGAAGAGCTTAAATTGATGAAATGTGATTACGTGGCAAATGCCATGACTGCACAGCTCCATAGTCTCTGAGCAAATTTCCTGATGCAGAATTTCATGTCACCGAGGTGGAAGTGGTCCTTTCTCCCTGTATCACTGCGCACCACCTTCTCGAGAAAATTCAGCTCCACCCCACCAGATCATGGCCTCAGCCAAGCCTGTGGAAATAAGGTAATATTCTGGTGCTGAGTGTCTGTATATCACCTTAAACTTTCTTATGTCAAAATGTCAGAATGTACTAGATACTTTTATAGTGCTTAGCTTCAGTATTATTGTTCTTTTATATGTCAAACTGAAGATATAACATATCATAAAGTCATCTAGATGTCAAGGTATTTCATTATTATTTGATAGCCAGTGCAGTTTGCTCTGCTCTCCTGTAGCTTTACAGTAAAAGTTAATATATTTCTTTATAAACCACTTATTACTTTACATATCTGATTACCATAATACCAGACCACACGTTTAAAGAAAAGTTGTGTTGGGCCTAGCAATTTAAATAACCAAACAAAAATTAATACCTAATTGAATTATTTGCTGCTAGAATAATATTTTCAATAGCAATTTTTTGTATGGACAATTAGAGGAAAAAGCATTCCTGGCTCGAAGAAAGAGGTGATACATTTCTAATCTTTTATTGACTGCATAACTAAGAATATAGGAAAGCAAGGTTAATAAGAAAAAATGCACCATTAAGAAAGCAAATGTTTGCTTTTTTATGGCCACACAAATTTAAGTGAACCATACAGCTTTAGACAAATATATGTTTATTAGCACATCATTTTTGCAGTGTGTGACAAATGAGTAGTTATCCTTAGTAGATAACCTTGTATGAATATACACCAGCTTATATGCACCATCTCATGTAGAGGACTCCAGAAACTATAGCATTCTATACAAAAGCTAACATATAATTTAAGGCAGGTATTCACACACTTTTTGAACTTTTTGAACTATCATTGTCTTTTGCACTTAATATACAAAAGTATCGAGGGATAATGCTATTCACTACCAAGTGAATTTCACTACAATTAATTAACAGTGAACTAAAAATCTAAGTAACAGAGATTATCTTGACTAAGATAAGAGCATGCTATATGCATCCCATCAAAGGTCCCACTAATCCAATACCCTGTCTCCAGCAGAGGTAGCACAGGGAATCCACTACCTCAGTAGCGTTGGAACAGATGCAAGGTGCAGTAGTTCATTTCAGAAACCACTAATTAAAGCCCTGCCGGAGTTTGATTCATCTTTTTTAGCAGTAGCTATTTACAGTGTAAATGCCTACATCTGAGCTAACTGTCTAGCCTCCCTATCCAAAATTAGTCGCTCGACTAGAATTATTCATTTCTGATTTGCAGCCTTAAAATGTCTGTTTCTCTTCAGGGTCTGGAGGAGGAACCTGCAGTGACTATGTCAGACATGGACTTTTACATGACTCCCTCCACAGGACCTTTGTGCTCGCTTACCTTATGTTCGAAAACACTCAGATGTTTATACATGCAGATAGGACATGAAAGCCAGCGGCACTGCATTCATCTTATCTGCAAACAAATGCCAGGGAGATGCCTCAGGTAAGACAATTTCATTCAGGCTCATTCATCTGGACTTATAAACCGCAGCCAAAGCTAACAGACCTCATACTGTTTTAGACAGAGAATTCACCAAGGAGCTCATTGACGTCTGGGAGAGAATGGTGATGAAATAGAAGAATTAACAAAAGTGACCTGTACCAACAGTGAGGATTTCAAATAGATAAACTTTGATAAGCTGGGAAGACTATGCAGTGAAATGGGATGGACTGAAGTGCTTAGGGAAAGGAACACTTGAGCTGGATTTTTCTGAAATCAAAAAAGTGCAAAAAATGAGTACAGAATTTTCATCCAGAACTGTTAAGAAAAGGTTGAGAAGGAAGATGGACAATTAACCATCCCAGAAGGATATTAGAAATAAGTAGATACATTTAGGGAAAGAGAAAAAGAGACTGAACAGTTTCCTGGAGGGCAAGAAGAGTAGAGCTCAAAAAAAAAAAGGTGGGGGGGGGGGGGTGGTAGAGGAGGAGAAGAAAAAGGAGGGGGGAGCATCTTGAGTAGTAAAGCTTATTTTATTTTATTTTATTTTATTTTATTTTATTTTATTTTATTTTATTTTATTTTATTTTTTCCCAGTATGTCCAGGATAAATGGAACAACATTTGTTCTGTGTTCACCAAAAGTATATTCTACCATAACAAAATGATTTTTTAAAGACAAAATTATTTTCTCCATGCTATCTTTCCCTAGAAATACAATAGTTTTAATCAGCTTGGACTTTGCTTATTTACCTTCTATACCACATACAGGATCATCAGTTTAAGAAGAGGATGTGTATAGGAACTGAAAAGAGGATAGTTAGAAGGCAGATGATAGGAGTTTATGCTGAAAAGACAGTCATAATACTAGAGGGAAGTATGTAGCAGAATTCCTCCAGGAGCAGTTTTGGTCTGTCTTGATCTCTAATTTAATATTTTCATGTAGTATATATTGTCATGGGAAAATGTGTGTCTCCTAATGAAAACTGATGATGATGCGAAGTTGAGAGGCAGCATCAACATAAAAAAGATTTGAATATTGAGGGTATAAAAGAGGATCAGAAGGCATAAAAGAGGATCGGAGAAGCATTTGAGGATGAAATTACATTTATTAATGCCAAGTACAAAGCAACAGATTTAGGAACAAAGAACAGGAGCCTCTGCTATTACATAGGTTGTCATTAGATGACCACGGGAGGACTACATGGTGCCAAGATGATATGATTGTGAAAGAGGCAAATGTGATTCCAGAATGTGTCTGAATCTGTCCCTAGACTCTCATTTGAATGGATCACCATTCTCTGGCTTAGTTCTGGTGAAAATTTGTCCCAGGGACTGTTTGCAGACAAAAATAGCTTGTAGTTGTCGGGTGTTGTTTCCTCAGGCCTTCAAGCTCCTCCAACACTAGCCCAGAAGGCTTAAGGCATCCTTAAACTCCACTGTGCTGATGCCACGCCCTGTAGTAAGCAATACATTCTTTACCACCGTACTACAAAAACCACTCTGGTGGGCTCCAGCACAGTCCTCACATTCACTTTGCACTGAAACCCTGTCCCACCACACACACAAGCACACACATAGTTATTATTATTATGCCTTAGACCCACAGGGTCCCTGCAGGGTCCCCAGGGATACCCAAGCCAAGTACTGCGCAGTGTGTGTAGGAAGGTGTGTGCTCGAGGAGGTTTCATTCTGAACAATGTGGATGCTGACTTCTCACCCCACTGAGTCTGAAAGTCATCTGGAAGGATGTCTTCAGAGACAGACGGACACAAACTGCCTGTGGACATCCAGGAGCAGCATCCACTACCTTGCTGCAGGCTAGACAGCTTTTCTGGCTGTCACTGGAACACACCAATTCCTTTCCTGATCTTTGTGACTCCGGCTTTCAAACCAGCTCTTGTAGCTACCATGATTCATTTTTCCTTTGATTATTCTAGGAAAGCTGGACAGCAGTTAAAATGCTGACTTTATGATTCATCACCCCAGAGGAATGTCTTGCAATTAGCCAGTTACTTTGATATCATCCATACCTCAAAAGAAGGAGAAATAAAGTGCAAATAACTGTATTAATTCCGAATGTAAAACAGAAATGAAAAAAAAAAAAGAAAAAAAAAGGGAAAAAGAAACTCTTTAATCTGCTGGCACCAAGATCAGCATCCATAAATAAAAAATAAAAAATCTCTCTCCTCTACAGTCAGTATTTTGTAGACACTCTGGTACCTCTACTCTGGTAAACGCACAGTGAACTTTAACACTAGACCCCGTGGAATACAATAGGATCCAGAAGAGAGTCAGTGTCAGGTACTCTGCAGAGTGATTGTGGCTGATTTCTCTAGAGCCCTAAGCAGTGGGAACCTGAGCTGACCCGTGCCCTCTGGCCTCAGGGTCAGGAACTGGCTCCTCACCACTCTTAGCAGCACAGATGTACCCTTCTCTTACTGATGCTTCCTCCTGGTCTGCCCTACTCTCATATTGTGCCCCAATATGAAAACCTCCTCCTAGTGTAACATCCTAACCGCTACAGCCTGAGTTTCTATTTTATATCAACCTGTAAATGACTGAATTTACTTCTTACAAACGTTTAAATGAGTTTAGTATACCACATGCATTATAGAATCTTGATTGACACAAGGGAAGATGATAATCTACCACCTTGGATGAACATGAGTTTGAGGTTCTCCTTTTTATATGAGAGACAAAAAGCTTTAGCTTGGGTAGCTTAGCAAAATGAGAATTGAGATGAACAGAACTGTAGGATAATTCAGGTTGAAAGGGACCTCTGGAGGTCATCTGTTTGAAACTCTTCAAAGGCAGAGCTAAATTCAAAGGTAGATTAGGTTGCTCAGGTTTTTGCCCAGTTAAATTTAGATTATTTTAGGGACTGAGATTCCAGAGCCTCTCTGGGCAACCTGGTTCAGTGCCTGGTCATCCTCCTGTGATTTTTTTTTTTTCTTCTTGAATCCATTTGGAATTTCTTTGCAGAAATTTGTGCGTGTTGCCTCTCATCATTTTTTCTGACCACTTTGAAGACGCTGACTCTGTTATCTCCTCTATAAGTCCCTGCTAGTCACCTAAACCTTCTTTCCTGGCTTAATGAACACGCATCTCTCAGCCTGTCCTCATACATCCTGTGCTCCAGCTCCCTGACCATCCTTGTGGCCCTTGGCTGGGCTCAGTGCCATGTGTGAATGTCTTTTTTTTATCTCAGATGCCTAAAAGCAGACACAGTATTTCAGATGATGTTTTGCAAATGCCAAAGAGAGAGGAAGAGTCATTTCCTTTGACCTAGTCATGACACTCTTGAAGTTTATCTTTCTCTGTAAGTTTTTGAGGATAACAAACACAAGGAAAGAGAAAATCTGCTCAAGTAAAAGGTACAAGAATAAATGAATATAAATTGGTCATGAATAAATGTGTTATAGAAGTTAGAAAAAGCATCTGATAAAGAAAGTTCTTCAACTTAGAACCAGATGTCTGGTAGGAATAGCGAGGTAAGAAACTTAACTAGTTTTACATTTAAGTATGATGGATGTATAAAGCAAAGCAACTGATGTGATTTATTCTTTCGGCATTGGATGCTGAATTTGGAGATACAGGAGGTCCCCTTCTCTCCTTTGTTCTGATTTCTTCAGGATTGGTTTTATTTATTTATTTATTTATTTTGGCTAGGGTGAAATTTTCCAACACTCTTTCAACTAGTTCGTGAGTTCGTGTTCACAGTCACCAGTGGTCCAGTGTCCAGTGGTGACACTGTGAGCAGGAGTGGTCTGAAAATTTAGGGAATTTTGAAATCATTATTGGGAACAGGAATCAGACATTTTAGCTGCGCTTAATTCTAACCAAACACAATTAAAAGTCCCTCAAATTGTGGCATTTAAAGATCCTTTTTTTTTTTTTTTCTGGCTTCTAAGACTGCTGGGTGCATTCAGGTCATGCCTTCAAGAATTTTCAATACAAACACAATTATAAGAAATTTACATTAAAAAAAAGGAAGGGAAGGGAAGGGAAGGGAAGGGAAGGGAAGGGAAGGGAAGGGAAGGGAAGGGAAGGGAAGGGAAGGGAAGGGAAGGGAAGGGAAGGGAAGGGAAGGGAAGGGAAGGGAAGGGAAGGGAAGGGAAGGGAAGGGAAGGGAAGGGAAGGGAAGGGAAGGGAAGGGAAGGGAAGGGAAGGGAAGGGAAGGGAAGGGAAGGGAAGGGAAGGGAAGGGAAGGGAAGGGAAGGGAAGGGAAGGGAAGGGAAGGGAAGGGAAGGGAAGGGAAGGGAAGGGAAGGGAAGGGAAGGGAAGGGAAGGGAAGGGAAGGGAAGGGAAGGGAAGGGAAGGGAAGGGAAGGGAAGGGAAGGGAAGGGAAGGGAAGGGAAGGGAAGGGAAGGGAAGGTCTTTATTGAACATCTCCTAGCAGCACATTCAGAATGACATTAAAAACGAAATAATTCAGCTAGTGTACTGTAGAGCACTATTGTCTTCTCCAAAACTGCGACAGTGCTAACTGTGTTCTCTTGACTTTAGTGAACAGATCATAGAGACTTTTGTTTACAAATAATTTATTTTTGGACTAACAGCATCAGTGCTAATGGCTTTGGGTTAGCAGATATAATCACGTCTTCCTTCCATGCCTAAGCTAATCAGCTGGAAATGAACCTTGGTGGGCAGGTTCTCTAAGGTGACCAGAGTAATGGACCCCTGTGTCTGAAATCAGCAGCGTGGATTTTAGGAGCATTTTTCATGCATACAATACTCTACTCATATGGATCATATTGTACAGTTGGGACCTATGATTTTTAGGGATTCAGACATTGTCAGTAGGGAAAAAGCATTTCTCTTTTTAAACAAAAAGAATTCTGCTGGCACGTTCTGAATAGAGCCCATTAAACCACCATGTTTACATCTGTTAATGACTTTCCTGCTTCTTTTGACTCCCATAGTGAATTCTTTTCTTCCTAGAGAAAAAATGGATAATATTATTTTCCAGTGGATACTTGCTTTACAATGGGAAGAGAAAGATTAATCACACAATAGAACCTCATTATGTGAACACCTGATTTCCAAACTTCTCCCTCTAATGAACTACCAATATCTTCCACTTTTGTATTGATTTGCAATTAGCTGCAAATCCTTGCTGTCACCCAGCTGATTCAGACAAACCCGTTTTCATTAGAAGGCAGGTGCACAGCAGTGATGCTCAGGCAGTCTATAATGCTATTCTTTGCAGAGCCACACTAACAAAAGAAGCATGAACTTGCATCTCTAGTGTTATATCACTGTTATACCGTGTGTACTCTCATGTTATATTGCATTAACTGATTCAGGAAAGTTAAAGAAAAAAAAACAAACAACTTATGAACAGAGTTGTGAAATAAATATTTAGAGTTATTTGTAAAGACAAGATGAACTCCCAAAATACAATTATATTTTCATAGCTTGTTTAGCTTAAAGAGTAATTTGGGTTCGGTGGGATCTTGATTTATTCCTGAATTGTTTGTTCATCATTTGATATTAGATTGCCTAATGATACATAATTGCTCTTTTCAAAATCTGAGGTTACAGTTCAGTATGTACTGAATGAAAAGGCTCTGTCAGGTGTATGTTCTCTTGTCACCAGACAAAAGAAAAAAAAAAGAAGAAAACAACAAAAAAAAGGAGAAATTATCAACACATCTAATCATGCCAGGTAATAGGACAGTAAATTGTCTTTGTGGAATCGCAGAATGGTTTGGGTTGGGCAGGACATTAAACACCACCCAGTTCCAACCCCCCTGCCATGGGCAGGGACACCTCCCACCAGACCAGGTTGCCCAAAGCCCCATCCAGCCTGGCCTTGAACACCTCCAGGGATGGGGCATCCGCAGCTTCTCTGGGCAACCTGTGCCAGTGCCTCACTACCTTCATTGTGAAGAATGTCTTCCTAATATCTAATCTATATCTCCCCTCTTTCAGTTTAAAGCCATCACCCCTTGTCCTATCACTCCGCTCCCTCACAAAGAGTCCCTCTCCAGCTTTCCTCTAGGCTCCCTTTAGGTACTGGAAGGCCGCTATAAGGTTTCCCCAGAGCCTTCTCTTCTCCAAGCTGAACAGCCCCAGTAGTCTCAGACTGTCCTTGTAGGAGAGGTGCTCCAACTTTATGATAATTTTTGTGGCCCCAAAATGTTTTGTGGCCCTTCACCGTGTTCTTGTAAGCAGCACATTTTTCCAGCAACTGTACCTGCATTTCAAATTACTATTATTCTTTTACTCACTGTTTCCATTCGAGTTCCAGTTGCAGGCTGCTTGCTCGTCACTGTTTTGTATTCTTGACTTCTTGTCTTACCAAATTTCTGAAGATGAGGCAGGAAATAGAAACACAGCATTTGAATTCATCAATGACTGAAGCAAGCTACTAGACACTCATTAATTATAATAATTAAGGAAACCATTAAGGAAACACTTTAAAGACTTTTGTCTTTTTAAACAGTGTACTACAGATTCACTGGCAAATATAGGCAGATTGTTGGAGAGGCCCCTGTCCTCTCTTCTCGATGTGCATTCATTTTAGCTGTAAACCTAGTTCAGGCTCCATCCAGATTTTCACTCACTTAAACTGTTCTTTATTTATTTTACAGAGAACTAACCAAAAAAAAAAAAAATGAGAGCTGTATTGCTGATTTGCTGAGGAGCCCCAGCCACCTAGGCGTGCCCTGGATGTCGCACGGCCCTCCCTGCTGCACCACTGATGTTTGGGAAGCATTTCGGAGTGATGGAGGATGTTCACCCGCTCATTTTCAAAATGCTTTCGGGAATAATGTGCTCCACTTCACAGGGCTTTCCTGCTGAATGAAGCTTGAAGGAAATAATGCCAGCTTGCTCGTGCTCTTTGTCTTTGTTAGCAATCCTGTGTTTTCGCTTATCATTATCTGTGTACAAAGCTCAATACTGAAGATGACTGTATGCTGATTTTCCAGACCGACAAGCAGAAAATTGGCCAAATATATATTACTAAGCACATGTGAGACAGTGTTAAGCACTAGTAGTTTAAAAGATTGTAAAGACAAAGTGGCACATCCATCTTCAAGCAATGGACTTTTGAAAGATGATCTATTGCTGAGGAGGCTGACTAGCACTCAGTGTCCCCCTTGAGGAAGCGACATTGCACCACCGTGCCTAGCTTACAGCCCCAGCAGACAGAGCACGGATGGGGAAAATGTGCACCCAGCCTCTCACTGATGTGCTTGTAACGTGCTGGGTTAGATGAACAGCCTTCTCACAAGTCCCGTGAGAACAGCAGTCCCATGAGGGTAGCTGTCTGTGGGGCTTAAGTGCAGAGCTTGGGGTGGATGTAGAAGACTTGGCAACAACAGGGCTGTCTCACAGCCATAGGCAAAGTCCAACCTCTTTATCAGTGCCTGCCCCCAGCACCCCTCCAGCAGCACTGGATCTCTCTGTGTTTCCATTGCACCTGGGATGAGAGGAAAGGAGGTGGTAATAGAGTGGGAAACGGGACAAAATAAAGGGTGGAAGGCTTAAAACCTTCAATTCTTCCCTTTCCAGAGGCTAGGGATACTGCAGAAAGCAAGACTTCTCCATGTGGAGAGCAGAAAGCTGAGGGGGATTTAAAAAAATCATGTAGGTGGTAGATAAACTGAACTGAGTATTCGGTGAATCCTGTAATATTGGGACTAGGGAAATTTGCTGGCCAATGGGTTGACAGCCAGATCCTAAAGGCACAGGGCTAGGTGGACTGCTGGTATGACCCATTTTTATGGTCACACCTGGAAAGCCAGCAGCAACAGAGGAACCTGTGAGGAATGTCCCAAGCTTGCAAAGTACTGGTATGAGATATAAAGTCAGCAGCACTTTTCAGGATACACCTCACACCATGCTGTAAGCATTGTCTGTTGAAGACCAGGAGCTGGAATGCAGTTTGGGAACGTGCCCGTGGGGATCGTCCCTGCTCTCATTAGGCTGAAGAGACAAGTCTCCGTGCTTGATGAGGCTGCCTTAGCAAACAGCCACCAAGAATTATATTTACAAGTGCTGCTAAGAGGAGCTACAGCCGAGTCCTTGTCAGTCCCAACATGGAGAACGTCCTTCCTGAATGCTTCCCTTGGCCACAAGAAAACTGTGAGTTAATATCATACTTTAACACTATCCAGCTTGCTTAGAAGGTTGCTTTGAAACAGTTCTGATTTACAGCAAGTAATCATCTAGCTAATGAGTATTATTTTAATCGAAGAGAATGAGCATAATCTAGTTATAGCAACTTTAGAAAGTGTGACCAGTTTTTACACTAAAGCCAAATAGGATGACCTGGCTAATTATAGATCTGACAGCCTGATATCAGTCCTGGGCAAATTAATGGAATGACTGATGCAGGACTTGATTAATCAATTTAAAAGAGGGGAGTATAATTAATAACAGCTAACAGGGGTTTACTGAAAATAGATTGAATTGTACTATGCTGATTTTTTTTTTTTAATGAGGTTACATGTTCAACCTATAAAGGTAACAGAATAAATAAAAAATACATGACATCACAACATTTTTACTGAGAAATTGTAGAGAACTGAGGTCCATATAATATGTGACAGATGAAGGATAAACTGACAGCATCCAAATGTAGTTCAAAATGTGAAATCAAATGTAACCTGGTGCTTTTAATGGGTGCCACAGGGTTCAGCTGGGGGCCCTGGCTTGCAGCCAAATTCTGATTCTAATGATGCTTGAAGATCACACAAAAACGTGTGAAAGCAGTAAATACAAAGTGACTAAGGCAGGCAGGGACTGCTCTTCATAAGCATTGAGCATGCCCTTCAGGATGGCCTGAGGGGAATTGTACATCTGCCGGACAAAACAAGTGGGCCAGGCTTGAGGATGGGTGAATCTGTCCTGTCAGACAGTGGCTGGGACCAGAAGTGGTGGATGGGAGGTAGCAAAGACCTGGCGACGAAATCTGACTGTGGGACTGCAGCCACTGGGCCACGGTAGCACTTGCTGTAACCTGGAGGGAGAACTGGTCAGTGGCACCAAGCCCTGGCGTGATAACAACTGGAATATACATTGTCTCCATCTCCCATTCTTAGACTCACAGAATCATTAAGGTTGGAAAAGACCTCCAAGATCATCTGGTCCAACCATCCCCCTACCACCAATGTCACCCACTGAACCATGTCCCTAAGCACCAGGTCCAACATTTCCTTGAACACCCCCGGGGGCGGTGACTCCACCACCTCCCTGGGCAACCCGTCCCAATGCCTGACTGCTCTTTCTGAGAAGAAATCTCTCCTCATTTCCAACCTGAACCTCCCCTGGCACAACTTGAGGCCATTCCCTCTAGTCCTATCGCTAGTTATCTGCGAGAAGAGGCCGAACCCCAGCTCCCCACACCTTCCTTTCAGGTAGTTGCAGAGAGCAATAAGGTCTCCCCTGAGCTCCTCTTCACCAGACTAAACAACCCCAGTTCCCTCAGCCGCTTCTCACAGGACTTGTGTTCCAGGCCCTTCACCAGCTTCGTAGCCCTTCACTTGTCAAGAAACAGCTTACAATATGCTCCCCCACTGTGGGATATATCTCTTTTACCCTTCGCAGTCCCACCAGTGCTGCACTCTTTCTGGAGGAACATGGCACAAGCTTCCAGGAGAGGCAGGATGAAACATCTGCTAGAGGAGGCTGTGCCTCTACAGAGAGGAGGTGAAATCCAGAAACAGGCTTGGACTCAGCCCAGAGGGCTGAAATTGAATACCATGAATCCTGCCTGATAACCAGCATTTTAGAGAGATCACAGATCCTTTTGAGTGTGAATAGTGATCAGACTAGCCACCACTGAAGTTGATTAAGCTTTCTTCCTAGGAAAGATAAAACGACAATACTTGCTTAAAAGGCTTGAAGTGATTGTCCCTGTTCCACCGAGCTGAGCTGTCTGTGATCCTTCAGACCAAAAGAACTGACAATAATGGAACCGTTGTACTTTGTGCCGCAAACATGTGACACGAAGGGCAATATAACAGGTTACAGAAGCTAAGATGCTGCAGGTTATTTCTGAGGGCTTGAGGGAGTTCAGCAGCAGAAACAGGTAAATTAGAGCATTTTTAGAAATGCCTTAAAGCCGTTTTGAATCAAGAAGCAGAACATTTAGACAGTGTTCAGCGCAACAAATGTTGGTTATCATCAAAGCTGCATTTGTAAAAGATGAATTGCTGATACAACACAAAAAACTGTCTCATCTTGTTTATTGTTCTAACTCGCTAACCCTCAGTTAAATGTCAGGAAATGATTGATCTTTCATCACAGATGCGTTGTGAGCTTCATTTTATTGCATTGCAAACAATTTTACAGCAAGGTACAGTTATTATCATTCACCAACTTAAACAGCAAATATTTCCAATGACATAAATTAGCTCTATGGTACGAGTATTGCTTTTCCTCAGGTATACTGCAGATACCTAGACCTTATAGTAAAAGCCATCTTTCTTGTACTCTGGGTGAAATCCTGCCTCACTGAAGTCAATACTTTCTCTTCAATGGAGGTGGCTTTTCAACCACTCTCTCCAGTATTTATGAGTTTTATGAACACTGAATAATTACGCCAAGCCCAGCAGTAATACTTGCACATACTTGCAAGGTGGGACCTATGTGTTAGAGAAACTGGAGATTTCTCACAAGTGAATATTTGTATGTCTTGCTCAGGGTTGTCAAAAAGCTAGTGTTGGAATGCTTTTAAAACCATTTTATCAGGAGGAACTTGGTTTCATAAGAACATTTCCCAATGTACTGATAGGACATTTGAAATATTTAACTCCGTTCCTTTCTGCTGCATACTCATTACCTTCAGAAGAAAGGTTCATAACTTCAGATTACTGCCATAATGTTATGACATCCATACCCTAGAATGACTGATAAAATGGTAAACCGTAACATACATATAGTGACAAATATTGTGCAATCCTACTCATTTTTGCCTCAAACTTGACTGAGTTAATTCAGCCTCTGTGCAGAGACTATACTACAAATATACTGATAAATGTTAAGTGACATACATCTCAGTGATGTCTTTGGACCCAGCCTCCCACCATTCAGGGATCAGAAAAGTAATGGTTAACTTAAGAAAAATACAAACGGTTAGAGTAATTCAGTACATTGAACTACCTGTCCCACAAAGTGAAGCTTCAAGCAAATTGATAAGAGGGTTTAGTGATAAAAGTGACTGTTGGTGATACAAAATAACTAAGGCAATCTCAAATCAGACCAGATGCGTACAGTTGAAAACCCCCTCCTCTCAGTGAGCAGAATGATGTTTTTTGGAAGGCCTTTATATTCCTTTAGGAAAATTTTGTGTGCACGAGTAAAATTATCCTACACCACCTTCCTCAGACATGTGACACAGAACTGAAGGGGACAGAGGATGGCAAAGACAAGCTTTTGTTTGTTAAAGGGGATAGCAAGACGCAGAGATAACAGGCCATGCAGCAGCATCTAGGTTTGTAAATATTCCATAAATAATCATATCAGTTTATTGTCCTACGCTCAGCTTAAAGGATGTTGAACCATTTTAAATGTATGGAGGCAATGCTGTTAAAAAATTGTAAATGAGTCTGAATAGGTTATTCATACAAATACCAGGAATGTCAATGCCGCTTATGTATGATAAAGCATATTACAGGCAATCATTCAAAGATGTGTATCATTTCATAGCTCACGGAAAGGTGAGTTTTTTTCTTCCAAATAAAACAGCAATGCATGCATATAAAACACAATATACAAGTATTTTCCATATTTAGCCCAGCTGGCAAAGAAATTAGTATGGGAGGTTCACTTACACTGTGCACCTCCACGAAAATAGCTGATTGATAGAAACTTTTTGGTAGCACGGAAGTTAACTTCCTACAACCGTTCCTCCATACTCCCATTCCTTAATGTAATTCACCACATTTAATGTAATTAATTTGGAAAGAAGGAAGAACAATTTTCCCAAAGGAATTTGCTGACTGACAGCTGTTTTACATAATCAGTGCAGACACAGCGGTGGTGGAGCATACTCCAGCTATTACCTCCTAATGGACATTTATTTTGCTCTCCTACCGTTTTCCGCAGCAAGATAGCTAGGGAGATTCAATTTAAATTCCTTCCCCTGTAAAATTAATTCTTTAGCTAAGCATGTGTGCTGCGTTGGGGCAATAATGAGCACCCGGTGCCTGGTCAGTCTGCAGCTCACCAAGGGATTCCCCAGAAATATCAGCATCACGAAGTGTCTATCCCTTCCAAAATCTTAGTCCCCAATGAGAAAATTGTAGCATTTTAGATACTGTTACATTTGTGTGACTGTGAAATAAAGAAAATGCAAGGATGGCAATCATACAAGAAGTACTGGAGCATTTCTCCTATGAGAAGAGGCTGAGGAAGCTGGGACCGTTCAGAGAAAAGGAGGCTCGGGGGGGGCCTCACCAATGTGTATACGTACCTGAAGGGAGGGTGCAGAGAGGATGGAGCCAGGCTCTTTTCAGTGGTGCCCAGTGCCAGGACAAGAGGCAATGGGCACAGACTGAAACACGGGAGGTTCCCTCTGGACATCAGGAAGCACTTCTGTGCTGTGCGGGTGATGGAGAACTCACACAGGTTGCCCAGAGAGGTGCTGGAGTCTCCCTCCTCGGAGACCCTCAAAAACCACCTGGACATGGTCCTGGGCAGCCTGCTCTGGGTGCCCTGCTTGAGCAGGGGCTGGACCTCATGGCCTCCAGAGAGCCTGGCCAGCCTCAGCAGTTCTGGGATTCTGTGAAAATGATTTGTGGTTGCTTGATGAGGGCAACTATACCCATGTTAAGAACCATTGAAACATTGGAGCCTATTTGGCCAAATACGTGAAGTGAAATGGAAAAGCATTATAAAGAAAAAGCAAATCATTATTTGATACTTTTTTTACAGTAAAGAGTACTGAAGGAGGAGTGGAGAGTAGCAAATATGTAGTAAATCCAGTGTTTGATTCCTCCTGAATAACGTTTCTTTTATTTGTGGGAGGAAAATAATCATGTCTTTCACTCCTGGCTCATAAAATATACAGGTGGGTTGTGAAATGTCTCTCTTTTCCATTTTCATTCCATAAATGAAAAATTCTGTATTTTTCTAATCTAATTTTGTAAAGAACCATAAACATGTTAGGAGTGTCCCTCCTTTCCTCTCCCTCCCATTCCCCCATGTTCAACAGTAGGTGGTGCTCCCAGGGTAAAAATGTGCAATGTCTAATATGCAAATTAAAGATTGTTTTTCTGAGGAAGGAGAGATCCTTTGGGTTTTTAATATGGTAACTGAAGAGTATTTAAAGAACAAAATCTCTGAAAAGATAATAACTGATACTAACTGATTTTTAAATTCTGTGCAACTACATGATCATTCAAAACATATGGAAAATACACATTTTTTCAGTCTGTTTTTTTCCTTGCAAATATTCATCCAACAAATCGTTCATTCAACTCATAGCCTGATTATGGAATTACAGTACATGTGCTTTATTGCCCAGTTTCACTCATATTTGCTGAGAATGTAAGTAGCAATTCCAAATTACTTATAAGGTTTCTTCAGTTGTTAAATATGTTTAATCTGCTTTATTAGAAACTATGCTCTTTACATATTCTTTCAAAATTAGATCCTGGATTTATAGCATATGTCAGAGGGTTCTTAAAAGTCTTAAAATCTTTTCAAAGCTGTAAATAGCAATATAAGCTAACATTTTCTGTTGGGTTTCTTTGCACTGTTCATACAATGTATGTTTGCTTTCCAGTTTTGTGCTACAGATATGGTCTCACACGTTCTTTATACGACGAGAGAGGTCGCATGAGGGACATAACTGAGTGCGCTCAAATTCCATCCACAAAGTCATTAACAGAGCATCATACAAATTCTTAATGAAATATAGAACTAATGTGACAATTGCAGTTGAACACAGACCACAAAAATCAAGCATTCCAAGTAGCTTTCAAAGAGGAGGGTGTAGGGTTTTTCTTAGACTTTCTTTGCCTGTTTACATTTCTGTAGGATTTCAGCAATATTTGCATAATGTATTATTTGTTTATACACAATCTAACAGATCTGGTAATTTGCAAACAGTATATTTTGTTAATTATAGTAGGTGCATTGTCTATTTATGTATTTGAGCAGCTTGAGCTAAATTGAGGGAATAAAACCAATGAGGCAGGAAAGTCCAATTAAAAGTACATTAATCAAATGCCCCCCAAATGCCTTTCCTTTCTAACACATATTGTTGCACTTTATGTAGAGTGCCTGTTTGATGTCAATTGTCCTTCTGCATCTGATGCTGTATCTTACTCAATGTGCAGTAATAAATGTAATTGCCAAGTGCCTGGTCTTGGATACTTCATTTCATATTTTATAGATTTTATAGTTCATTTAAATTTTAAACCATTCTTTTTTAAGATTAATTATAGCCCAGAAATCAAGAGAAATGAGCAAATGACTACCATGTTAAGAATTGACTGTATAAAACATCCTGCTTTTAGTCTACTATTTTTTGCTGTAGTCGATCTTCTGCTCTGCACTGGAATAAGCAGATGCTGTTGGTTTTCATATAAAATTCAACATAGAGAAGTGCTTCAACACAGCACTTAAAATTTGTTCCCTTAATATCTGATAAACATGATTAGCCTGACTCAGCTTCCAGTATAACACTATAAATCAGGAATAGGTCTGTTGGTGCCCATGTGAAAAGTATATTTTGCTGTACTGATGCATCTCTCAATAAAAGAATGAGGGCTTATGGTTGTTCTGAAACATGAAAAATGGGTTTGCTATACAGCAGTAATGTGAGTTAGAGACAGAATTCCAGCTCTTCGATCCGTTGCCACATCTTGACAGGCAAAAAAAAACAACAACAACAAATAAAAAAAAGAAAACAAACAAAAAAATAAATAAAATGAGATTCATGCAGAATTTTGGATCTGAGTCTTTTCTGGTTAATCCTGGGAATTCCTCAAATCCTGCTATGTGCTTCAGTTCCTTATATGCCTAAATCACACTATTTTGAGAGCAGCCCTATTACAAACAAGGCAGAGCAGTTTGGTGTCTGCCCAAATACAAGACCATCCAGAGAAGGGGCATTGTTTATCCTCAGGGGAAACTCTGTCTGGCAGACACTTTCAGAACATATCGAAGGCATGCTGACAAGTTTGGGCTCTACACAACCTTGTTGAGACCAGTGTCTAAACATAAACCCAGCAGGAGGGTACTCATATGCTGATATAGAGAAAGAAGTAGAAAACTTCCAGAAAATAGCACATCAATTTAAAATATTCTTGTATTCTTACAGGCCTAGAGGCTCCAGTTCTCGTACAACATGTGGTGGCAGCTTCCTCTTCTAATGAAGCTGGCACAGGGCAGAGAAGCTCTCCGGAACCTGAAGGCCAAATAAAGATCGGAAACCAGAAAAGGAGCAGAGGAGGTTGTGACGTGGGGTGTAAGTCACCCATTCTGGTCCCCATCCCAGGACTTTCCTGTACCTCGCCCTGAACAGACATTGAGTTAAAATTCAAAAACAGGCTGAGGAGCAGGAATACAACACAGCCTCGTCTCCTTCCGTTTGGTGTCCTCACCTCTGTGCCACTGGCTTATAGCTCCCTTTCTTCTATTTCTCTTTGTCTCCAATGTTTTTCTGCACAATGGCTTGGCTTTGAGAGAAGGGATGGAGGGTCTTCCTTCTTCTAGCATCTGGGGCACCCCTGAGAGGAGTGACTGAGGTCTAAACTCTCTAACTAGAGAGACATCTGGAACAAGGTCTTGGTTTAGGTTTTTCACTGTCAGACTGTTGTAAAAGGGAAATGCAATGTCCTTCTCCTCTTTAGGTGAGAAACAGACAAAGGCATGCTCTTTGAGTGAAAGGAATGCAGGAGTCCACCTGCAGAAGCTGAGCTGTCAGCACCTTCATCTCTATGTGAGGCACAGGAGACAGACACAAGGTGGGGTTGTAGCCTAGCCATACTTTCTCTTCTCACCATTTCCTGCACATTGGTGCTACCTGGTGCTGAAATAAATGCAGCAACTTCAGGTAAAGGCCTGAAAGCAAGCTCATCCTTTGTATCCCTTTCTGAGCTACCTCGCCATGGGCACACCTTCCAATCCAGCCGAGCCAAACCGAGAGGCTTCCCTACCTGGTTAGCTTCTGCCGCCCTCATCACCCTCTGCACTCCCCCATTACAGATACACCACTTTTTCTCTCCCTTTCCCCACCTTTTTGCATCAGAGGTTTTCCTCCTCTTCAGCTGAGCTGCTCGTGAGTTATTCCTGACAACAGGACCCAAGCTGGCAAAGACACAAACTACCTCTGCTCCAGCCATCCCAGGTGGTGGCACCCAAGGCAAGACAAGGAGGGTTCATATGAGCAGGTCAGATGACAAAAGTTTTAAGGCATGGTGGAGGCTGAGGGCCTTGCAGGAGATGTGTTTCTGGGCTAGCTAGCATTTTTTGTAGACAGAATAACTTTGGTAGGAGACTTAAATATATTGCTTTACATGGGCATTATATACTGGGCTTATCTTTTATGTTCTACTGGTAGAGACCATTTTGCTGTAAAGGGAAACAAAGGAGTCTGTTTCCTATTTCTAATCAAGTGATTTATGCAATTGTTTGCAATACCTGAGTATTCAATAGTTTGCATTAATATTAACTATTATATTTCCTCCAGTGCGAGGATTTTTAGGAGAGGAATTCTGAATTAACTTAAAGGGGGGTTCATCATCAAACTTTATGTACCTAAAATGCAAGCATATTTGGTGGTTGCATTACCACAGAATATTTATCATGATACTGGAGAAATGGCATCCCATGTTAAGCTAAGCCTTTTGTGGAAGAAAGAGGGTTTGTTGGAGTACGTGTTCAATATGCATACTAGATGCCATTTCACAGAATTAAAATTGTGGACTGCTTACCAGTAAATTTAAGCTTTCTGACTTGCTTTCCTAGATATCTTAGGTTCAAAGACCATTATGTTCCCCAGTTAAAAAACATGGAAATTAGACAAGGTTTTAAGGAGAATAGCTCTAAATAATAAAGCTTGAATGCCACCTTCAATTCAAGAAGCTCTTAAAAATAATTGCAAAAAATAACAAGTTAAGTTCATTACCAATGAATTTTCTTTTACTGTATGATTTTCTGAATAAAAAGACACGTATGCTTTGTTCTTAATGAGAAGTAAATAAAATATGCCCAGGTAAATGATTGCCCTTTCCATTAGTAACACTGCTATGCAATCTGGCATATATTAAAAAAAAAAAAAAAAAAAAAAAAAAAAAAAAAAAAAAAAGCTGATAGTACTTTGGGTTAATTTGTTTGAATTTGAAATATTGTGCTGAACTAAAATTAAAACATATGTTCTGTGCATATGTTATGCAGGCAGGAAGCATTTTATGCATGAAGTATTGTAGATAGACGTTCTCATAAGAAAATGAAGGCATTTTTAAAAATGTAGATATGATATCTTTCTAGGGACACGTAGACTGAGCAGGTTTGCCTTGCCTTGGCATTGTTTTAAAAGAAGACTCAGAGAAATTGGAATAAAATATTTGATACAATCCTCTGGCATTCCATGATATACGTCATATTAGCTTTTAAATTTATTCTTTGACATGTCTTCATATATATAAACACACACCAGGAACACTAGCAAACGTTTTATATATATATTTATATATATATATATATATATAATATTAGCTCATTCTGCCTCTTAACAAAAAAAAAAAAATAGAGCTTGTTACATATTTACAGCACTACATCCACCCTTCTGGTGTTCCAGCAAGGCAGTTTGATTTGTTGTTTTGCAGAAAGGGAAGACTGAGGGACCAAGATGGGAGGACTGCCCAAAGTCACAGAGTGGATAAAGTAATAGATGCAGATAGAAAAAAAAAAGGAAAAAACTTGCCTGTTTATCTCCCATAGCAGATGAATAATTCTCTCTAGTACTATTATTGAATTATAACAGAAAGTTTTATATTCTCTATTTTCTTACCTTCAACAGGATTCCCTGATTGTCCAGTAATGTTTTGCAAGTTAATTAGCTCAATGGCAGTTGGAAACCAGAACCTATTCCTCCGCCTATAAAATTCTTCTGTGTTTAAGTTGACATAACAAAGAAACATTTAAATGAGAGAAAACCAAAAATCAAGATTTCTTCCTCCAGGAAAATAAACACCATAGGAGGCAATGAGTGAGCAATATATGTGCCATCTATAGCTGTAGGCTTCAGCTGCAGTGTTGATTTTCCTCATCCAGGCATAAAAATGATATCAAAACCCCACATGAATTAAACAAATAGAAATGAAATTATCATCTGACAAAATAATTTGCTTTCCACAGGATTTTCTGAACCTCACGCTCTAGATCAATGTTCTCTGTGTGTCTGGAAACTCTACTCTCTGTGTAGGCTCCTTGGCCACCGGGGTCACTTCATGGAACTCTGCCATCCCGCTGAATAATAAATCCTCCCACAATACATCCTGCCTTTTTATTTGGCCTGTAGACCTGTGGGACTCATTGCCTTCCAAAATCCTAACTTAAGAGGTCACGTACATCATGACTGTCCAGCATAGCCAAGGGTCTTAAATACAGAGCAGCTAAAATTATGGTCTCTGAGAATGACAACAGCATCTAATCCCAGTGCTTGGCTCTTGATCTCTGGGTGACTCCAGTGCATATGGAAATACCACAAATAAAAGTTTTTAAGTGGACTAAGCGTGGTCTTCACAGTTAGCCAGTCTTCAAACCATGGCCTGTGCTGGACAGTACGTCCATGTTGGCATTGCAAATGGCTGCGTCTGCCCCAAAACTGTCGGCATTTTGAACTCCAGGATAAGCCCCCAGTACTCAGTGTCTGTTCCTGCAGGCAGGATTAATTCAGCTAAAGCTCTGGATGCCCGCTGTACTGCCATTTCCTGAGGCAAAGAATGTCAGAGCTTTGTAAGGAAGGTCCCACTGTTTTCTCTCCCCATCTCAGGCCATCATTCCCCCCCCTCTTCTGGATCATGGCAATTGGGAAAACTACAGAGTAAGCTGTGCCTGATCCTATGGCAGACAACTGCACAGTGGAGAACAATAAATTCAAATGCAACTGAGATTTCTCCTGAAAGTAACAAGTGCATTGGGTGTTTCTGCAACTAACTGATGTATTGGACATCTATGTCAGCTTTAAGCTCATGATAGGAACCTCTATGGAGCCGTGTAAGGGCACCCACTGAAAACCAGAGGTCCCTATGTTTAGTCCACATAGAATGGGGAGATTAAAAAAAAATAAATCTTAATCACGTCTCCAAAGTCAAACAACTGCTCTGTAATTTGATAGGAAGTATGTTATTTTTGGAGTAGGCCTGCATTAACTCGAAATTTGGGCATTAACTCAAAAATTGGACATAAAATTCTTCTTCTTCTTCTCTCTCTCTCTTTTTGTTTCACTATTAAAATTAACAGATGCACTTCCTATAACTTGGTACTTTTTCTGTCAATAACACACAAATCCCATGGAAGCGTGCCAAAGATTTTCTTAGCAACCAAGCCTCTTGCCTGATATACATGATTAACTACAACAGTCTGTTAAAAGCTTAAAATAAACCTGTCTTTTTTATTTGGAATTTCATGTAGTGCAATAAAATTAATTGGTAATGAATTTAGCACAATTTCAGCAGAATTTATTTATTTTTATGGAGGCTGAGCACTCAAGGGATGTCATGGTAAAAGTAAATGTCTCTGTAAAGGCAAATCTGCTGGGATCGGTCCAATAACTGAGTTCAGGTAAAGTAAAAGCTCTCAACAATTGATGGTATTGGCTCCCCTATGATTAAAATGTAAATTGATTCATTCCTTGTTAGTGTGTAACATTGCCGTAGAACCCATCCTTCTCCACCAAGAAGTAGTAAATTCCCTTATGAAAGATGGCAACCTGACAAGGCATTTCTAGTTCCAAGAGGGTAAATATTTTGGAGAAGAGTACACAGAGTCTGGGAACTGCTTTCAAAGTCTCTGGAAGGTGAAGATTAATCACATTTTCAGAAAGCAGAAGTTGCAGTTGTTACGTTTTCAAATTCAGATAAAGTAGAATATAACAGAATATCACAAGTTCTATCTTCTTTCTAGAGGATCTGTTTTATCCTTGCTTAGAATAGTCTCCACTGACTTTTGAGGTCTTTGAATTAGACCCAAAGTGCAGGCTGATGGTATATGAAAAAGAATTATTTTTAAAAGTACTGTATATAAGTGCTATGGAAAGAAATAAAACAACAGAATCTGAGGTAAAGACTGATACTCAAACTCAGCTTCGTAGAGGCTTCTGTGGCATGCTTTTGTCACAAGCCAAACATCCACATATGCTGCAGACGCCACAAAGCTTAGAGACCTTTAGGTCTCGCTGTAGGTATCAGAACTAGCATTAAAATACCCTGTTTCTCCAACAGTCCTGAAAATAGGTTTTCAAGGTTTCAAGACTAGACATTTTTTTCTGGCACTGAAGAAAAAAAAGCAACAACTATTAAGCAGGAGAATGGAAAACAAAGGAACAACAAAATGCAGCATTAACCATTATCAACTGAAGACCTTAAGTAGCCCTTTGTTCAGGTCTTTTAAATGGTTTATGGACAATGGCAGCTTTAGTGATCTCATAGGAAGAATGACTTCTCCACTAAACCTGCTTGTTGAAATTTAATGATATGCCTCCAAATACAATCTTCCTGATTTGTGTCTGCTGTAGGGAAGTACAATACATCACCATAACTCTTCTCAAATGACCCACGACTTCTAATGCAAACAGCTGCAGTATAGTGAGGAGGAGTGACCGAAATGACCATGATAAAGCTTTCAGCAAGTTAGATGTTCTTAAAGTTTTGCAAAGTTGTGCAATCTAGTGAAGGGAAAAAAAAAAAAAGCTCCTGTTTTAAGTAGTTGTTATAGCAGAAAGTTATTAGAACAGTAAATATTGCATGCACTTTTGAAGACACAGAGTTCATTGTTACCTGGAACTGAGTGGTTTGAGCCATGCCCCGCTGCAATCATTAGGTGTCCATAAACTCATATCGGTGCCAAATGTTAGCATGGAGAATCATATTTGCCCATGTTATGGCATGCTAATAAAATCCAATGACCAGTACCAGCCGTCTCTGTTACTCACTTCTGCTGCCAGGGGACAGGGAAAGGGCTTTCACAACCTTTTTCACTACCCTTCTGGCTGATGCCATCTTTGACCTTTATTCTTCTGTCATAGAGGTATAAAATGACCTTGAAATAACAGTCTTTTTTTGGGGGTAAGATTTGGTCCATGCTTAAATTTCTGAAATAATGTTGTAATAAATATTCTTGTAGGTAAGGAATCTCTTTTCATCTCCTAGTCTCCCAAAATACAGAAGTCTGTAATTTCTTAGGATCTGATACATGCACAGGTTCTGGGGACCATGTACTGATTCTGCAAGGATTCTGAGAAAAATATAACTTTGTACTGTATTTGATATTTACTGTCTGTCTGAAGTAAGACTTGCTTTCTGCAGTGAAAGCATTGTTTGAGGTGGGAAAAGATGATAATTCAAGCCAAGCCGCACCACCCCTGCAGCCAACCACTTTTAAGGATGGGGAGGAAGTCCCTTCTTTCATGTACAAGGCAGTAGTTCAGTCCTCATTAATTTCAATTAGAAGTTGATGAAGTTCTTTGGTTTATTACACTGTCATTTGCACTACATTTTCAAATTGCAGTAAGGCATTAAATATTCTCACAGGCAGTAACAGCTCACAGGGGATTTTACTCAGTGCAAGGCACATAATGAAACCCAGCTCATTATTATTATTAATTATTTGTGTTACTTTATTGCTTAGGAGTTGTAGCCATGGATCAAGACCTCATTGCATGATGCAACAAACCAGAACAAAAAGGCCATTACTTCCTTAATTGTTACAGATCTAAGGTCCTTAGTAGTGTAGCTCAGTTTAGGAGCCTGAATTTGGATGTTCACCTTTCTGAAAACTGGGCAATGCTATCTGATGAGCCATTCAGATTGCCTGGTAGGTGTTCAGACTGCCCATAAAACATCTGTTACTAATCAGTGCTGT
>NC_137696.1:90091317-90161317 GCF_964034855.1 Anser brachyrhynchus | reverse complement strand
CTGGGCAGAGCTGAGCCAATAAATTATGTTGTTTGTGCCTCTGTGAGAGCACATTTAAGGAAGGGAAAAAAACCTGTGCACAACAGCATCTGGGAGAGTGAGGAGTGAGAACCAGCCCTGCAGGCACCCAGGTCAGTGCAGGAGGAGGGCAGGAGGTGCTCCGGGCAGGCAGCAGCAGTTCCCCTGCGGCCTGTGGAGAGGCCCCTGGTGGAGCAGGCTGTCCCCCTGCAGCCCACGGGTCCCACACGGAGCAGATCTCCACGCTGCAGCCCGTGGAGGAGCCCCCGGTGGAGCAGGTGGATGTGGCCTGGAGGAGGCTGCGGCCCATGGAGAGCCCCCGCAGGAGCAGGCCCCGGGCCGGAGCTGCAGCCCGTGGAGAGGAGCCCACGCAGGAGCAGGGGGTCTGGGGGGAGCTGCCGCCCGTGGGGGACCCGTGCTGGAGCAGTTTGCTCCCGGGGGATGGACCCCGTGGTACGGAGCCGTGTGGGAGCAGTTCTTGAAGAGCTGCTGCCTGTGGGCAGCCCCCGCAGGCTCAGTTCGGGCAGGACGGCATCCCGTGGGAGGGACCCCGCGTGGAGCAGGGGCAGAGAGGGACCGTGAGGGAGCGGCAGAGGGAAGAGGGTGGATGGGGGGAAGGTGTTTTTTGTTTGTTTTTAGTTTCTCACTGCCCTAATCTGTAGTCTATTAGTAGACAATAAATTAATCTTTCTTATACCATATCTGTTTTGCCCATGACAATAACTGGTGAGTTATCTCCCTGTTCTTATCTCAACCTTTGAGCTTTTTTCATCATATTTTCTCTCCCTGTCATTTCAAGGACGGGGAGTAAGAGAGCAGCATGGTGCAGTTTAGATGCCCACTGGCATTATACCACCACAATCCATTCTAGATGTCTTCTTTAGGATGATGTTATCTGCATTCTAGAAATGTTTATTTGTCCATAGCCCCAAAGTGCCCTGAAGAGGATTAGCTGTTTGGGTGCTAAGCATCAGACTGCTTCTGACAGCTCATGCCAGTGTGACATTTCCAAGGTCCTGCGAACAGCACATGCCAGAGGAAGAAGTTTAATGACAGTCTTTGACTGACAACCTAAAAAATGGACACCCTAATCTCTGTTAATCCCTACCTTAAAAATATTCTGTGATACACATAAGTATGATTGATGATTTATACTCCAGATTTTGGCCTGAGCTGTAAAAACAGAGGGATGCAGAAGATAAGGATCATCACTTATTGACAGTCATGATGTGTGGGCAGGGAATGTTTAAACAGCACCTGTCCATGCTAAGCCTGATTCAAAGCAATGCCACAAGATAACATTATTGTGTGATTAATTAATAGGAAATGAATGATGAAAGAGATGTGTCAGACCAGAGGAAAAAACAAAAACACTATTTTTTTGTGCACCTGCAGTGGACAATTTTACTCTGAATACAAGGTAGGCAATAGTTCCAGAAATGACATTTCACCAAGGCAGATTCATAAGGAAGTATTTACAGGTTGATATACACAGGTATTGAGCACTTCATTATGTTATCATTGCTAGCCAAAAATATATATATAAAAAAATAATAAATGTCAAATTAACTCTTTTTTTTTTAATCAATTATCATTCAAAATATTCATTTAAAATGTTTTTAAGATGAACCTTTTGAAGAGAAAACTAGAAGTTCAGGATTTTAACAACAATTACTGCATCTTACTGTCAAACTTCAGTGTTTTTTATTGAAGGGATACATCATTCCTCATGTGTGTATGGAGTTGCCAGAATGAGGTAATGGGACTCCAGTAGTGTGAAGAGGGCTCAGTATACCATTCTAAGCTGTTCTGGTGTAAAGTTAACCCAGAATTTCTCCAGTGTCATTCTCCTGTGATTAGCATCAGCTACTGTATAAGGATGGTGATGGTTTTGTAACAACAGATGGCACATCAACTGTGTTGAAGATTGGTTGAGTCACATGAAGAAGCAGTTTGCCTGTAATGATTACATATGGATCTGTTGCAGCTATTAGGGTGAGAGTGTAGCAATTCCTGCAGAGGCTGATAAAGGAGCAGACTGAGTTGTCAAACAAATAATAGGTTCCCCTTCCAAGCCATTTTTTTTCTGTTTTTCAATAGCTACAGAATGCTGCTGTTGCTGTTGATTCTGCTGTCTAGTAAGAGATCAGTCTTCCTTTCCAGACCATCCGTATTCACGTGTACCTGAAATCTATTCTGAACCATGTTCTGGAAATGCAGCTTGGATTTACAGTTAGCTGTCACCTGGAAAAAAAAGCATGGTCTGGCTCTTGGGTGTGGCCCAAGTACATCACTGCATCAGTCTCTTTTCTTTGAAACGAGATAGGAGCCAGGTTTTTGGAAGTCCTTGGGACATGTGGGATTTGGTGATGTATATTGCTGAATAAAAAGAGTAGTCTTGTGCTCACATTGAATTTCCAAAGTCCTGCTCTGCAGAGCTGCTTTCCAGCCTGTGTGCACTTGTGCCTGGGGTTATTCCTCTCCAGATATAGAACTTCACATATTCCCTTGTTGAACTTCATGAGATTCCTTTCTGCCTAGTTCTCCAGCCTGCTGAGTTACAAAGCTTGCCTTTATATTTCTCCACTGCTTACTGAAAAACCTAGAAAGTTGTATGCATATTGTATTGCAATTCACACACAAAAAAATTCCTTCTCCATTGCCAAAGATACTTTCATTGTTAGTAGAAAACAAACAAAATGAACAAAATAAGTGCTATGCACTTTTAAAATATGTGAATATATGTCCTTAGTGAAAATCCATATCATAAAATCAAATTTTGTTTCCTGACATAAATAAATTGAAATAGGGATAAACTGAAACTACAACAAACAGTACGTTCATATGGCTGGGTCCAACTGTTTGGTCCACATACAAATCTAGTGCCTAACCTTCAAAAATATTGCTATGACACCTTTGTTTTTTCAGTCCAAATCCAAGAATTTACTGTCAGGCGCCGAGTTTTGTCATGACTGCATTTGACACAGAAGCCAAGCCAGAGAGCTGTTGGAAAGTCTGTAGTGCTACAAATATATTAACTAAGGTGGCAGACACTGCATCCAGAATGCCCTCTACTTTAAAATCTCCATTTTGCATGGTTTATTTCAACAATGATTTATCTTTTTCTTGTTTGCTTTCTGTGAGCTAATGTTGATTAGAGGGAGATGCAGAGGGAATGAGAGTGCTAGTGACAGGGGAAGTGAGAACAGCAACTTAACAACTCAGGCTGCTTCTCCACAATTCCTGGGACTTTAATTATCCTCTTTTAACCCTTGAAGTCACAGTTTTGGGGATATCTTCCTTTCATTCCTTTTTCCCCCCTTTTATTTCCCCAACTTTTCAGAAGAAAACATTGGCCCCAGATGGACTTTTTCTAAAGTCTCACAGACTGATCCCCTGCTTCTACTTGAGACACGTGCTACCCAGTCACATGTATACAAAGCTGAACATTGCAAATCAAGCTGAGGGGGAAACAAGAGCTGTGGAAAATGTGTTGTAACATAACCTGTGGAACTGAAGCAAGAAGGGGGAAAAATGTGGCTGATGTGCAAAAGCTGTGTTTATGCACTGTATTTTTTTTTTCTGTGTTACAATTTGGCAAAAGGAACAATATGTGAATGTCCTTCTCAGTTTCTAAAGTGTCCACTCTTATGCCAAGTTGTCCCACAGGGCAGACAATCTGGAAAAGACAAGAGGTGAAAGTGAGCAGTGAAGCGTTCTGGCTGAACAAGGAATACCTGACTCCTGCAGCCTGGTGGCTGTTAGTATAGCAGTGCAGGAGGCAGTGCCTGACTTGCTAGCCTAGGGTAGAACCAGGTCCACTTAGATCATCCTCCAACAGATATTTGTCTAACATTTTCTTACAAGTCAAAAAAAGCAAGGGATTTTTTCAACCCTTGAAGATAATCTAGTTCCAGTTGCTTTCTACTGTTGAAATATAATGTTTGCTTTCTTCTTCCCCTGTCCTGCTTCTGTAACATCTAACCTAAGCCTCCCTTGTAGCCATTATCCCTTGCTTTGTACACGGGCATTCAACCTTCATCCTCAGGTTTCTTTCACTAATTTTTATTGTCCATACCACAGAAGACATATGCTTTGTCCCGATGATGAGGAGCACTTTGAATTCCAGTCTTGTCTACAAAAATACATGCAGGCCCTCACAGGTTAGTTTTGGTCTGCACATTTTGTATTAATTGCATAAACAACTTCTGTTGCAGCATCATACTGAAAAGATCACTTAATAGTGGATTTATAATAGCCTCATCTAGGACACTGCTTGATCTGTCCTGCCAATTTTACAACACATTACTGACAGATGCTCTTTGAGCTTGACTTATGACAAGCTCTACCCTCCTTTACAGTGATTTTATTTAGCCCACATTACCCAAGCTATTTATATGTCACATCGACACTTCATTGCAGTTGAGATATAGCTTATCCTAGCTGGCATCCTGGCTTTATCCTGTCAAAGTAGGATCAGGTTGGTACAACTTGTTCCTGTTAAACCATGGTGGCTATTTCTTTGCTTTGTCACTCTCTTTGGGCTTTCAAAGAGCTTCTAGTATGTCCTTCCTCACAGAGTTGAACCGACCATACTTACTTCCCTACATTCTCCTTTTCCCTGTAAGAGAAGACACTGCACTCATTCCTCTCCAGTTTTTGGGATGCCATTTGTTATACATGACCTCACCATAATACCCAACAGTTTAATAATTACTTAATTTTGTTCTTTAAACCTTAAGTACTTCAGGGTAAATTTTATCAGGTCATGATGCTAGTTTATGTAAATATTCTTTGAGCTTGTGTCCCTATTCTTCTTGTGTTTCCTTCTCTGTGTCAGGTTATTTACACTACACATATGGTCAAAAGTATCCTTTTGTGTATGTGTGTGTGTAAGGAATGAATCAAACAGGATATGGATTATTTTGACTTTATCAGTGGCACGTGAGCATGTCTTCCTATTTGTTTCAGCATCTGCTTTCTGTTTTTAAGTGACCTGGCAAGTAGTTTCGAACCAGTATAATACGTGCTTATTAGACTGTGGAGTATTCCTATCCCCTGCCTCCTTTTTTTTTTTTTTTTCCTCCTACCACCTAATGTAATGCACTCCTTTTCCCTCAGTGTGGTGACGTTGTAGATGTAAAGCTGAAGAAACAACTTGAGACTAGGAAAATCTTATGAAAACATAATAAAGTCGCTGTGCACCTTGAAGAGCATACTGACCTTGTTATTGTCACTGGTATGACAAAATAAGTCATGTTAACATTAATATAAACATCTGCTTTTCTTGAGAATGTTTGCAATTTTGCTGATCCAGTTATGTGTGGTTCCAGGTGTGCACAGAGGACACTTCAAGGGTTTCCTGAGCTTGTCTTTAACATCTTTCACTCATTCTGGAGTGTCTTCCTCTTATGCCATTCTTTTTTGCACTTTTTTTTTGGTGTGTGTATGATTTACATGTATTGCATGCTCCGCAGCAGCCTGAATCCACAGACATGTATTTGTGTCACTGGAATGCCCTGCTGGAGTGTTCTGAGATAGAGAAACCATTGTGCACACAGCATCAGTCCAGTTCATGCAAGAAGATTCTGGCTGCCACTCTCAAGTCTGTGAGACTTCAAGCAAAAACAAATGTGGAAAGAAGACGTCTGCTTTTCGTGGGCTTTTCAAGGGACTTCACCTGTCAGAAACCTGACACTTTCACACCTGAACACTATAACCAGCTCAGCTACTCCACATAATGTGAATTTCTGACAAAAAACGAGCAATTACAGATTTTATTTTTTGGTGTATAGGAGAAGGGAATTATTATTTTTTTGTTGGTTCTGTCTGTGAAAAATGGGTAGTGGTTTCTGTTTGAATGGATATCATAATAAGTGGTATATCTTCTGGTGTCATCTTTAGACAGGAGGGAAAAAAAAAGATGAAATTTAAGAAAAAAATGAACCAAGCAAAATACAGAAAGATTACTCAGCCAAGTCTGCCCTGTATTCAGGCTTATAGCAACTGTCATATTCAGAAACCTCAATTATGAAGCAATAGCAAGGATCACCGTATAAAGACATCATTTTCTTGTAGCACAGAGATCACTCCCCTTCTCTGATGCAGGCGCACACGAGCTGTGTTCATGTGAGGGGTGGGAAGTGGGGTTATTCGGCATGGGCTGTGGCCACCATCACGCACACTGCTGCTCCGCTGCCTGCTGCGAGCTGCTTTGTCACCGGTGAACTCTTTCCTTGCCTTCGTTTCTGCTGCTCCATGAAAGATTCATGAAAAAAAATGACTTCCTACTGAGTATCCATTAGCCACCGATGCTGATGTTAATGAGCAAACTGCGAATGCAGTAAAGAGCAGATTGAAATGAGTCACAAAATACACTTAGGATGTGCTTCCTGCCAGCATTGGTGCGTCATTGGGAAAATGCTGGTTCCTTAACAACAGGAATATAAAGAACAGAAGTACAGCTGATAAAAAATGGCATTATTTAAAGGAGTTCCATTAAAAAAGATTAACTGATTTGTGTGCAAATGAATCATATCTGTATGTTAGCCCTTTATTTGTCATCTCAACTTGTTTTCTATTACATTAAAGTAATTTTAAATTAAAACATAACATTAAACTGAATTAAGGCCTACTAAAGAACAAAAAAGATTTATTTCAAAACAGACATAATTTAATACAGTTAGCCTGTCTAAATAAGTGTAAATAATTAAGTTGTGACAGTAAAACTATGTCATTTTGCATACTTTGCGCAATTAAGCAGACGTAGTAAGTCCCAGAAGCATAGTGTCTTGTTGTCTTCATTTGTTCCTTCCAGTTTTACACCTTTCTTAATATCTATTGGGGAGCAGATGGATGTTAAAAACATGTCAGTGTACATCATTCAGCTGGATGGGATGAAACTCCTGCTGTATTGCACAAGGCAAGAGCTACCACAGTTTCAGGTGAAAAGTCAATCCTCCAAAAAAAAGGCATTCTTACAAGAAGAATCTGGGTTCAGGCCAGCTTCTTTGTTGTCACCCACACAAGGGAAGGGATGTGCACTTATAGTAAAATGTTGTTTATTGCTTGTGTCAGAGGTTCATAGCTACAGCTTTGCACCTGGGGCCATGCATGGTATCACCTACAGGAACCACACTTCAGACACCTGCATTTGTCTGTGATGTCAGTAAGGAGTCATAGCATGGAACAGGAAAAACAATTTGGAGTAATTTTCCACGACTGGGATCCTGAGAATTGGCAGGCAGGAGAGTGCCTATGGGAAGCCTGGAGACACTGTGTAAAGAAAGCACTGGGAGGGTGCCCTGACAGCACTGCTGCTGGCTCATAGGAAGACGATGCTGCAGAGCTCTCCTGGAGATCCTCACTTTAGGTCCTTTATGAATGGGAGGAAGGAGCCAACTCTGTCAGAGTGGCTAAAACTGAGCAAATTCAGATTTTAATTTCTGGATATGGAAGTATCCAACTCAAGGGTGCAACAGCTGCCTGCAGGTGAGCTGCTACCTTCTCCATGCTGGCACTGAATGAATACACATGGAATGTGAAAGCGTAGAAACCAAGGAGGTAAAGCTTAGAGAAAAAACCCAAAGAAAAACATGCATGACCTCCTGGGGTTTTACAGTGACCATTGGAGCTAGACTCATATAATCCAGTTTAATTCCCCTGGAGTCCATGGAATGGCTCCAGCTGAGTGCAGAGGGAGCTGAAATTTGTGTACAATAATGGTACTTGTGGTTGGCTGAAAAGCTTCTAAGGAAATTTCCACTTTGACCATTCTTTGATATAAATATTTCTGCTTTTGAAGAACATTCATAAAAATATTTGTATGAATGTTTGTGAAATAAAGTTAAGCCTATGACCAAGCATCAGCTAAATCAGAAAATCAGATTTAGTTCATGAGCAAAATAAATTAGTTCTGGGCAGAAATGGAAGTAGTTTATTTATTAAAAAAGAGATTTTAGGCCATCTGTCAGGAAGCTCAAACAAAACAATCTGCTCAATCCTCAACAGACATAAATCTGTGAAGCTCTGCAGATTTTGAGTTGCTAATAGCACGGTTAAGGTGGATGCAAAAAAATTACCATAGAATCATAGAATATCCTGAGTTGGAAGGGACCCACAAGGATCATCAAGTCCAAGTCCTGGCTTCACACAGGACCACCCAAAAATCAGACCATGTGTCTGAGAGCATTGTCCAAGTGCTCCTTGAACTCCAGCAGGCTCGGTGCTGTGCCCACTACTCTGAGGAGCCTGTCCCAGTGCCTGACCACCCTCTGGGTGCAGAACCTTTCCCTAGCACCCAGCCTGACCCTCCCCTGTCCCAGTTGTTTCATGCTGTTCCCTTGGTTCCTGTCGCTGTCCCCAGAGAGCAGAACTCAGCACCTGCCCCTCTGCTCCCATCGTGAGGGAGCTGCAGGCCGCTTTGAGGTCTCCCCTCAGCCTCCTCCTCTTGGGGCTGAACAAACCAAGGGACCTCAGCTGCTCCTCATATGTCTTCCCATATAGACCCTTCACCATCTCCATAGACCTCTTTTGGACATTGTCTAATAGTTTCATGTCCTTCTTAAACTGTGGCATGCCAAACTGCACACAGTACTTGAGGTGAGGCCACACCAGCATAAAGCAGAGTGGGACAATCCATCCCCCCGACCAGCTAGCAATGACATACTTGATGCACCCCAGGGTACATTTGGCCCTTTTGTCTGTCAGGACACGCTGGTGGCTCATATTAATTTTGCTGTTGACCAGAACTCCCAGATCCCTTTCAATGTGCCTTCTTTCCAGCCTCTCATTCCCTAATTGATATGTGTATCCACAATTACCCCACACTAGGTGCACAATTCAGCTATTGCTTTTGTTAAATTTCATATCATTGGTGATTGCCCAGCCCCCTAGGTCTTTCTGCAAGGCCAGTCTACAAACAAGGGAGTCAACAGCTTCTCTTAATTTAGTATTATCTGCAAGCTTAGTATGCATTTGAGTCCTGCACCCAGATCATTTATAAAAACATTGAAAAGAACTGGCCCTGAAATGGAACCCTATAGTACCCCACTAGTGACTGGCTGCCAGCCTGATGTAACCCCATTTACCATAACCCTTTGAGCTCAACCCATCAGACAATTGCTTTGCTTACCCATCTTATTACATGTTTGTCTAACTGTATTTTGGGCATTTTGTCCAGAAGGTTACTGTGAGAGACAGTACTGAAAGCTTTGCTAAAATCCAAAAAGATTACATCAACTGGCTTCCCTTGGTAACTATATGGGTAGCTTTGTTGTAAAAGTAAATGCAGTTAGTTAAGCAGGATTTTCCCCTCGTGAACCCATGTTGGCTATGACCCATGCCTGGTCAGACAGTTACAGAAGGTTACAGACAATTTATCAACATATGATAGGCTGAAATTTGATCACAAATATATGTGCCAATAAGAGTACTCTAAAACAGCTAGTAAAAAGCATAGACAGTTAAAAAATGAGATTACATCTACTACATTTCCCAACCATTTGTTTAATATAATTTATGATTATTATGTCTGTCTTGGTCTAAAAGCCCAGGATTTTTTCTCTGTAAGACTTTTTTCTTCTGCTGGCACTTGAAAATGTATGTTACACAGCTGGCTCCAAGTACTGTCTGGCTAAATATAAACTCCCCTATCACAGGGTGGTGCTAATGAGTTATCTTAAAAATAGTCATACTGGCAGGAATTATTAACAGTTTGGAAAGATCATAATCTCTTCATTAAGTGGTCTAGCATAGACAGTATTGGTGGGTTTTACAGAAAACTTTCTGCTTTTAAATAGCACTCTAACTTTTTTTACTCCTCTTAATGGGCATAGGAAAAAAAAAAGAAAATGAAGACTGAAAAATTTGAGGATGTCTTAATGTGTATACTTGCTGGTAGTTAAGCTGCAGCTTTCAGCATATGGGTGAACACAGAGTAGTAAAAAAGTTTGGAACTTCTGAATTTTGTGGAAGACAGTGATCAAATCTCTGGGCTGAAGTTTGGCACCGAATCTTCTGAAACGAGTCCAGCTTTAGCACCACCGTTCTTAACAGGTGTTAACCTGGAGTGTTTGAAGCACAGATCTGGAGTCTGATGACAGACCTCTACTCCCATTTGGAGAAAATGAGGTCAGCTGTATCAACCAAAAATGGAGCTCATTGACCCTTCCAATGGTTAGTATGAATTACAAGTCACATCAGTTACCAGTATCAACTATGGGATCGTAACAGAATCTGAACACAGCAGAAATCCAGTACTATATATCCAAGTCCTGAAATTAACGCAATGTGCTTGCAACATGTGAACAAAAATCTTAAAAGAGTCTCACTGTATGAATATGTGGTGGACTTCTTGCATTTTTGCTAATTAGTCCTACATTTGATGCCCCTGCAAATTTTTACGTTCAAGAATCTTAACACTTACTCCAAGCTGGGCTATAAAATACAGCTGCAGAAAGAGGCAAGCAGGACCAATGACGGAAAGTGGAGGAGAGAAAAAGGACATGAACTACATTTCTAATGCCTCATAATTGCTGAAGTTGGAATGAGAGTTTATATCATGACTATTCTGTCCAGCTGCCTCTCGCCAGTCTTTGGTTCTGCCCTTGCACACCATGGTGATGCTGGTGGCACAGGGAGCCGGCTGACAAACTCCATCCCCAGTAAATCACCTTCCAGCCACTGTTTGGTTTTTCTTCTTGGATGCCCTGAGCCGGGTCAGGCCAGGTCGCGGGGAGGAGGGAGAGGCTGGCTGGACGGGTGAGCTGCCGATGTGCTACTGCTTTCTTTGGGCCTGAATTTGCAGCCACTCCCTTTTGAGAATTCCTGTTGAAAGTAATGGTAATTCCAAATATGAGCAGCTGCAAAACCAAGCCCTAAATCAATTCTACATCTCTCCTTGTCAATATTGTGCTACTGCTTATTGTAGAATTGACAAGGAGAGGTTTGTGTATCCATGGCATTATGTTTAGGTCATGGGAAGGAGGAGGAAAATGAATTCTAGTGCAGACTGAGTAGGTGCTGGGGAAGGGGGACGCAATGGGGAATAAATCCCTGCTGAATTTTTGGCTTTTTCAAGTTTCCAGAGACTCTAAGTACAAGATTTAATGATGACCTGGAATATACAAACCTTTTTAGATGCAGAATCGCATCCCCTATTTCAGCAGAAGCTACAAGTTCCTTGGAAGGGATTTCTGACTTTTTTTCCCCCATCAGGTATTTCATGTAAAATAAAACAGTGCACAGTTGAAATCAAGAGCTGAATCCTTCTAAGAAGGAAGCCAAATGGATCATAGAGAAGAATCTGGCAGAAGTCCTTGACAAGGCAGCTGGTGCTAGAAGGAGACACCTCTTAGCACCAGGAAAGGTGGAAAAAAGCCAGCCTGAGTCACATATATCAATTCTCAACCTGGATTGGCATTTCTGTCCTTTTAAAATGTTAAGGTCATTGCTCTGCAAGCAGTAGTCTTCTCCTTTTAAGGATTTTTCAAGGCAGTGGAGTTGGAGGGAAAACTTTAACTAAAGTAATCCCTTTTTTTGCTGGTGTTGCATTTGTTTCATTTAACAAGCAAACAAGGTGAATACATCCTGGTCTCCTAGCAGAACCACTAGCACAGCTCTTTGGCTCCAGAGGGGCTTAACTAACTTTAAGCTACAAACATATCCTGAATATATTAAATTAATCTTCCACTCCAAGGTTTAAAGACACAACTCAGATATAAGTCTGAGGGTCTGTTCACTGATGGGTCTGTTCATTTTGAATCGAGGACCTGTGCTTGTCTCCTGTGGGTTGACAATACAACACCTCTTTCACTGAATCCAAGCAGGTCTTGATCTTTTTCCTTTTAACTCAGGGTTTGGGATTGTCAGGAAGCAGGATGAGTAGTGAAAGCACCCGGACAGGTCTTGGCTTTGCACTCAACACTTGCCTGTGTCTCCAGGTGTGTCTCCTTCTCCCCAGGAGTTGAGGTGGCGGTGGGTACCACGCTACCCGTGGGCCATGAGCACCTTGGGAGGAGACAATGAGCTGCATGGGCAACCAGCCTTGTGAGATCGGTGTGTTGAGATTAGCACTGGTGCAACTCCTCAACCACCACGCCTGCTAGAGAAGTGGAGTCTTTGGCTTCTGTGGTTTCCTTTGGTCAAAAGGATTCATGTCGATGTATCCCAGGAGAGAGAATATTATTCCGTGAAAACTTGGATGCAAACTGGATGTAAAATCTCAGTGTAATCACATTTAATAGATTTTAGTGATACACTTTTGCTGTCTAATGAACTTTAGTTCATCCAAAGATGTATTTGCCACAAAGCGAATTTGTACCATGAGGAGAAAAAAAGGAAAAAAATCTAATGCAGTATTAATAAACCTCATATTAAGCAGCAGGTTCTGTTCCAACAGTTCTAAGCATTGAGACAGGTACATTTTTAATCAGCTGCTGATTCCTATTGAAAAATGTACGAATACCACTTTCAAGAGAGGATTATACAACAAGCTTCAACTTGTGTTAATTAGTGTTTTTTTTTTTTCTTTTTTTTTTTTTTTTTCTCTAAGGGAACAGCAGAAAATTGCTGGCAAGGAATCTTCTTGAACCAAGTCTATGGGCCATTAAGAATGGATTACATTTACATTTATAACCTCATTGATTCAAATTCTTTTTTATTTTCTGAGGCAAGTTGACTTGGTAAAGTTATTCAGAAGCTGTTCTTTTCCTGCAGTGAAAGTGCTAAGAAGAAAGAACACATTATTGGATTTTCTTGTTCTTTAATACTGAAAATGACAGAGGGAAACAAAACAAAAATAACTAAGCCCATGTAATACATACCATCAGGCACAACACCTCTAGTTATGCTTTTGTCTTGTAATGAATAAATTCTACCATCACTTGTTTTGACCATTATTATTAGCATTTCATTCAGAGACGGCGGTCAAAATGAATTATGTGGCCAGATTATAGTGTTCTACAGCAGGAGTCCTGCTGAGGTATTTACAGAAGAGAAATGTTGACTGCTTTATTCTACCTCATTTCAACATGTGGAAAATATTTTCCACTTGCAGTTTTCAGTTGCACTAAGATTTCTGCTACTATACTCAAGGCAAAACCATGAGTCAGATTTTATGGCTTCTTGCAGGGATTAAAAGAATAGCAGCACCTTTCACATCCTTATGAATGTAATGCTGGCTACAATCCCATCACTTTTCTAATTTGCTAGGTAGACTGCATGGTATGGTTTGGAGATAAAACAGTAAAGTTTAAGTTTTCATCCATCAATTAATTTAATTACTGCCTTGATTCTAAACTTTTTTTGCCTAAGTTCATGCATAGTCCCACTGAGCTGTTATCTTGTTGATGTTCCAGACCATTGGAGCACGTAAGCATACATCTAATATTAAACATATGCATTGTCTTTTATATAAATGTGATTACTTGCATGATTAAAATTGAGCTCATGCTTAAATATGCTACAGGATGACAGCTAGTCCCAGGGATACTTGTGACTTACTCTATTTACTTACGGTTGTAACTGAAAACATATTCTAATATGAAGGGAGTCATTTCCCAAATTTCAAAGAGGTTAGTGGGATCCTGCAGCCAAACTCTAGGAGTATGGTTGTGTGTAATGAAGCTCTTGCTCTTAGAGTTCAGATTAACTTCTTCAGAATGGATGTCTTGCTAAATGAGGCCAACATTTTTAGTGAGAGGCACTGAAAACCACACAGTGTTATCCATAAGTGTCTTTTTGCCACATCATTGAAAATGTTCACTTTAAGCATTAATAATTCTTAAGATACATAAACCAATTGTGATTCTGGTTAGTGGTAGGAATAGTTTTAGTTCATGTTAGAAAAGTGCTGTGGCAGAGAGCAGTGTAATATAAATGCAAAATGTGACTATAAATTACAGTTTGAAGAATGCATGAAATTAACTGAACTAATAGAATTCAAGATTGCAGTAGTAGTACTGTGGGAATATAAAATGCAACAAATGTATTTGGTCAACATGATTATGTGGTGCAAGGGATATTTCATTTTCAGCACAGAAGGAACAAGACAATCCAATTCTAGTTTTCTATTTCAGTATTTTAATGATCTTGACACAATTCTGAAAACAGATGACAAAGCATTATTAATCAAATATACAACAATATTCATTAGAAAAATTACATTATAAATGCATTGAGGTTGAAAATTACATTCACATACACAATATAGGAAAAAAAGTAATGTAACAAACCGTGCTGTTGAATAAATAAATCTGTGATGGGGAAAAGACTTTGTTTAAAAATGAAAGCTGCAAACAGAATTTAACCTGTTTTTTTCCATTCTTTTCTGAATGCAGACCTATCTGTTAATTGGTGTCATATCCAGTTACTTTTCTGAACTGATCAGACACAGTGAACTTAAGCAGATAAGAATTGCCTGTCTGGATCACACTAAAAATCAGTCTAGCCAGGAGGCCTTGCTCGATCAGGGAAAGAGAATAAAACCTGGGGCAAGACTGAATAATCTTCCTCCTGGCATTCTTTCCATCCCTCTTGTTCCCCCTTTCTCTTGCTGCACAATAATTTTAGCGAACAATCACTGGGCCAGATATGACTGTGAGAAATAATGAATCACCATTCCCTGGTCACCCCTTTCCATTCCCTTCATGGCTTTATATAACATTACACTCCCTCTCCGCCCCAGTTGTTGCTTTTCCAGTCTGAGTCCTACTCTGTGTTACATCTCTTTGGACAGAAGCTCCTTTATTCCTCTGATCATTTTTGTCACTGTTCTTCATATCTTTCTTTTGTATTACATATCATTTGAAAACTGGATGAGTATAACTAATGTAGTACATAGATTTGCCAGACCATGGATATGTAGAGGGAAATACTGGTCTCCTCTGCTTTATTCTCCATTCCTTCCCCAATAATCCTGCTCCTCTTTTTACCTTTCTGATCACTGCTGAGCTGACACATTCACAGAGCTACAGACAGTGTCTCAAAGAACCTTTTGCTGATTAGCAGATGTTAAATAGGAGTCTGATATTGTGTATGTAGCCTGAGAGGATTTGTTCGTCCCCTCTTGTTGACTCTGCATACATAAACAGTGAATTTTGTCCACTGTCTATCATTCAAATCCTCAACATTGTTACACATTTTCTACTGTGCTGCAAAATTTGACATTTTAAACTGCCCTAACAAGCTTTGTCTCACTAGCAGTATTTTCATTTCACTGTACCCACAGGTAGTATCCTCAGGGCAGCTCTTAAGATTTGCCTCTACTGTGAAATGACTTATTTCTACCATCTTTTCCCAGCTTGGATCCACCATAGGCCTTAACCAAAGTCAACTGTATCTCTTTAATAGTTTCATGAGGGTCCTCTTATAAAGTTTTATGAAAATCCAAGTGGTTTCATCAATACAGTTATATTATTTGCTCTTTCAAAGAAGCCCTGTTAGGCATTATTTATCTCCAAGAAACATTGAGCCCAAATAGGTCATATTTATCCACTATTTCTATTATTTATTGCTTCTTTCCAGTTTATCTAGCTGAGCTGTCAGGCTGGTTCATAATTCTGAAGATCACACCTGAAGTTTATTTCAAGAATTTTTGTCACTGTCGGTGCTTTGATCCTTCTTGCAATTTAAACTATCAGTTACATGCTGTGGTTACTAGCTCAGCCATTCCACATTTGAGGTCTTTTTTTTTTTCAGAGCTCTTGGATAAATACCATCAGGTACCTCAGTTTGACGCCATTCACTTTATTGCTTTGCTCTAAAGTTTCTTTTATTAGATCATTCCATTCTTTACCTTCACCTTTCATAGTGCTACCTGCAGGGCCTTGGCCTGATACAATTTCTTGCCTAGTACAGTATGCCCTATCCCATTTATCCTTCATGAAATCAGACCCTCACAATATGAAACTGTACAACTGCTTGCAGTCTGAGTTTTTGTACAGGTTCAATGTCATAGATAAATGTTACCCCCAGCTAATTGAATATTTTACTGAACATCCACAGGTTTTTCTGTGAATGAGGCACATTTTAGTTGAACTACTTTGTTAACAGCTTAGTGATCACATTTATAAGTCAAATGTATAAAAATGTCAGAAGCACACAATATGACTTGAAAAAAACTGACAACTTTTGCTTTCTAGCTGGTAAATAATTCTCTTACTATTATTCAGTCAGCTTATCGGGGTCCGATCCATATTTTAGTTCTCAGATAATTTCACATGTGCATTTTTTTACCAGCTTTCTTAGTGAAACATATTTCCCAACTGAATGTTACTTTAAGTTGAATATCGAGGAGCTGGAACACAAGACGGAATGAAGCTGAGAATATATCAAAATAAAATGGACTAATTACACACAGCTGTAGGTGTTTCAAAGCATGAAGAGTTTGTATAGTTCTGGATTTGTATTGACAGAAAGAGACAAAGGCAAGATAATTCTGAAGGTTCATCTCTACTTTCTTCAGATTAAATGTTAATCTGAATTAAAATTTCGATTAATTGTTGGGGTGTTTGTAGCAAAATATGTAATATTTCAGTCTGGAGATATGGGGAAAGTCCTGTGCTCTCTGCAAGTCTGACTCTCCCAGAGGATCTTATTGTCATATCATTGCATTATTATAAAAGTTATAAAAGAAACAGGAAAAAGAGCAATCTTAATAACCGCAAGCCCAAACTGCAATAATGAAGTGTTACTTTTGGCTGCTGTTATTATGTGGTTACAAACATTTCAGTTTACTCTGATTCATTGTATTTCTTTGCCTCCTATTTCTTTTAGGAATCTGACACAGATTGTGCTCTGTTTTAAATCATGATTATACAGTCTGAAATATTGCTGGGTTAAAAAATAAACTGGAGTGAATCAATACAGCTTCATTGACTTCCTCTGATTTATTCAAACTGGGTATCTGACTCAGTATGTCTAATATGTTGATCAGTTAGAATAAATAGAAATAATACTATACTTTCCCTCTATGAGATTTAAATTCTCAGAAGACCTAAGCTGGTATTTTCCTGGTGCATGTAAAATGCATTTCTGGGAGAAAAAAAGCTTCTGTGTTTCCTTTCCTAGATCTACAGAGTCTTCCATAAGGCTTATTTGTGCTGATTGCAGGACAAGCCCCCTGAGCCACACATCCCAGCCCCACTGGTGCAGACACACTGCAGTGTGGACCACAAAGGGAGAAATGTTTATAGGTATCTTTCCCTTTCCTAACATTGTGATTTCTGAAGTAATACAGTACTATTTTCCTTCAGTTGCTCACACAGTTGCCCAGATAGTTATAATCATAGCTTCTTTGTTCACTTAATGACATGACCATCTTTATTTTTTATTTATATTTTGTGTGTGTGTGTGAATTAGTTTTTTGTCTTTGACATAGATGTTACTTCATATAATATGTTGCCTTCCAAAGATGTGGTCTTGTTAATATTTTAGTATAACCCTTATAGTTGGGCAACTCAGCAGGAGGAAAACAGAGATATTATACAGATTTATTTCCACAAATGACTGTATCAGTATTTATATGACACTTAGGAATTAATTGTTTGTGCAGGAGCATTAAAGATGATCTATTCAGCACAAAAAAATGCAGTGCATAAATAATATAAACTTATATGCATGTAATAATATAATCTTAAATACATTTCACTTGTTTTACAGCAGGCTCTGGAGGCTCAGAACAAAGTAACCCCCAGTTATTCTTCCAGAAAAAAAAATAATCAGGAAATACCATCTATTAATAAGTCAGCAATACCCCACATGGCATTCAACTAAAAGATATATATATATTTTTCATCATTTATAATTCAATTGACATCATTAATTTAATGGGTTTTCACTGGTGAAGATCAGAAGTGGAATTTGTGGTGTCTAACATCGTATCTGTCCATAGCTTATTGAAAGTACATCACAGTAGTTTCTGCTAAATTCTGCAGTTACTAAGAAGGTGTACTCATTTTAACAATTATGCTTTGTTGCTTCAGGTTGAACAATGGAGAGCAGCTAACCTTTGGAAGAGATTTCCAAGGGATTTTTGACAGTGGGCTGTGTTTAAGAGAAGGTATCTTTCTGAGGGGTATGCCTTAGTGAAATATGTATTACAGCTGTGTGTTACAAAACAATCAGCTTAAACTGAATGGTCAGTTGGTGTGATACAAACCATTCCCTGACCCAAAAGGTATATGCCCATGGTGCTGAGGTTGTAAAGTTTGCCTCTTTTTTTATGGCTTACTGACACAGTTTCATTACAGTGCTAACACAGACAGATGTTAGCAGAGTAAGTTAAAGCCACCTTGCATCTTGTTGTGGTTTAACCCGGCTGGCAGCTAAACACCACACAGCCGTTCGCTCACCCTCCCCCCTCCCTCTCTGGGATGGGGGAGAGAAACGGGAAAGTGAAGCCGGTGAGTTGAGATAAAGACAGTTTATTAAGACAGGAATATAATAATAACAATAATAATAATAATAGTGATAATAGTATTAATAATAATAATGTGTAAGAAACAGGTGATGCACAATGCAATTGCTCACCACCCGCTGACCGATGCCCAGCCTATTCCCGAGCAGCCGGCCCCCCACCCCGGCCAGCCACCCCTATATATTGTTCAGCATGACGTCAGATGGTATGGAATACCCCTTTGGCCAGTTTGGGTCAGCTGCCCTGGGTCTGTCCCCTCCCAGCTCCTGCTGCACACCCAGCCTGCTCGCTGGCAGGACAGAGCGAGAAGCCGAAAAGTCCTTGGCCTGGTGTAAACACTGCTCTGCAACAATTAAAACATCAGCATGTTATCAGCGCTCTTCTCATCCTAATCCAAAACATAGCACCCTACCAGCTACTATGAGGAGAATTAACTCTGTCCTAACTGGAACCAGGACACATCTACTCACAGTATGCCATGAGGATATACCTCAAGCTGCTGGACAGCCAGCATAGCAGGTCTGAGAAAAGCCACCTCTGCAGGACAGGTTTTATGATTGTACCTAGCTGCAGAATTCCTGAAGAATTTAACATCCAGTTAGGAGGCTCAGCACTGGACAGAGTACTGGAGCGATCTAAGACATCTTCCACCTTGGGCAGAGAATTTTCTGAAACAAGCAGATGGGAAACCCAGGTGTTGTTGATATGGTGGAAACCAGGGCAAACATCTCACTGAGCTTTGCAGGAAAGTGCTGGCACCTGCTGGGGATGCAGGGCTGAAGTCTCCTGAAGGAGTGGACAGCTGCCACCAGCCGTCTGAGCCAGGGCAGGGCAACTTCTTCCTTTGAGGATCTGGGTTCTGAGGAAAGAGGGGATGGAGTAAAGAAGACACCGGGAAGGCTCTGAGAACTGCAACACTGACCCTCTTTGCTCAGGATCTGTGCATCCAGGACATTCACCCACAGGTGCTCTGAACTTTGCACCCTTGGGAAGCAGAGAGATTTCAGACACATCATGTCTTAGACAATAGCATCATTGCTAGCAACCTGTGTAAGAAGCCACATTTTTTTTTTTTTTTTTTTGTCTTTTTCCTGTTGGAATTATGCCTTTTCTTCAAATAATTTAGAAGGTAGTTCAAGACTGATCAGGCTGGAAAGAGAAAGCAGCATGAGAGCATGGGGCATAGAAGCTGGAAAGAAAAGCTAGATCCTGGTTTTCAAGTCTAAGGCTTTTAATGTATTTTATAGACTTATACAGACTTGTACAAGTCTGACTATGCACAGACTTGAAATATAAGGCCTCAAGTGTACTGAGATATACATATCTTTTCAAATGTATTGCTTTTACCACTGATTTAAACACTCTGTGTTCATCAAACATCTGGCCTGCAGAATGCGTCAGCTTCCACAGGAGCAGTACCAATAAAAATCTGCCTATCAATCATGGCTTAAAGCATAAGAAAATGGGGGTCCGAATCACATCAGGAGAAGAAAGATATTTTCCTGTATGAGTGCTCTAATTGCTGAACTAAATGTAAGTATCCTCCAACTTCCTCCTCCAGAAATTCTACTTCAAAACAAAGAAAAGATTCTCACTACATTTTAGGGGTCTGTATCTATCATGGATCTGCACCTAGCAGATGAGGCCCCACATAAAATAAAAGCATGCCTTGTTTTTGAATACTGACTGGTTAAAGAGGTAAGAGCTAAGCTACTCACATTTGTTGCTAAGTTAATGCATATATAGGGCTAGGGGGTGGTTAAATACAATTGCTATATGAGAACAGATTTTTAGGATTGTGGTTTGGGATTCAGGTCACTAAATACTGTCTGAACACTTTTTTTTTTTTTTTTTTTTCAAACATAACGCTTTGCTGTAATTGTCAAATCCTATAGGTTACATATACACATGTATTTCCAGTGGATAGTATACAACTTAATTTATTATTTGGACATGCAAGAAGACAAGCTCAAGGGCCACAGAACAGTTTCTAATATATGTAGTACTAGTCTGGGTTGTGTAGATTTATGTGTAGATCTGATAACAAGCACATCATGCAGAATTGGAAAGTTGTATATTGTATAATGTATGCATTCATTCAAAGGCATGAGAATGACCTGGAGAGCAGAGAAATGGTCATCTCTTTCCAAGAGTCTACAACATCCATTCTAGGCTACGGAAATTTCATAACAGAACTGGAGTGCAAAGTATAGAGCTGCAGCAAATTGCACTGTGGGAAATGTATACGTATGAGCAGTCTGCTCAGGAAAAGGAATTAATGATTTGCTAAACAGCCATTTGACCACTTGACAAATTTAGCCCTGATTTACCCAGAGGAAATTTGCTATTTTTGGAAGTGGAGCTAAATAGCCTTCTGTATTTGCATCATTTGTCCGAGGCTATTTGTAATCATGTCAATTTGACATTTCTTGACAGGATAATAAGGTCCATATTTTCAATGAGACTGCAATAGTCAGAAAGCAAAACAAAGCAACTTTATTTTGATATGCTTTCGGACCAGCAGAGGAAATGCTGGGCAGAAAAATGTTAGCAGCTTTTAAAGTTAATGAGTTACTGTGGACAGCAGCAGCATGAGAGAGGTTGAAAGGACCTTTCCTCATTCGGATACCCTACAGGCCTTCCTATGTGAATGGGCTATTTGGTCCAACACATAAAATGAATGGGAAGTTTGGTATCAACACCTAGGCCCAATCTCTCTCATATTTTAACTTTAGAAAATGTAAAATATCAATTTTGTCCATCCGTATTTGATTAACTTCCTTGAAGGTAATGGTTGAGGTGTTACAGATACTGGAGATTATTTGGAGGACAGTTTTTCAAATACCAAGAAATTTGTTTATGCTTTGCACTAAGTGATATAAGTGATAGAGATTAACATCTCTGCACAACTTGTTTCCAAGGATCAATGGAAATGAACACTTTAGAAGTATGAGATTCAGAATCTCTTTGAAGTACACAGTTATTCTGCTTAACTTTGTAAAATTTGCTCTTTAAATCGGTTAATGTTCACTAATTCATCCATTTATACATTTATGCATTCACTGGAAAAAAAAAGAAAAAAGAAAAAAAAAAAAGAAGAAAATCAACAAAGTACAGCCATAGTGAATCTTGCATTTCTGGAGACCAGTTCTGCAGATCATGACACATTTTAAATAATAATTTCACAGCCGTATGAATGCCTTGAAACTGGAGTTTTGAACTGTATTAATTAACAGAAAAAACGGAATGAAGAAAATTACTAAAACCACTCATTATTAGTAGGTACACTGTTATTCATAGATAGTATTTCTATATGAGGAAGTAAACAGACCCATACTGAGTAAGACTTACTGTACAGGTAGCCCAGTATATATCTCCAACAACAGACTCCAGCTGTGCAAGAGGAAGGTAAGAATGGATAGTCCCTTCCTAGGCTTCAACTATTTTCAGTTCAGGGGATTTCCCAAGTTATATGTGGTTTGGGGCTATTCAGTGGCCATCACAGAATGTTTTTTCCATCTATTTGTCTAGACAGTCCTTGGACATCCATAAACTTTGCACCCGCAGCATCCATTGGCAAGGAGTTCTGATGGCCAGGTGTCTGGAGTCAGATGTTTTGTTTTCTCTGAATCTTACTTCTGCTTATTTTCTTTGCTATCCTATCCCTTTTTTATATCAGAAGAAAGAATGAGCACTCATGCCCTATCCACCCTGCTCAGGCCACTGTAATTCTCCAGACTTCTGTAATATCCCCCCTGCTTCCCTAGCTCTTTCTTTTCCAGACTAAGTCCTGTTTACTTTGTCATTCACACGCACAGAAGGCATTCTATGCATTTAGCAGAACTGACAACTATAATGACCATAATTAATTAAAAAAAGAACATTAGGACATTCTGTATTAAAACCAGTATTTTGGATAGTAATAGGGAAGTTAATATAATGAAAAATATTTTATGAGATAATGACAAATGCATTCCCTTTTAGTTACATTTCAGCTCCAACTGTCTCAGAATTTACCTCTGTCACTGGTTTAATGAAGGATACTTTCCAATCTCACCCTCTTTGAAAAAGTCATTTTTGTCTTGAAGAGAGAGAAGAGAGGTGCTGCTTTACTTGCCTTTTCTATTAATAGTTCCAATTTAGTTAAAATATGTTGAGTATTTAGGGTAGTACTATATCTGAGTAGTAAAAACATAATTCCTTTTCTTCTTTCTAAGTACTATAACCATTGCACAGTAAAAATGAGGAGAACAGAAATAAAAATAATGTTCTTTTTGGGACTGGAGGATGGAAGAATACTAAACTCTCTTTGTTTTTTATCCAGTTTTTTCCTAGGAGAGATCCAGTTGCCTGTGGTTTTGTCTGTGATTTCAAAAATAGTAGAAACAAGACCTGGTCTGATGCCAAGTAGAAATGACTATGGCATTGAACTAACATTCAGATTTACAGAAATCCCTTGCCTAAATCTGAGCTGTCAGATTAGATTTGAGGTTTTGTCTTATTATTAAAATTGAACTACTTTAAACAAGTGTTTGTATCAAGCTTCTATTTCAGGTAAATGCAAGAGGGATTCCTTCTAGCTGACATTTATCTCAATGTTCCTAGAACTTTATATTTCCCAGGGAACTATAACTGGGTTTTAATGGAGCATATTCCGTATTCAGAAGGACAAGTGAATGAGTAATTCTTATGATTAACAGTTTGCAGATAATTTAGCTTTGTTTTATGTTCACAGAACATCTGTGAACAGATCAATTTCTCTCTGAATTATCTGTAATTCAAGTCTATTCTATAACGATCCCTGAATATTTTACTCTATTGACGGACTGCAACTTTACAAATTGAAATGATGTTGCTTAGATTTCATGACAGTGTTGATAAGGCATATGGTACTATATGTCCTATTCCCTGATTAGATGAATACACAGAGACTTCCAACCTCAATGCCTTCTTACATTACATTTACATTTGGTTTTTGAAAATACTTATGAATATATCTTTGAAATCCACTTTCCATGAACGTGAAATGCAATCACTTGCATATTCACAGAAATTAAATATAAAATGAGAAAGAACGTATCTAATTAAATCAATCTCAAAAAATGTCAGCAGAATATCTCTGATATTGTTTGCTCAGCTTCTAGTTGAAGAAGTAAAAAGATTTCATGTAAATATTATTGAAAGGTGATACCCTGTCTTTTTGAAATGTAGACACAGTGCTTATTGTATTCTGATCCAGCTGCTGAGATGGTCAAATCTTCTGTTACAATTTTTATATGGAAAAAAATATGTCTTTCACTTGTGGGGTGTCTGCTGAAGCACCCATCCCTAAAGAGTAACAACCACTCAGAATGATGTTGTATGTAGAATCAAAATAATGTATAATGTGCCATACTTTCATTAAAAAGCGACACGTATACAGAAGCGGGCAAAACTTGATTAAGGTTACTGGAGACTTTTGAATCTTTTAGTATTTGAGAAAAAATGTTTTGTTTTTCTCCTTACCTATATACAGTTTTGAAGATATTCAGGGTCAGCATCCCCTCTGTTCCCCCAGAAGCCTCTTACCTCCAAGTTAGAATTTTACCTCTTCCTACTCTCCCTGATTACTGTGGGAAATAGACTTTATGTTTGCTAACTCTTATAGCTGGGAAAAGTGCAGGTCATCTTGGGTGCAGGTGAGTTCTTGGGTGATCAGAAGAGTACTTGCCTGGCACCCTTCTGCTGTGTGACGGTGAGCTGGAGACCACAGCTCAACTTCAAAAGAGACATCTGAGCAAAACTTTCCCCATTCTTCTGTTATGCACTTGAATAGAGATTCATCTGCTTTTTCTTTTGCCCTGCTTAATCCACTCAGGAACCTACAATATTCCAAATCCTGCGTTTAGCAACGACCATGCATTGAAGCCAGTGATGTGGAAGAAGTGAGGCACTCATTTATTCCAAAACACAGGCAGGCCTGGCTGCAGCAACCTGCTAAAGAAACCGTGAGGGGCCAGGGAGAACTGGTGGGAAGACAAAGATTTCAAGCTATATGGAAAGGAGGTAAAAAGAAACTGTGTTTGAAAGCCAGGAATTAATTTGCTTTCTGTGTCCATGAAAGGACCAGTCTGAATGCCCAGGTTTTCTGATCTAGTGGGGGGCATCCCTGCCCATGGAAGGGGTTAAAACTAGATGATCTTTAAGGTCCCTTAAACCCAAGTGGTTCTGATTCCTTGACCCTTGAATGCTGGGTCTGTAGAGACAGGAAAAACTTCCATGCCTCCAAAGCCTGTTTGCAGAAAGAGGGTGTGACAGTGACGAGTATTTGTGCAGAAACAGAGGATGGAGAAACAGCATGTACCACATAGTAATCATGCATGCCCCAAAGCACAGGCACAAGAAAAACAACCTGCCATGTGTCCAGATGTGTAGAGAGGATATATTCTGCCTGAGGAGGGTCCTGGACCTCTAGAGAGCCACAGACTGAAATTTGGAAAGATCTAGCTGGCTGATCCAGGGCAACTGAATAATGCAGATTGGCAGAGCATGTAGTCACACTTTGGTTGCTTAAGTTAGGGCAAAGGAAACTCAGCTTGAGGGACAACAAATCCATCTCTTTCCTAAGCTGTTTGTCTGAATGGCTTTATTGCTGGTTCCATTTAAATTCTACAGCGTAATATACATCTGCTATACCCTGATGAAAGATGCTCATTCCCCTAATCTCCCATAGACCCATCTTTCACTGCAGAATTATACCTATGTAAACTCTGATACCTAATGCTACTGTGCTCTTTTTTTCTCTCCTTAAGTACTTTGTGCATAAATTGTTATTGACTGTTTCATAACACTGCAGTACTAGAATTCCTGCATGCTAATGAGTGTTTCATAGTTGCTATATGCTTCCTAAAAATTTACAGATCCCTCAGTATAACACCTGTCTCCCCAGTTTGAACATTTAAGACAGACATTTTTATAATACAGACAACTTATGTGCTTTTTCAGATTCCAAATCAAAACATTGTGGAAAGGTTTTTGCTCAGGATCCACTGATCCACTAACTTCAGTAGCAATTGTAGATAGATGGTATTATGGCAAGTTAAACCCAACTCACCTGTGTGCATAAATGTAAAGCACCCACAACTGGTAGTGAAATGGAAAAATGTGGTCCTAGGTACAGCTAAGTCATCTACAATGCTAGTGTCAGAATCAATAATAAATAACAGGACTTCTCTAAGCTCAAAGGAGGACAAGTAGACCACAATTTCTTCCTAGGATTAGTATGTTGGCTCCAAGGATTAGTATGTTGGCTCCACTGCTCATTGACTCTTATTTCAGCTTAACTCTCATTTGTGCTGAATACATGCAGAAATGTATTTAACTCTTCACTCATGTATTTTACTCTTCACTTTTTCAAAACCACTACATCTTTCAGTGTAGTTTCTATTTGTAAGTACACAATGAGGCAATGGGGCTAAATGCGAGACCTGCTTCTCTTGTCTTGCACCATGATCTTCTCAATAGTTTCCTAATAAATAGAGAATAGAAAGAAGTGAAGGACACAGCTCTTCAGAGATTCAAGAGTACAAATAACATTTGCTATTGCAAGTGGAAGACTGATAGCACATATTTTGATGTCTTTCAACAGATACCTTGCTTCTCTCAGCTATTATATATATATATATAACATAAATATATATATTATATATATAATATAAATATTTTATATATATATATATATATAGTATTTTGGAAAGAAAGTTTGCCAGACTTTCTAAAGAAATTTCTGAAAGGATCTTCTGGAAAAGTTAGTCTGGTTTACAGCATGCTCAGTATAGAGCTGATATAATTTTTCCAGCCAGGTGAACTCAAGAGAAGTGCAGAGAGGACAATGAAGACCTAGGTGTAGTTGTAGTTGCCCTAAATGTTGTTCAGTATTCTCATCTATGACCATATTTGTTAATTAATTATTTTTTATTTAGTTGTCTGGACATCTTTGTAAATAGGATTCAGTCATTTCACAAAGGTCAGCTTATGTGAGGGTCTTCAATCAAGAAAGAATATCAGAATGTACCACTGTCAGACCAATGTTTTTATATAACACTTTTTCGAAGAAATGGTTGATGCAACTAAAGGTGACAATAGTCAATCATAATCCATTGTCCATAGATGGAAGAATTTTAACCCACTGATCCTAATGATGCCACCATTTGCTGAAAGTCATGTGCTGGCTGGACTCACACCAGGGCATGAAAGACTGACTGTTTTGATTTTAGTACAGTGGAAATAGATAAGAGCATCAACATCAAGCAAACAGAGGTCCTGTTCCAGACACAGCTTGTGTCACACATTTAAAAATACAGCCTTGGAATCTTTAGGCATACTTGGTAAACTTGTCGGCATAATGTAACCAAATTCCACCTCTGATGACAAAATCACAGAAATGATAACAAAACCCAGACATTTTTGGAGATTAAAATATATTTTTCTGTAATGAAAGAGACATTCAACATTAAATAAAAATAAGTATGTTCTTTGGATCTTTATTGACAGCTTTTTTTTTTTTTTTTTCCCCATAAATTTATGGTGCCATGGCATAGAAAAGTCTTGAAAAAACAAACCCACAGGTGTCTCTTCTGTTTGGGATTTCCTTGGGAAATTCTCCAAAGCATTTCTTGATTGTTATCCCAAATATAAAATTCATCTCCAGGTTAAGACACCTAAGCACAGGTGCTGGCAACTGAAGTGCTTAAGAGCCCATAAATATCAATAACTGCACTATCAGTGGAGCCTTAGGAGACCTACAACAGACCAGCCATCAGAGGTGAGAATTCAGCTACCTCAGTTTATAAATGTTTTGTTATTTTAGGTGTCTGATGCTATTTGAAGCATCTGTATAATGCTTATAGGCGTGACCAAAAGGAAATCCTTTTTGGAAGAATTATTTGGAAACTCAGTGGGTTTCCTTATAACATTATTTTCATATGACACTCAACACCCACTTTTACCCAACAGAGCAGACAAACACAGCAAGGAAATTGTATTGATAAAATAATTCCAATACCTTTTCTCAGTTAAGAATCAAAGAGTCAAGAGTCCTGAAGCTGGTTGATGACTGATTGTTATATAGAGATCCGAAGGGATGCTTTACACAGATACTATAAAATATTCTTATATTGATGATAAGTTAGGATGCAAAATCTAAAATAAGGAATTTGCATCATCTGCATTTTTTTCCCCATTGCTTTTCAGCTCCTGTGGCAGAAATGCATTCAGAGTGTTTTACACATTAGATTTAGTATTTCTGTACTGGTGAACATGCTGCAAATGTTATGACTACTGTTATCTTTAATAGTAATGTAAAGAAAATTAGCATTCATGCATCTCAGTGTCCAGACAGATCCAGTGACAAAAGAGTCAAGAAGAAAAATGAATCTATACTATTCAGTGCAGTTTACAGTAGTTTTTTAATTGTGTTTGACAGCGTTTACATAACAATAATTTTAAAATGTTTTCAAACACTTTTTTTCATGTATTAGCATTGACAGAAATTATGGGTAATATGCATTGTAAGATTTCCTTACTTCATAACCACAAGTTTCCACAGTTAATTACTTGCACTTTCAATTTTGAGAATAACAGAAAAGTCCTCTTTCCAAGATTTAAAAACCTGAAAACAGCATTTTCAATATGATGCAGTCTTGGCAACAAGAGGACCAGTTCAACAAAAGATCAGTTCCTCAGTTCCTCCTTCCCTCCCTCCCTCCTTTCCTCCCTTTGTCCCTCCCTCTTTTCTTCCCCCCCCCCCATTTCTTTCTCCAATGAGAAGAGGAAAAATGACTCTTGAGGAAAATGATTGAAAAAAATAATCCAAGTTTGTATTATTTCTCAGTAAAGGCTGAACATATTTTTCATCTATTTGGTTTTGTTAGATGGACATAGTAAGGAATGGCCATAGTAAACACAGTTTTTGCTTATAAGCTATGGCATTGAATCATCTTGTCATGTGTAGGGCACACAACTTCATGAAAAAAATAGCTTTTCTTTGTTACATTGCTGAGAACAGAAAAAAGCTTTGTTAAATTTACAGATGCTAAAAAAATTGTTTAATCTTTTAGTTTTCTTGTTAAGAAATGACCGTTTTACAAAGATGCCCTGAAAGACTTGAAAATGTTGCTAACTTCCCTTGCCTCTGATAGATTACCAAGTATTCATAAAGAATTTAAGGAAGAAGAATAAAAAATATTATTTCTACATAGTACTAGGTCACTCATTCTATTTCACACCAGACTTTGGGACACTCATTTGATTGAATGCCATTAGGGTAATTTGGAGCAGACACTCTAGTCTCTGCCAGTGGAACAAATATGGTATTTTATTAGAAATGCTGAGATCTGTTTAGTGTATTTCTAATTGATATTTCCAGATCTTTCCATATACATAGTGTCTATGTTGTTAGAGGTTGTCTGTGGAAAAGAATACTTCACATCCAGAAGGGCTAATGAACTGGGCCATTTCAGGTTACCTTATAATCATTTTTCTCAAACTTTCTTGGCAGTATCGCTAGAGCATTAAAAATCTGCTAATGGAAAAAGGAAAAGTTGAGATTTGGGGCAAGATTCTTCCAAGACAAACACATAATTAATTAAAGCCATACAAGTTATTCAAGAACTAGATAGCAAACGTGGCTTTAGAAGGTAGAGATTATCTATTTTTTCTTATTAATTACCCGTGAAGCAAAGAAATTAATTGTAACATGGCTTTCTTTCTTTCTTTCTTTCTGGCAACCCACAGGTCAGGATATGTCTGGACAATGAGCTCTTCTGACTGGTAAGTCTAAAAAGAGTTTAAATTCAAGGAACAGATTCTGCTTGTTTCTGCTGCAAGTCTCGAAAACCAGCAAAAATACTCAATCATAGTACAATCTGACAAAAAAGAAAGGTAAGTTTACACATGAAACTCAAGTTGGACTTTGAATTAGAACGGACTGCATTGTGCAGGTAAGCCTTCGTGTTTCTAAACACCTATAGAGACACCAATTTCTGTTTTAATGTAGTTCGGGCTATTTTTTGAAAATGTTGATGATCCATTTTTTAGGTCAGCATGTTCACTGGTGATTTCATGCAGAAGTACTGGGACTAGGAGATGACATCCACCTAACTAAGACAGGTCTCCACAACTCATGTTGTGAAGTTGTCTAGGAAGGATTTTCCTATAACTTAGATCACAGTTCATGAGTGAAACAGAAGTGAAGAACAAATAATCATACCAGTTCAATTAGTGTTTATTATTAATGCTTTAAAGTAAACCTGAAGTTACATCAGAGTAAGGTAAATCAACACATTTCTTTTATCATCTAGATAATATAGCATATTTTTTGTCACCTGAATAAATCCATGAAGTATCTGCTTGTAAAGGCAGAGTGTTCTCTGATGCAGTATATTTTACAGTATAAATAGTACCTTAAAAATCAAAATCGGCCAAGATGAAGGTCAATGTTTCCTGTTAGTACAAGCTTGGCTTTTCTCTGATGGAATTAGGATTTGGCTATTGCTTGTAACATGAGTTTTAAGTTCTGTAGCCAATGGGAGTAAAAAGAAAATATGAGAAAGCCAGCTCCTTCAGTAGCTGTACTTCTTGAAACTAAGCCTGAAACATCTTTCATTTGTATGAGTTTCAGTTGAGTTCATTTGTGTGCAGAAAACTTATAGATGCTTATCAGAAGTGTGAGATCAGCAGTCTCTGCAAAAAAGGCTTCTTCTGCACTTTCCAAAAAAATAAAAATAATAATAATAAAAAATGTTGGTGATATATTAAGGCAAATAAAGATATTACTTTGTAAGGGTTCCCAGGATGCTAAATATATATTCTCAGTCAAGTGAGCCCCACTCTTTTCCAAACTGCAGGCAGTTTACCAATTCTGGCAGTTGCCTGCTGGTCATGTGTGAGTGACTCATGCATCATCTGCAGATACAGTGGCAGTGGTAGTGTACATGATGAAGTGCCACTCAAGTTCCATATTCAACTCCCTCCACTTGGTGCAGCCTGAGAGCAAGACAGGAACCTGCTTTCCCTCTTCTCTTTTTACAAGTTGCCTTCCCTTGCTTCTCTATATGTTGCTAGGCTCTGCTTAGTGGTGAAAAGAAGTTGTACAAATTGAGGCAAAGAGGCATTTTTATATAATAAAAATAACTCCAATATTGTGCTCAGAAATCATGTACCCACTAATATTTTGTAGGTAAGGTAAGTTACACTATATGCTGTAGAATTATGGTGTTAAAATTATGACTCATTGTAGGATAGTAGCAGATGTTCATGCACCTCAGAAAAAGAAAAAAAAAGGAAAAATGTCCCCTTACACATCTAATTTTCTCCTTGCCTCATTACAAACTCAGATGTAAGGCAGTTCTCTCTGTGTAATGCTTTAAGTAAATCACTCCATACCATATGAATAAATACAGGTGAAAACCAGTAACACGTAAGATCAAGTGTCAGGTCAAGTCAAGAGTTTGGAGACTTTCTCCTATGGACCAAAGATTTATATTTTAGATAAATGATTCCATGCAATGCTGAGTCAGATATAACTGGAATATATATATATATATTTATTTTTAATGAGAATATATATACCTGTGGTAACACTGTGTTCTTTCCTGGAAACACAGCATTAGTAGGATGCCGCTAGTCTCATCCTGATGTCTAGGCTTGTTGAAGATGTAGAACACCGCAGAGTTCAGGAGAAGGCTACAAAGCAATCAAGAGTCTGGGGAGAAAAACCCTTCTGCTGTGAAGCTTAAGTAGCTTAAGGTTGCTCTTTTTGATTTAACCAAAGAGAATACTGAGAGGTGAACCAGTCACTCTACACCATCATTGGCAGGTAGAAAGCAAGTCTTACAGCTTGCCAGTCTACTTTGGAAAGCATTCTGTGACCCACTGTCTGAAAGTTGACTTTTGATAAGGTTATCTTAAGAATAAGGTAAAATTTCCTACTGATAAGCATAAGAAAACCTTGAAACAGCTTCCTAGGGTGGAAGGGGAATGAGAGTTGCAGTCAGGACATAATCATAGAATAGAATTATTTAGGTTGGAAAAGACGTCTAAGATCATCTAGTCTAACCTTTAACGTAGCACTGCCAAGTCCGCCATTAAATCATGTCACTAAGCACCACAGCTACACATTTTTTTAAGACCTCCAGGAATGGAGACTCAACCATTTCACTGGGCAATCTGTTCCAATACTTCACAACCTCTCAGTGAAGAAATTTTTCCTAATATCCAACATAAACCTCTCCTGGTGCAACTTGAGGATGCTTCCTCTTGTCTTATCACTTAGTGTTTGGGAGAAGAGCCTGATCCCCACCTTGCTATAGCCTCCTTTAAGGTAACTGTAGAGCACAATAAGGTCTCCCCTGAGCCTCCTTTCCTCCAGGCTAGACAGCCCCAGCTCCCTCCAGTGCTCCTTGTTAAAATTGTTCTCTAGACCCTTCACCAGCTTCGTTGCCCTTCTCTGGACACGTTCCAGCACCTTGATGTCCTTCTTGTAGTGAGGGGCCCAAAACTGAGCACAGAATTCAAGGTGTGGCCTCAGCAGAGCTGAATGCAGGTGGACAATCACTTCCCTAGTCCTGCTGGCTATGCTATTTCTGATACAGGTCAGGATGCTGTTGGCTTTCTTGGCCACCTGAACACACTGCTGGCTCATATTCAACTGACTAATGCTGTCTCTGCTGCTTCTTCCTTCTCAAACTTCTCCCTTGCTCCAGCCTAGGGTCCTTCCAGTAAGCAGCAGCCTTTTGAGAACTGCTCCTGTGTAGGCTCCTCTCCATGGGCCACAGTTCCTTCCAGGAGCTTGCACTTACAACCAACAGATAAATTTTAATTCTGGTATTTTATGCTCATTAGTAGAGGAAAAGATGCATAATGGCCTGAAAGACAAAACAAGGAATCTGCTGAACTGTTGTGGGCAGTCTTCCCTGTGATCTGGACCTGGCCTGCACAGATCACTTCCCAGAAATGCAGGAGATAAGTTGGTGCCTGATCCACTAATAAGAAGCCTCCAAGGAAAATTACTGTCAGGGACTGAGTTCAGGAGTTTACCATAAATATAGCCGATACCAAGAGTAACCTTAAAATAATCTTACCAATGACTGCAGACCTAAAGTGGAGTTTGGGACTGGGAAAATAATATTCCCCTTGTCAATGTTCTAAGTTTTTGTAGCATGTCTCTCCCCACAGCATCACCTCTCCCCCCTCTTGCAAGGTGAGGTATATTCTGCTGGAGCAAAAAATTCCCACCTGTCAGTTTCTTTCCAGCAGAAATGTTTTTAGCATTGGAGGTGCTTTCTGGGTTTTGTTCATCACTAGTTTGAAAACATCTAGACTCTGGGGACCAAAATACTTCTGTTGCTCCTCAGTTACTGAATTCAATAACTTACTGCAATGCTATCACCTATGAAACAGAAGAGGTCAATGCAGGTCATCTATGGGTCTCTTCTGGACTTAAACTCCACAGAAAAATGTAGTTTAAAATGTTTTCTGGGCTAACCAGACAGAACTGCTGACAGAAGAGGATCAGCCAGCATAATCTTTTCACGCCCCATGGTAAAAAATATGTGACAGCATGCAATTAATTTTATACCAGCCAGTGAGTGACAGCAGCTGAGTAGCTACTTTACCTGCTAGCAATTTATGTTGCATTCAGAATGGGGCCTTAGAGACAAAAGGGCTCTTTGTCACAATGCTTGCTCATGTCTGTGATCAGACTATAATGGTGAAATAATACCATAATGGCTTGTGTGTACAAAGATGATAAAAATATTGCTTTCAAGTCATCTGAAATATACTGGTCTTGCTCCACAATGCGGTGCCCTACAGAACCCCCTCTAGCCATGTAATCCAGTGTGCACTGAAGACTTTTTGTATCAAATATATAAACTTGTTTGCATTATATCATTTTAACTCTCAAAGTAATCTCCCCAAACACTCCAAAAAGGTGCTTGTCAACATAAACAAGTCCAAAGAGAAAAAAAGTTAAGGATGTTTTCAAACTACAGTAAGCCAAAATTGAAGTATACTTTGAGATCAAAGTCTATGACAAGAAGAAATTACAAATATGTATGTAAAAACTTCCCCTAACATAAGTAGATCAGTACTGATTAACAGCTGCAGACAAATTAATTCCTTATCTTTGAACGACTCCCTAATAATTTCCTGAGGTGAAACAATCCCCAGTCCTGCCCATGGTTAGGTACACCATGTTTAACTGCAGGGGCTACAAGTGCTCTCTGAGGAAGTGAGTTATTGTGCTGAAATCAGATTATTGACACAGATGCACACCCCCAAAGAACTCCAACTTACTGTTCCAAACAGCCCCCAGGTGCACCAGTAGGTCAACAGCATGACGTCACATCTCCTTGCCTCTACTGCCTCAGGGCTGAAGCCAGGAGCTTGGCAGTGAAACCAGGTTATTTATTTACCTGCTGATAGACAGGACAAGAAGTGGGAGGAGTAATAGCTTGAGGAACACCTTGGAAACAGGAATGAGAGTCACAAAAACAATGGCTTTGTTATACAACATTTAGTGTTGCTCCATTGCTGAAACAGGCTCGCAGAGTCCCAGATCGCACTGAAAGAGATGTCTGGAAGAGAGCGTTGAGTGATTTCTTCACCTGTTATGAAGTTTTTTTAATTTTGTGCTCAATTCTTGCAGCCAGTACTTTTGAGGAATTAAGCAGGAATTAAAAAAACAGTCAGAGAAAAAGCACTTGAGTTTTTGAAGAGTGAGATGTATAATGAGATTGTAGAACTCATGTTTAAATGTTGCTGTAAAGACCAAAATTATAAAAAATAACCACAAAATAAAGTGGAGAAATTAACTGGTGTTTGATGGTGACTCTTTGGTCAATATTTTCCAGAAGAATCCCTTAGCCTATGGAATGTCCAAGGCTGGAGAGAGAGGGAGAGGATAAGGGTGATACCAGGGGACAGACTACAAACCCATTCCTATTTTTTTTTCTTAGCATTGGTTATTGGCACTGCTTCCTGGGCCTCTGAGATGGTAGAGTCCTCCTTAGATCACTGTGACAAAATATCTCCAGTGCACAGTTTCTTCAAACACTGTAGACTGGAAGCAGACTGCATGAAGAGTTGAAGAGTGTGAGGGGGGCAGGTGATGATAACTGGTCACTGAAATCCTTCAGCATATATTTCAGTCTGCTCTGATGGACTTCAAGGAAATTGCAAATGTCAAGAATGTGAAATGATTCAAGCAGAAGAGAGGTTTTAGCTGTAAGAATTTTAGACCAGCCCCAACTGGAATATTTTTTTTTTCTTTTTCCATTTGTGCATGATGTTATTGTTCTAGTGCAAACACCTCAGTTTGCATATCTCTAATGTCAATATCTGAGACAATTCCTCTAGTCATGCAGGTTGCTGCAGAGAACATATGCTTCTAAGATGATCCTCTTCAAAGTTAGATGCCCTGAGAAAACATCCCAGCCTAGGGATGTTTCTTTCTCTTTTTTTTTTTTTTTTTTGACTGTGAAAGGAGCTTAAAAAAATAGTTCTGACACAAACTCTTGCATGCATGCTGCAGATGTTTAATAGTAGGGCAGCATCTGCATTCTAGAAAACATACTGGGGAGCTTGGAGCTGAGATTAGAGAGGGCTGAATATCTTCTGGCTACTATTTGTACTAGACAGTAAAAAGTCATTTAAATTGATACCTACCATGGGCCTTTGTTGAAACTTCAGTTAGAATGTCATTTAGAATTAGATTAGATTTAGATGAGTTAGAACTGATCATCTGTGTTAAAATGAAATGCTTTAACTTTTCAAAATATCTTCTATTTTAAAGGGTTTTGTTTTTTTCATGTTTGTACACATACCGTGAAAAATCAAAATAATATGACTCAGCTTTACCAAAATAATAATTTTATTTAAGCATTTTCAATTCAGATTTTTCAATTTTCAGTTTTTATTTATTAATTTATTTATTTCATTCTGGAGTGGGATATCCAGTGAAACAATGGACAGTGTTAATAAAACCCAAATCCTCCAGGACTAAACTGCACCTCTTCAGGCAGTCTATGCTTCCTTCTTTTTCTTCCCACATCTTTTACTTTAGAAATGATACAGAGAAAACCAAACAAAAGTTTAGCAGGAGTTTTACATCTGATGAGGAAGTTACCAAAAGTTTAGTTATTCAGTTCATTCAATTTTTATTTTATTTTATTTTATTTTATTTTATTTTATTTTATTTTATTTTATTTTATTTTATTTTATTTTATTTTATTTTATTTTATTTTATTTTATTTTATTTTATTTTATTTTATTTTATTTTATTTTATTATTTTATTTTATTTTATTTTATTTTATTTTATTTTATTTATTTTATTTTATTTTTATTTTATTTTATTTTATTATTTTATTTTATTTTATTTATTTTATTTTTTATTTTTAGGAAGGTAAATAATCTTTAATTACGGCAGTCTGAGGGCAAACAACTCCAATAAAAAGAGCAGTGTGACCAATCAGTTGCACCTCTTTCAGCGTCTATGCTGAAAACACTGAAAATTAAACTGAAAAGGAAAAATGTGTAAGTGGTCTATTACTGAAGGGTAACAAGCTTTGAGCTTAAACGGTACACTGCAGTGACTAATATGGTGTAACAGACAAAATGGATTAAGAAGACATTGCCTGAGGAGAATACACATGGTAAAAAGTGAAGTGCATTTGCTTTAATTGGGTAAATGGTATTGAACTGGATGAACAATTCACCAGAAATACTGTGGTTTTTTTTTTTTAATTTTTTTTTTATGGTGGCATTTGGGTAGGTGTCACAAAGGTAATCTGTGAAAAATTAATCTTTGGAATTTTCTAGTCAATGTGATAGCAATTTCACATGAAAAAATACTTTTCCTACTACTACACCATCTCAAAAGTGGGTATCTCCTTCAATAATAAAATATAACAAAGGAATAGACAGTTTTTCTTTTAAACAAACACTACTTTTTTTATCTGCTTAACAAGAATATTAAATTAATTCACCTTTGTTTTTAAGTGATTTTTGTTTAAAACTAGTTTTATTTCAAACTCTGTATGTGAAAGGCCCACCTTGAAAAGCGCTTTAAGAAAATTGATTCTGGGTTTTATGCAAGCCACCTTGGAAATCCTTTCTGGTAATTCAAGGCAATTGACTTAAGATACTATTACAGCAATGTGGAGGATCTGAGGGACCATGCTGTCTATATGTGGACAATAATTACAGTGCCTGGCAGCAACTTCAGTCTTGCTGCTGGGGCTGTGTGGAGTCACTTTGCACGTGGGCAGATCAATTCAGGGTGCATGCAATTCAGGTCTCTGAGCAGCTGTTAATTAGTTTTGGAGATCTTGGTAAAAGCCAGGGTATTACACCTACGCTTCATAAGGACATTGCAAAATAGGAACGAGATCCCTGCTATCTCAGTGCTTTCTCCTTTCTGAGAAGTTTTTTAAACTAAGAACCTGCTTTAAACACTGTGTACCATAAGTCATTGAATAGTTGCCATTGTCAGACTGAGTCTGAGCCATTATCGTAGTTAATTATAAAAGTGACTAAAACTAAAAAGAATCAGAAGAAAGTACGATGAGAAATAGGTAAATTGAGACTCCCCCCCCCCCTTTTTTTTTCTTAAATGTTCCTTCTTCTAAACATTTTTTTTCTTCTTTCTTTTTCTTCTAGTCCAACCATTTATTTCAGACTATTCTACATGTGTATAGGAGTTGAGCAGCAATTGGGGCAGACAGAGTTTTATTTGAAAAAAAAAATAATAGAGAGGAATTTAAAAATGTAACATTTAGCAAATGTCAAAACCTACTTTAGGCCAAGTTATGACTTGGTGTTACTGGGGTTAGCGCTTTTGACGTCAGTGGAATGGTTCCCATTTCCGGTAGGTGAACACCCAGCCCACTAGTCCAATGTTTGCATCATATACACCATAGTGGAGATAAAGGAAAACTGAGAGAGCTTTATATATTTACCTAAGGTAAAAAGCTTTTTTTTTTTTTTTTTTTTTTTTACGGGTGAGTGCTATAAACCTCTTGCTTGACTGCATGTGCTCAAATAAAAGGCTACATTGTTTGCCCTGTTCTGTATGGTCTGTTGAATTATCAGAACTGCTTAGCTGTTTATCACAAATACAGTGGGCTCTGTACTTTGACCTTTAGTTCAGAATTCATCCTTTGAAGTGTTCATGATTTCTCCAGATTGGATGGAAATACTTCTTTTGTGTATGGACTGGCCAAAAGTTCTTTCTTCAAATATTGCTTGATAGTCATAATCTGTGATGTTTTCTGCTAGTGACAGATGTATTGGAAGATTTTATGTCCTTAAATGAATGAAGACAACTCTACATGGCTACTTCTCTAACACATCCCCAAGGCCCACCTACTGCTGCAGTTGTGTCAGTACAGAGCTCAAAGTGGCTGAAGTTCTTTCCTTATTTGTCTTCAGTATTCCTATATTTGGGGAGAGTAAATTCAATGAAATGTCTGAAGTGATTCAGGAGACTTTCAGATGGCAAATCCATGCAAGTAAAAATAATCACTTTGTATATTTCTGTAATATATAATCTTCTTGACTTCTGCGTGTCTCTCTTCACTCTTGCCTACCTCATTCAATAGTGAATTAAAAGTTCTTCTTCTGTCACTATGAAAGTCCACACCACTTTTCTTTCTGAAACTCCTTTCCAGTGTCCACTTCTCCTTCAATTCTCACTGTTCTTTGTTTTCAATCCATGCACACTTGAGTCTGAGTGGTCTCATTTCCTCCCATGACTTCTGCTCAGTACAAACTCAGTCATCTTAGTTGCTTTTCTGTGTGTCACCACATACTCAACAGGACCTCCTCATTGTTGTTCTTCTGTTTTCCTCCTACATCCTTTCAATTTACCGCTCAAAATCTGACTTCCACGCTGGTTAGTGGACCCCAATTCAGATCTCTCTAAGCTGATTTCTTATGCATAGCAAGATACATACCTGCTTCCTGAGAAAGAGATGTGTTATATTGTCTTTTGAAGCACTCACTTGCATGCTATACTTGCTACCTAGCTCCTAAATTCTTGCTCTTGCAACTCAGAGTAGGTTGGTTCACGGCACAGGGTCCTAATGATACAAGATACACTTTTTAGCACACTAATCTGCAACAGGATTACTTTTAAGAATATCCCTTTGATTTTTTTTTGTTTAATTTTTGTAAATCAACAACTATATACCATGGTCAAGTGTACCATGGCAATGAAGAATTAAATAATTGACATTGTGGAGCATTGCTTCCAGCATTACAGCAACAGTTCACATCGTTTGAAATTCCAATAGCTATGTGTGGGACACTTCATTGCAGCTTCCCATTGTCTATCTACAGGTTTAAGGCCCTATCTCATGTGTTGGTACAAGGTGGTAGTATACACTGCCTTATTCCAAACACTTCTTAGGTATCTTCTACAGAGATGGAAAAGTATCTTTCACCCAAAAGCTTTCCAGTGGTAACCTATTCCTTGTTCTACTGATTTCTGCATGTTTGATCCTTTTTAGTGCTTAGATAAATAAAACCTTTGTTTCAAAGAATCTGAAATGTTTGGTTTCTGTTTCTAGAGCCAGGTGGATGACCAGGGCGAAGAAAGAAACCATTCTTTCTGAGCCAGGAAAACCTTCAAGGAGGCTCAGAACAGCCTAAATCCCTTGGGTTTAGAGAGAAAGCAGGAACAAGAAAAATAACTTCTGTAGCGGAAAAGCTTTTTCAGTTTGTGTGGGGGCCTTAAATGGTTTCATTTGTTCTTCAGCCATTTAAACCTTTAAAAACATCCTGCTGTGATAAGATTTCTGTATTAACAGTCTTCAGTTTACAACTCCTTGCTACTGAATTTAAAAACTAGAAGAAATTTCAGTACCTATTCTCTATGCTGTCTTTTTATGCTCTACTCTTACAAGATGGAAAGAGGTGCTTCACTTACACCTTAGCTGGCAATATTGTAAGATTTTGCTGGGGACTGCTCTTCCTTGTTTTCCATAGACAGAGCAGATTAATGAAAATGAGAAGGTAGGAAAAATAGAGAAGGTATGGGCCCACTGACCCATTTCTTCAGATAGTGCAGTGTGGCACCCTGTTAGTCTAAGCATCAGGTGCAATCTCTGGACTTCTTCTTCCTCATTGGTGTGGCACAATAATTTTTTTTTCTGCTGTGTACCTCCATCCTCTCTACACTCTCCCACTAGGTAATTGAAGACAATAAGTAGATCCCCCAGGTGTTCACTTTTCCAGGTGTAACAAAATCAGGTTTCTCAACCTCTCTGAATACATTTTGAGCTCCAGTCCCCTGACCATCTTGGTATATATCTGCTGAACTTGCTGTAATGCTAATGTCTTTCTTGCACTGGACAAAGTACTCCAGATGTTGTCCCACAAGCACTGAATGGAGGGAAAAGAACACTTTAGGTCTGTCGAGTATGCCCTCACTTTCAATGCTGCCAGGACACATTGCTGGCTTACATTCAGCTTGTTGTCTACAATGGCCTCCAGCTCTACAGAACAGATCCTGCTCTACAGAACAACTCCCCAAAGAGTCAACCCCAAGCCCTTCCTTGCTTGCCTTGGTAGCCAGAAGGACCAACCATATCCTGGAGTGCATCAAGGACGTCATTGCTTGCTGGTTGAGGGAAGGGATTGTCCTGCTCTACTCTGCACTAGTGCAGCCTCACCTTGAGTACTGCATGCAGTCTTGGGTGCCACAGTATGACAAAGATATGAAACTCTTAGAGAGTGTCCAAAGCAGGGCTATGAAAATGGTGGAAAGTCTGAAGGGGAAGACATATTAGGGGCGGCTGAAGTCCCTTGATTTGTTCAGCCCAGAACAGATCAGGCTGAGGGGAAGCCTCAGGGCGGCCTGCAGCTTCCTCACGAGGGGAGCAGAGGGGTAGGCGCTGAGCTCTGCTCTCTGGGGACCAGTGATAGGGGCCAAGGAAATGGCTTGAAGCTGCAACAGGGGCAGTTCAGGCTGGATATCAGGAAAAGGTTCTTCACTGAGAGGGTAGTCGGGCACTGGAACGGGCTCCCCAGGGAAGTGCTCAGGGCACTAAGCCTGACAGAGTTCAAATGTTTGGACAACACTCTTAGACATGTAGTCTGATTTTTTGTGTGGTCCTTTGGGGACCCAGGACTTGGACTTGATAATCCTTGTGGGTCTGTTCCAACTCAGAATATCCTATGATTCTATGTTTCTTACTGATGCATAAGGTTATTCTGCTTCAGGTAGAGTAGTATTACCTTTTTTTTGGAACTTTTATCTCAGTTGATCTTTGCAGCCAGTTAACATCACAATGTATAAAGTGTTTCCCCATCTTGTTGTTGTCAACAAAATTACTAAGTTAACATTCTGCTTTGTTGCCCAGGTTATTAATGAAAATCTTAAATAACACTGACCCCCGAGGAGTGCCACTCATGCTCAGTCTCACTGCGGCAATGCTCACGTGTGTGGTATCAGACCTAATGTACCATGGGGTTTTGGTGTAGATGCATTTATCTACCAAGCTGTACAATCCATGAGGAGATTTAATTTGTGGTTGTTTCAGTAAGATATGAATCATCTTTACTTTGAAGTTATTCCATAGATGTCTGCCCATCCTAAACTACACCAAGCTTAGATATCAAGCACAAAGTTTGGTCAGAATTTGTTTTTACCAGTGAGAATGTGAAATTGTTAATGTAACCAAATCCTGTGTAAGGGAATCATTTTAAAATATCATCTTTCCAATCTAGATCATATATTTACATTGTGGTCTTCTGACCACTGGGCACATTAAGAACTTTTTCCAGGTTCTAGGGCTGTTCATTCCAGTAAGCTATTTTCCATTTAACAATATGAAAAAAAGAATGTTTTTCTTTTTCTAAGATACAAGTCTTAGCACACTGGCAAAATACATTTTTCTTTATATATAATTCCTTCTGGAGTCTCTCTCTCTGAAACTTTATACACCACATGTGGATGTTGTATGTAGTTTTGAGTCCATAATGGTCATATTGCACTTCTCTTCCTTTCAGCACAAGACTGGTTTCCACATCCCTCAGAAGTACCTAACGAATATTATGGGGCAAATCTGTTTTTCTTTGCTGACAGAATCTGTTGACACACAAATCCTCCTTTTTGAGAGGACTGTTGCTATTTTTTTCTCTCTTTTAAATAAGAAACAGATAGTCTGAGAGCTTTTCATGGCACATTTTGTTTGTTTTCAACAAATGGAAAATGATTATAAATTATAATGTTTCCTAATGATCTACAGTGGGTATAGTCAAATGACAGGTCTAAACAAATCCATTGCTATAATCTCCTGTTTCCAGCAGCCTAAAGCACTCATCAATTGATCCCCTTTAAGCTCAAAGAAACCATTTTCTGCTTACTTCAGTCTCTTGCCTTTCCCAGACTACCAGAACAATTTTTTTAATGTCTTTTACTTTCATAAACTTTTCTCCACTTTCCTGGGTATGGGGATGAGAATGAGATGGGCAAAGACAGAAGAAAAGGAATAAGAAAGGGCTGATTTTATTTTGCTTTTGCTTCTTCGCAAACTGGTACAACAAATGCTTCTTCTGCCATTACATATTACAGGTGGACAGCTGCTTCTTTACACAGTATTGGACAGAGCCTTAGCACTAGACAGACCATAATATTTGTTAAAGATGTCAACAGTATTGCCATTTGCTAAGTAGGAGCAAATGCTGCCTGTGGCAAAGAGCTTTTGTGCTGCAGCATGTGAGCTTATTTTTCCAGCACTTTAATTTCCAGACTAGAAATCTATCCAATTCTTTTTTTAATGTTGTGATCTTTTGCTTTGAGAAAAAAGACAAGGTTGAAGAAGAAATATTGTTGAAAATTTCTAGGTTGATTAATTCTTAATTCCTGTTCTTAGGGAGCTATAATTTTATTTTTGTATTTCTGGACATAATGAAGTCTCTCACATTACCCTACCAGTGCTGCAACTATCCCTATGACACATGAGCCATTCTATTGCTTTTTTCTTGACTTTATATCTCCAATTTTCATATTTTTATATTTGTGTGGGAGGTTTATGTAATGTCTGATGCAATTCTAAATGAGAAGCCATAAATGTGTCTGACAAATCACCTCTCATCACCTATATAACTAGAATACATATTGATGAATTAAGCCAGGAGCTTCCTCATGTTGAAGAGCAATATCAAGCCTCTCTTGACAAAGGAAAAAGCACAAAATGTCTTTGAAAGTATTTGAAAAAAATCTGTTTGTTTCCAAGTATTGTTTCTACAGTTCCCATCTAAACCTCACAAGAAGATTTCAGGCTAGTTTAGGATATGTATTTCAGATGAATAACTGAATTATCACTAGCAGAAGAAGAAACAAATGATGATGAAATCCTTCTAAAGTCAATTTTTGCAAATGTCCCCCTGGAAAGAAAAAAAAAATCCCTTTGATCTGTCTGATAGAAGTGTATATAGTACAATTCTCTTTAGCCATAAAACATAGGAAGATTCTCCTTTGTGAAGGCAGATACTGAGGTAGAATGGATTTTTTCCACATCTGACCTTTACCTGACATTTATATAGTTGATATCAGCAGGGTGAAATAAGTCTGGATTTTCAAAAAAGAGAGTTTTTTTTCATGGTCTACGTATAGCCTGGTATATATTTTAACCTTCTTTTGGGCCTTCAGCTGTTATTTTTTCTGTACATTATCTTTTATGGAATTAATTGCTATATGAGAATGGTCCTTTTAAGACTGACACTGAATTATTTTCACTGGTGAGTGTTTTGACTCCTAGCAGCAGGACTCTAGTAAAACTGGAGCTCTCCCTTCCCATTATTATTAGTTAGGTCCAATGTCTGCATATAGCTGTGCAATTAGCTTTCAAATGGTTTGCACATGTATTTTAAAAGTCAAGAAGATCATTGATTGATGTAAATTGCCAGTGTTCAAAGAAACATTGAAATTTTTACTGCCTGCTCCAGTAAATACAATGTAAAGTAAGCAAACTATTTTAACATTTCAGTTTAGCTTATTGTACATCAAGGAACTGACACTCTGTGTCAGATGGTTTGAACTCTACTGAAGATGGAGCTAGAGTAAAGGCAATTCCAATTACGTTGCATCTCATGCAAATTATCTTGGAGGCTAAGCATTCCTGGGCTTGTCCTGTGCTTGGATAAGAGACCATCTGGAAGTCCCAGCTGCAGTAGGCACAAGCCAAGACATCGTGGCTGAATACTAGACCACAGAAAGTGAATGAGTTAGAAGACTACATTTTACCCCTCATCACTGGCGGGTGAGTCAGAGAGATGAAGTTACCAATGCCGTTTTCATTCCTTCAGTAGGAAATGTCTCAGAAGAATACTGCAAATTAAAAACTCTAATATTAGAAAGTGAAGTTATATGAAACTTAAGCTCCACAGGAACCTTTAACCAGGGTTAAACAATCCTACCCTCTACAATGGCTATGTCTCTGAAAAATCTTACAAACTTACCAAAACTTGGCAGTATTTCCATACTGGAGTTGACGTAGGACAAATAGATTGGTGTTCTGGTGCTGCTGCTCTTGCCTATCAGGCAAGTCCTGAGTGGTATGACTGGCATGTGAACTTTTCTTCTGCCTGTATTTTTACAGAAGTGAAGAGCTTTCTTTTGGACCTTTTTTAGCAGAGAAACTGAAAAGTCTTGCTTCTGAAACAAACAAACAAACAAACAAACAAACAAAAAAATATTTGACAACCATTTAAGTAATAGTACAATGGGGGAAATAGCCCTGAGCATTTAGGGACCTAACTTTTTTTTTTTTTTTTTTTTTAAGCAGAAACCTCGTGTGGAAGATTCAAGAAAAGCTCCTGCTTCTTTCTGGGAAGAGAACTAGGGTGTGTGGAGCACTGATTAAAAACAGGAAGGATGGAGGTAAGGGAAGAAAGAAAAAGGGAAAATATAAAGTGAACATGGGAAAAAAATAAGTAAGAAAAAGAGCATAAACTACTACTAAATCCTTTTGGGCTACATCTTCTGTTCTCTTTTTGTAATGAAACAATACTATAAACTAATGTCTAGATCATCTATGCCAAATCACTAGCTCCAATATAAGATGAGAGAATTTAAACACATTCAGAATTTGCAAAGAAGAAATTTACTATTTGGCCTGATAATAACAAGGTTGAAAGACACTTATTCTTATGGTTCATCTAGAAGATGTACAGCTTTTAAGGTGACCAACTGAAGCATATAAAACTAGAATAATTAAGTCCAAATGAAAAGCTACCGTGAACATTAACCATAGTTCTTCCCACCACCCAGATTCTGAATATGGATGTTGCTCCAGGTTTGTTTTGCTGAATTTCTCTTCACTGAGTAACTCTTTTCACCCTTTAATTCTCTCCTTCTTTTCTGGCAGGGAAGCACATTCTTTGCTCCTGTAACTTAATTACAAACTCACAAACTTAACCATATTGCCATGTTTTAGTATCACCCACAACCTGGCAGATGCCACTGACTGAAAACACAGATTTACTTTAAAGTAAGTCCTACAGATGCACTGTTTCTATATTTAAAGACACAGTTTCCATGGCATGACAGCACTGTCTATACATCCTGATTACTGACACCAAAGCTGCTTTGTGGGGTGGTTTGGTTTTCATCTCTCAGAAACTGCATTTATTCAGAATAGATATTGCATGTAATGATTCTTATTTAAAGAAAGTCTGAATTTTTAAATACTTTTTAAATTATGATAATCATTACTATAATATAATTGCCAATTAGGTTGCCTGCTTCAGAGAATGTGTTCTTTGATTTTAAACAGCTGTGATCCCATTTGCTTAGTTCTCTGTATCTTACGAAAAGGAAACAGGATCAGGAATGTTTTTGGAGATCTTCCTACTCATTAAATTAATGCTTTGATTCCTGTACTTTTGCTGTACACAGAAAAGCACACATAAAGAATCTTCTCTCTGACACAGTGGATTTGTTGCATTCCAGTGTAAGCTATTGTAACTTTAATGAAGTCTGTTGGGTTATAATGCCTAAGACTAATATAAACATGAGCTTGAGACCTTGCTGATACCAAAGCACAAGGTTTGCCCTAATGTGAGCTACAGAGAAGTCAAAGGAGTGCTAATGATATTTAAGTTACCTGAATTTCCTGTCTTTTTTCTTTATTTGCCACTGAGGTTTTTTGAAACACTGCTTTATAAATCTGTTCAAATGTGTGCTGCATCCTTACTCCTTTTCTGCAGCTCAACAAAGGTTTAAAAAGAGAGAGAACCTGGTCCACCAGTGCCTAAAGCTTTTCAAAGATAGAAAACTGTCTCAGTATTTGAATTACCTAATTTCACCTAAGCTTTTTTTTTTTTTTTCAGATAGTTGTTGAAAAGAAGAAATTCTCAGTGTTCCCATCAGCATCTATGCTACATAATTTCTTTCTTGTCCCATGTGTAGACAAACAGGAATTATGGAAAATGTAAGGCTATGTCAAGGTTGCAGAAAGAACTATGAAGCTGTAAAGCTGATTGGTTGACTAATTCAAGGGGTGAAGTATGAATTAATCTTATATGAAAAAATAGAAGTTCATACTGTAAAACAGCAAGTATTTTAATATTAAAGAACAAAAATATGAGAAAACCTGGAGAGCAGTCAGTCTTTTCAATCCATTTTTTTTTTTTAGATTTGTCTAGGCAGAGCTTCTTAGAAAGAAACTCTTCAAGATCCACCTTTTTAATGAGATCAAATAAGCTTATTTACAAATTTGATAATGGATTCTAAAAGAACTGTCAATAATGAAAACTGTGTCTTGGTGAGGAAATATTCTCACCCGAGGACTGATGAAACCTGTTTGCTTTAAGTCACAGTTTATTGCAGTAACTTATAAATAAGCAATTGTGAAATTATTATCTAATTTTCCTGGAACCTAACATATAGGTTTCCATATAAAATTTTCATTGAAGTGTTGTTTTTAAAGGGTCAAACCACTGACGATCAATAATCTTAAAACTGGAATAGATCAGTCTTCTTCTTCCACCACCTCCCCCCCACTCTTATAAAAGTTTAATCTCTCTCACAGCAATGTAGGTGCTAGATGGTTTTATAAGAAAAGCTGTTAAATTACATTTCCATTCCAATAGCTCATTAAAATCTGACCAATAATTAAATATTACCTTCCAACTGTCTTTTGGTTCTGTTTTGATGGCCCACCAATGGCTTGCCAGAGGCCCTGAGACACTATAGCCCATACCAGAAATTCACTTTCTCTTCAAATATGCTGTAGTTTCATTTGTTCTCTTCTATCCTTAATGGGCTGGTTGATACTCGATCCCAGAAATGAATAGGATAGGCTGCAGTGAGTGTTTTAAAATCAGGGATGTGAGTCAAGGCACAACCAAAGGTGTTTTTTAAAAGCCATGAATTCAGTAACTTCACTGGAACTGGGACATGAATTTCTCATTGAAAGAAAATGTTTGTGTTTCAACTTAAATGCTCTTGTAGTCTCAAACCAGAAAGTATGTGAATGCTACTGGTAACACAGAGAAACTGAGATGACACAGCACAGTTTCTGTAGAAGTCATTCTAGAATTCCTTTCTGTATTGCTATAAGTTGTTTAAAACAAGCATTTTTTGTCCTTTGATCTGTCAAAATATTGGGAAGCCATAAGGAATAACTAGTTTCAATTTTGCTCCTTCATAGCTAGATGAGAACAGGAGGAAATCTTGCGTCTGATGACAGGCAATATCTGTCTTGTAGAGAAGACTGGATAGCTATGAATCATCTCAAAATTAACATATTATATATCCCCTTGAATATCCATCAGTCAAAGTTTGCTCATAAACTCCAGCTTTGTCAACATGTTTGGATGATGGTTTTTAGTCAACAGAAGAAGCTCTGAATTCTCTTCTTTATTTTTCTCTAACTTTCCACTTGCTTTTGGATAAAAGCCTGACCCAAGCCTTCACTGCTTTTTTTTCTTTTCCTATTTTTTTAGTGACTGTCTGTACTATTCTCTGAAAGCAGCAAACATATTTTTGCACTTCACACAGAAGATGGCATTCCAAAATGTGATTACACTAAATTCCCAAACTTTCTACAATTTTATAATCCCTTTCAGTTCTTAACGTTCTTAATTCTAAGATATCAAGTCAAAGGCTCATTAACTGTCTAATGTGCTATGTTAACCTTTTAACATAATTAGAAACTAAAACATCTGGAATAGCTATGTGATCCACAAAGTGGTGCATGAGTAGAGTCAATAAAATAATGAATAGATTTGTAAGAGTGCTGCAAAATTTGTTCCTCCTCTTAATTTACACCTAGTCATAATCTTTGTTTGTGTTGTCAAAATTGTATTTAGATGACAGACTATGAGGGTAATAAGTACAGAGCAAATCCTTTATGGACAAAAGTCCATGGCTGTTGGTGGAGTCATTCAAGGTGGGACCTTTAAAATGGGACTGAACATTTTTGCATTAATGTTGACATTAATGTTGTATAGAAAGGTGAGTGATTCTCATTACTATTATGATTATGCTCAAAATCACAATAGTACTGTGATTTGAAGCTATTTTATGTCTTATTGAATAGATATGTTCGAACTGGTATTTGTAAATATTTTTTTTACCTACACAATTCACATTTATAGCTACCTATCTGTCCACTGACAAAACTCTTAAATCATAATAATCCATGTCTAGACAGAAGACAAAGGGGGAAAAGGGAAAGATGGATTGATTAATCTAGTGATGGAGCTTAAGAAAGAATAACAAAGTCCTGCCATATGAAAAATGCTTTGGGGAAGATGTATGACATTTACCTTATTATAGCAGAATATTAATAACAGTAAAAGCTAAGGAAAGGTTATCACTGACATTGAAAGTGTTTTTATATTGCTGGAAAATTAAGGTATTTTCCTACAAAATAAATAAATAAATAAATAAATAAAAATCCAGTCTTCTTCAGAAAAGAAAAAAAAAAAGAGAGGAGGACTGCAAAAGGCTATGCTGTCGGACAAAACCAGACATGCATTCTTCAGCTCTGGATGAAGGAAACTCTGAAGGAGGTGATGCTGGTGTCTGGGACTGCAAAGGTGGCACCCGTATTTATGGTGTGGTGGCTTAGATGTGCTCTTTGGCATGGGAATCTGATATACTGTGCAGGTGTCTTGGTTGGAAGTGTCGGGAAGAGCTGGGGCTGTAATTCCTAGAATTTACTTCCTATTAGGGGTCAAAGCAGGACCCTGGGTGACATTTTAGATGAGGTTGGCTGTGGGGGTTAGTGATGCTGGGTGGAAGCCAGATAGGAAAGAAACAGAATTTAAAGAGATCTGAAAACCCACGGGGACTGTCAATGTAAGCTGAGAAGACAGACAGTATTTCAAGGACTTCTTAGCAAGTGGTCTGGCAGAGGCCGTAAAACCAAGACCAGGAGAAAGAGTTGGTAACATGTAAAGACCCGGGTTGACAGCATTACAGAAAGCAAAGAGAAGGAAGAGATGTGGCAAAAACTAATCCTCTACATGGGCCTTTGTAATTGGAGCATAGGAAGTAGGAAATAAATTGTTGTAGACAATAAGAATTAGAAAGTAGGTGCTTATCTTCTGCAAATAAGCTTTTACCCATAATCTCTTTGGCCTTACACTTTCTATTAGGTGAGACTATCTTGGTGGCACTTGTTTGATTAGATTGAGGTGTATGAACAGCTGTAAAAACTCAGTGATGACTGTTTCTGGGTTACTTTTCTTTCCTAATTGACAGGCCAATATTTCTAATGTAATTTGCCCTGACTGCAGGTTTTAACCTTGCACCTTGCTGCAGAAATGACACAATATTGAGACAGCATGAAATCTAGCTCTGTTAACGAGCAGTGCAGAAAGTAGATGTTCCATTCAACATCTGAAAACCAACAGTCAAAATAAATAAACAAAAGCATCCCAAAATACAGGTTCAGGGAAACAAGCTGAATAAGAAAAAAAAAAAAAAACTGAAAAAAGAAAAAGGGAAAAGAAAAGAGAATTTGTATAGCATATTTGCCTGTTATCAGCAGCCTTGTTCTGCTCTAAGGCAAGATAATCAATATGAGAATGTATGTTCAAAAGACACAAGAATTCAAAGATGAGATTTTTGGCTTTATTTACACAGGAGCACCAGTCTCATGGGAAGTCACAGCAACTTGTAGTCCAAAGTAATGTGGGCATGATAGGGGAAAATATCTCACCTCAACATTTTCCAACAAATATTTAGTGGATTTCAATAGAAAGAAACCACTTGCTCCTTTCAGGATGGCTTCAGTATGTCTCTGGACATCTTTGTTTCATAATCATTTTTCTCCCTCTTGATTTTCTTCCCAGATCAGTATCTGTAGCAATTAGAGGTGCAAATTAATTGCTTGAAATATTTTTTAGCCCTCTAATTAAGTGCTAAACTCTGTTAAAGGAATTGCCATTGTTAGAAGTCTTCTTAAGGTAATCTGATAAAAACAAGATAGAAAAAGGTTGTTTTTGGTGAATCATCACTAGTAAATAAACATTGTTTCTATAAGACAAAAAAAAATATATTGTTTTTATGAAAAGAAAAAGTATGAAGGGGGAATATCTTTCTGAACCTCCCTCTCAGTAAGAGGGAAAAAAAGCTTTTTTTTTTTTTTTTTTTGGTACTTTTGTGATTCCATTATGACATATTTCATGTCAGGTCTGACTTTTTATTGTGTTTGAGTGGGAACAAGAAGCCTTGCTCAAGAGGATTTTTTCTACTAGCCTTTCTACAGAACATAGCTTCCTAATGTTCAGCACCCAGGAAAGATTAATGAACCTTGATGTTGCATAGAGAACTATGGAAAGAACCAGTTATGGGGCACAATGACACTCTTAAATGTAATGTCAACAAGTGGTTTGCTCACTAGTATGGTTATGCTAAAACATTAAAGCTAAAGCTCTTGATGCTGTGAAATTGCATCCCTACATCCCCAGATTCTGGGACACACTATGTGCAATGGTGAGTGACTGAAGGTACTTTGTATGCCTTTGTCTTGGGAAGACAGAAGGATGTGAAGGTGAGAATCTATATTCATATGGTTTTGTGCAAGAACAGTATTCCCTGACCAATATGTTTAATCAAAACTGAACAGCTGTTTAATTCCAAATATCACACAGTCACAGCATACCATTTGTTCTCCAGATTGAAGATTATTTCAAGTGCATATACAATTAATAATTTCCAGTGGTAACATTTAAAGACTTACAAGGTCTTCAGATACAATCTATGAACACTAATAGGGTTTTATTTGAGTAAAAGGACATTTTTTTGCTGATATATCTTACCCATTTATTTGGTGATGAATGTTGGACAGCCTCATACTCACAGGAAGAAACTCCACTAGAAGTAAGACAACTTTTCTGTGTTGTGGCCTGGACACTAGCTAGCCCATTTTTATGTAGATGTAATTCAAGCTTGAATTTCAACTGAATTTTATATATTAGTAGTACCCTTAACCACCAATAATTAAGAATGAAGATCAGAAAGATCAAAATGGCACAGAATAATTATTACTAAATCCACTGAGAGACATAGACATTTGTTATGTATATGCACTAGTTTGGAGTGTATAATGAATAAATTTAATTATTTATTTTAATGTGTTGTCATTGTTCAAATCAAATTAACAGAGAAATTCTGCATCAAACAGAAAAGTGCTACCGCATTAACCCCCTGAACAGCTTTTTGTCACCTGGCTCATGTAAGCAGTTAAAGTGAATAAATGTTTAACTAGCATTTCTGGCTCCAAGTTACCTTCTCTCCTCCACCTTTAGAGGCCCTGGGAAAAATACAATATTTTTTTTTTGTCTGATGAAATAGAAACAGGATTTTTTTTTTTAAGTGTTCCTGGCATTTTGTTCCTAGCTTTTAGGAGACACAATTAAAATATTAAAAAATTGATTTGCCTTTGTTTCAAGTTCAGATGAGCATTTTTTTTCCACACAAAACTACTCAGCAAAACCATTGCACCACTGCAAAAACAACATTAGCATTAAAACCATAACCTCAAATTAGCACTGCTTGGAATTGATCACGTTTAACATTAGTCAAGTGAAAAATGACATGCTGATCAACTACAATAAACTATTGAGAAAATCTCTCAGCAAAGATTAAAAAAAAAACAAAACATTGCTATGGCAGTCATAAGAATTTTTCAGAAACTGTGGGAAACAACAGGAACAAATAGTATGAATTATTTCCTCCTCATCTTAGAGTGGTCAATTTTCATCATATTAGTGATCTGAAATGAAAAGTAGTAAAAAGGGAGATGCAGATAAGAGTGTCATGAAAGTACTCAAGAAAGTCTTTCAGGAGTCCTGGTTTCAACATTACCAAAAGGAGGCCTGAAAACAGTCCTGTGATGTAACAGTGCATGATAAAATGCCAGCATATACATACACACACAATGTGTATAATTGTGTATTCCTACTACAAAAGATTTGAGAGCTGAGCAACCCTTTAATAAAAACCTTCCATTTGTTGCTTTTCTTAGGGATTGATTTACTTCAAGAAAAAGTTCATTTTTATACAGCCAGGAGACAACAAGAAGCAGAATATAGATTACAATTAATAAAGTATTTAGAGAATGCAGACTTGCCAAACTCATCCAATATATCTTTATACTGTCAACTTCACTAAGAAATGATATAGAAAAATTACCCGGTTTTAGAGAAACTCTTCATCATACAAATTTTATTGATGTATCAGTTACAGAAGTAAAAAACCATAAATTTTATTCCTTTATCTGCTGGCCTCATTTTTATGATTTTAATTTATTTTTCTTCTCCAGAAAGTCACTGCCGTGACTATATATATATATATTTTTTTTTCCCCTACAACATTTCTCCCCTACAACTCAGCAGTGTTTGCATGTGGCTGGCAATGATGGGGCTGGCTGGCTCTGACTGCACCCTGGATTCTCTACAGAAAAGCAAGAAGTCAACAGCATAGCCCCACAGTCCAGGGACACCCCACACTCTGTGTTCCCTGAGGCAGGCCAGTGTCAGTGGGCACCTTTGACAGCAAAGCAGGAGCAAATGCCATGGAAATGTGGATTGGAAATGGGTTGGTGGCAACACCAGTCAAGGTTGACAGTAATGCCATTGAGGCAGTCAGGACAAAGCAGACTGAGTGAGGGTGTTTTCTCCTGGATGAACTGTCCCAGCTATTAGCCTCGTATGAAAGATGTTCCAGTCTCTGCATCATTGCAGCTCTGTACTGGACTTGCTCTAGACTTTGCTCCAGATCTTTCTTGCACTGGGGAGCCCAGAACCAGACACAGCTCTCCAGATACGGCCTCACTAGGGTTGAGTGGAAGGGTCACTTTCCTCTCCCTTGACCTGTTGGCAATGCTTTTTTTTTTTTGCTTTTTTTTTTCTTTTTTTTTCATAAATGTGTAATGGGCTTACAGTCAGCTCATCGTCCTCCAGGACCTCTTGATTCTTTCCAGCAGGGCTTTTTTCCTGTCAGCTGGCCTCCAGAATGTAGTCTGGGGTTACTTCTTAGGTGCAGAACTTGTTAGTTCCTCTTGTTGAACTTAAAGAGATTTCTCTCAGCCCATTTCTCCAATCTGGTGAGGTCCCTCAGAATGGCAGCACACTCATCTGGTGTATCAGCCACTCTTTTCAATCAAACTTGCTTGAGAGTGCTTTCCCATCATCCAGATCATTAATAAAAATGTTAAGCAGTCTTTACTCCAGGATCAACTTCTGGGGTACACCACTAGTGACTTATCTAACATTCATTTAAAAAAATGGCAGAAGCAATTTCAGAATTGTTGATGTTTACCCACAAGAACTTGTGGAGGATCTCTTCTGGAAGACTAGAAAAAAAAAAAAAAGAAAAAAAAAAAGGAAATACCATGCTCGTCTTTAAAACAAAGAGAAATAATCTTCATTTCAAGCCTTTTGAAAACCTCTGTAAAATATTTGTAAAGTTATGAAAGACTACAAGCAAAACAAGTATGGAATTCTCAAGGATGTTTATGGGAAGCTATTTTTTTTCTGCAACAGTGTAGTAGCTTTTGTAGGTGATGCAGAAGCAGCAGATTTCAGATAATCTGGTTTAGCTAAGCTTTTGGTACTGTTTCACATAACACTGCCAGGCCATCTCAGGAACAGGCTTGGTCCTCAGAAAAGAATACAGTTCAAACACAATTATGATAGAGATGTACAAAGAACTTGGAAAAGCTTATTCAGGTGATAATTGCTAATGGGGTATTACCTAACAAGAAGGAGGTGCTGGCTGGCATTTCAAGAGGCTCTTTAGACTGCAGTTGTGCTCAGAAATACCACTAGTGAGCTGAGTAACAGGCCAAAGAGGATAGTCCTTATGTAAACAATGAACATGGCCTGGTGAAGAAACAAAGTTAGGAGCTATTGCATAACTGCTGCAGGACAGAGTTAAATTTTACAATGATTTTAACTAGTTGGATAAATGATCTGATAAAAAAAAAAAAGAATGAAATACTACAAGAATGAATGAAATGATCCATGTTTAGGATGACTAAAATGTAGAAAGAGCTACAGCAGGCCCATGAATAAGAAGTTAGTGGAAGTTGACAAGCTGAACACGTCAGAAACATCATGCTCTTACAAAAGGGACAATCATTATCCTGAGACACATGAAGAAAACTCAGAAGATGTATAAAATACAAGTTTCAATTTCAAGAAAGATAAAATTATTGTACAATTCTTTCCAACATTTGTGAGGCCTCTGCTGGAAGTCTCTGGTTTTCATTAATTAAAGAGCCTAGAGGATACCTCCAGTAGTCAGTGTAAAGAACTTACTCCTTGACCCCAGCTCATGCTGACTAAATTCTCTTCTCTGTGAATGACCTGGGATTTCCACGCTGTGCTTTCTTGCCAGGACTGGCTTGAACTCTTGGATTGCATCCTGAGAATAACCAGACCCTCACTTTTTCCTGCCTTCCTCTTCCAAGACCTTTATCCCACCCCAATCATAAAGTGTATCACAAGATTGAGGAGAAGTCTAGAAATAATAACAGAAATAATGACCTGTGAGCATGGCTTAAAAGCAACTGAATGGTCTAAAAATATGACTGAAGAGAGAAATAATGGCAATCTTCACATTTATAAATCACTTGAAAAAAGAGAATAGGATCTGTTCTTCAGATCACTGTTGGACAGGATGGGAAGAGATTAAATCACACTAGGAAAATTCAGTTTGAATTTTCCACAGACTTTCTAGGGGTTTGATTAAGCACTGGTTTATATGGTCTGAGGACCTGGTAAAATTCTGATCACCAAAGGTTTTTAAAAGAAGTTTAGATAAATGTTTTTGAGTACTTATAAGGGATAGAGAATCCTGTCTGGGTCAGAAAAAACACCTGCTTCTCCAGGCTTGTCCTCCCCAGTGTCATTTTCTATACAGCTCTGATACTACATTAAAGGCATAAACACTGCAAGGATTTTCTTTTGGAAAAGGGTGGAGTTTAGGATGGGCAGATTGGATTGAGCAATCAAAACAATGCCATATTATTCAAACCAAATTCAAAATAAGAGATACTTTAGAGTTTAAATCCATTCTTTACTTACTTGAGCTAATTAATGGTGTTTCTCTAACTTTTGGCAAGTACAAGCAAAAGAAGAGAAATATGTTCCTACAGGCTCAGTTTCCTATGCCAGCTCCTCTGGATTTTGAGTTTGCAAGGATTATACTATGTCAGCAAACTCAGACACACGTTAAAAAGTGACATTAATCACATATAAAAGGAAATTTTCACAGAGAGCTGCTAACACTATAAAAAAAAAAGCATTGAAATATGTATGAGAACATTCAGTTTAGTGTAGGAAGCACAGCAAGTACAGTCAATATTGAAAAAATTATTCAAGAATATTTCCTTAGCAAGAGCTTCTGTTTCAAAGGTGAAGTGATCTTTCCTAAACCGATTTGAGATGGCAGGATGAACATGCCAAGTCTTCTGGGGAAGGTTAAGATCAGATTCTGGCCTCTTGTATGTTTTCTAAGGTTTACTTTAGACTTCTTTTTAAAAAAAGGTAAAAAAGCACATCCTTTCTTTGAGTAAATAATTCTTGCAGATAAGGGTAGAAGATTTTAAATATTCTCACAAATTGGAGGTTTTATGACCCAACCTACAGCTTCCTGAAGTCAGCATTAAGGTTTATCATCCTGAAAGCATTTTGAACCAAGGACTTAAGGTGAGATCTGGAAAGGCAACATAGGTACCTCCAGCCAAGGTTTTGCAAAGCATAAAGTTAGTTTTCTGTTTCTGCAGAAAAGAAACAAAGAAATGGCACCACTTGCCCACTCTCATTATATAGACAGTGGGAGATATAATTTCTTCCAAATATATATATGAAATTTAACCAACAGCACAGAAAGCCATTAACAAAGGCAGATCTTGTGCGTTCCTTTGAGCTCGCTGCTCCATCTTTAGAGGTAAAGTTGAGTAATGTGTTCTCTGGGAACCCAGAATCACTTCTCAGCAAGTCCCATTGCTTTTGGGTCACTGAGCCTCTATGCTGGCCAAGCTGTCATGCTGTATCCAGCTCATAAAGAGCATGTGGGCACTCTAGAAGTAGGGCACTTCTGTATGATCAGGGAATTCAAAGAATTTTTCAAAGCCTGACTTTGAAAAAAGGCAAAAGGGTTAAACAGAACTTGGTTTGCATTTCTTTTACTTAGCCAGAGGCAACAATTATGCCTTAAAATTGCTAGCAACAACAACAAAATGCTGAATTCAGGATGTGAATTTGTTTAATGAACACCTGAGTAGAGGGAATGGAAAGATCTTGGTGTGATTGCTATCTGGGACTGTTGTTCCAGGTATTTAGTAGCACAGCAGCTGCCTCTCTAATCCTGTGTGGGGTATTTTATTTATGTTGATAGTTAAAACCTTGTCCTGCTATTAAAATTGGAGTTGGATAATTCATATGACTAAAGCTCACATGGATTATATTGTATTGACTAGCAGGGTATTTAGATAGTGTAACTCCGCAACTTAAACTCATTGCAACTCAAGCCATTAAAGACAAGCATTAAGATAATCTAAACTAGTTTCCAAGTTTTTAAAACATATTTTTATAAATAGTACAAAATAAACCTGGAATTAATGGCATTTTTACAATATTTAATCATTTATGATCCACAGAAAGCACCATTTTTTCTCAGGTGTCTCAAAACAATAAAGGCAAACAAATTTTTTTATTAAAATAGTTACATTGTGCCCTCCTATGGAAGCAGGCTGTTTTGCCTACTTTTCCCTCATTACAAGAGATGGTAACATAGATAGGACTGTTATTTATACATGAGTTCTCTTTTAAAGATTCTGCTGAAATAGAACAACACTTTTTGAGTTTAAGATAGAAGAATCTATTTGTATTCTTTCATTTATCAGTCTCTGAAAACTATTTCCATATATAATAATGCATGCTAATAGGAAGTGAAAAATAAATGCAAAAAACATAGGACAACATAATAATGCTGTCTATGCTAAATTCCAAATTAAGCAAATCCTTAATTTGTTCTTTTCTCTGCAGATGTTCTCACTAATTTAAATATGATGGCTGAAAGCATAAGAGTCTTCATGAGGCAGCCAAATAAACTCCTCTAGTGCTAACCAAACAAGCCCTTGGCCCAGGCCTACACACAAGGAGGGCCAGAGAAAGATGGTGTTGCTCAGACATTCTCCAGACTTATGGATCTGGTGTTATAGGTCATACATCCAGTTCAGATGGCCACACGTGTAGTGTAAGATGATCAATATGCTCTTCTCTCTTTAATAGTTCCTCTGGAGAGTTTAATTACCAGAATTATCTTTAGAACTCCAGTATGTCAGATATCACATCCCATGATCACCATGAATCAGAGGTGCTCCATCTGGCTGTTCCAGCTTTTCTCTCCTCAGCACTGTAATCCACTGTGTTGCAGCTGTATAACTAGTGACCTTCCACCCTGGAGTGTATATGTGTGCACACAGACACGTTTTTGCCACTATATCTGACATTTTGGTTATTGGGTAGCTCTTATTGAAATACTTCAGAGAGGGTAATAAAAGCACTAAGCATGAAAATAAAAGATTTGTGGGCAGAAAAAATATGCAGTGAAGGCCAAAGATAGAGAAGAAGGAATTGTATCAAAAAATAGCTTGGGGGCAAAGAGTCTAAAACAATCTGAGCTGACCTGAAGAACAAACATCAGTAGAAAATATGCAAAGGGTTAACTTGAAATTCATGTACTGAGAATGAAGTAAAATGACATTGTTTCTTTAATGCTCTGAAAAGGTTAAATTTTAGCCACATTATTTCTCAATTAAACAATTGAAGAAATATGACATTTTGCTCTTCTGTTCTTAAGAGAGAAGAATCCTTACTATGAGAAACTTTGCTTCAAACTAGCGTTTGGAAGCCCTTAAAAACAAATATCACTCCACTGAAAAAAAAAATCCTATTTTGGAGTAGTCCTGCTGGACAGATACTTTAAGCAGGAACCAAGATCTCACATGACCTCCATATATCTCTTGCAGACTCCAGGGCAGTGTCAGATATGGCCTGGATTCATCCCACTTAGCTGTAGGTCCTTAAACAAAGGAACTATTTCTAGAGTCTGGATGCCCACGGTCTCTTTTAGAAGGAAATGGAGAGAAACAAAAGGAGATTGAAATACCTTGGATCTGAATTGTAAGGAAAAGTTGGTTTGAAGCTGGTCACCTCAGAAGTGTCTTATAGTTTTCTCCTGAGGAGGTTCCTGGATGCCTTGAGCAGGCAGTCCTGCTTGATGGGGGAGCATGGGTTAACTCTGGGCCTTTTCCTGCTTGTCCTGGCACCTTTTTTTGCCAAGCACTAGTCATAGTATCATGGGGAGTCTATGCAAATGAGAAAATTTGACTCAAGATCAGTACAGACATACAGAAAACTGTACGTGGAAGTCACTTCAATGGCTTTTGATGTCCGTAACAATGAAGAATCCTCAGATACCTTGCATAGTCAATGCAAAAAAAATGGGCATCCTCATCTACAAACATAATCCACTTTAAATTACTTTATTGTGTCATCCTAGTAGACCCTTTTTTTCGTTCCTTGATGAGAATGGGAGTCCAAACAAGTCATTTAAATGTCAGTATGTTTGGTCAGATGAATCCCACTCATTATGTTGAAACCATTAAAACCAAAGTAAACTAAAAAGATCCAGCATTAGAGAACACTTATTAGAAAAATGTGTGAATTTGGAGAGTTAGAATATGAGGTAGCTTTCAGTAGGTACATGTACATAAAGGTTATGTGTAATATCTAATAATTAAGTAAGCAGGTCCTGAATGATCATCATACCCTCTCAATGTTCTAGATTAAAGTGTCTCTGGAATGAGTGATTTCCAGCTAACAGAAGTTTAGTGAAGCTCCAAAAGACCTGGTATGGGATAAAATCTCACCTCAGCTCAACAGGAAGTGTTTATGACTAAGAATAATGACATTCCTAAACAAATCTTTAGTTTTCATGAATCGAAAGCTTGTTTTTAGATTTATAACAAAGTCCTCCTTTAGTCTTTCAAATTTTTATTTATTTATTTATTTATTTATTTAACTATAAATAACTTCAATTTTGGAACAAGTTGTCATTTCAAACTGGAAAAGATACAGATTCTCTGGATTAAAAAAAAATAACAATAAAACTATATAAGACCTTTTTGTGTTACTACAGTTTCTCAGAAATGAGAAAAAGAAATAAATCTATGTGTAATATTTGGTTTGACTGAAGATGTGGTTAATTTTTTCAAGCACCACTAATAATTTTTTTTTCCCAATAATATGAAGAACACCATTTTCTGATTAATCATCTTGGATTCTTTTTCATTGAATATTCTACATGAATATTTTGGTTGCCACCTCCTTCCCCACCCCTCCCCCCCAACTCAGTGGAAGAGACTACAGCTTCTTGACTTCTTTTTCTTGCAAATATTTTTTAAACTAGAGTATGCTTGGCTGGTAAAATATGATCAGCTAATATTTAGCAACTTAAAATTATTACCAAATTAAGAAATATCCATATAGAACAGGACTCCTTGCTGACTAGTTTTCACAAGTCCTGGCGCTAAAGTAAACTTTTTGATAGCGTATTAATTTTTAGGTGCACACCACTTAGCCACTTCAAAGCTGGGCAGCACAGAATTTCCCTCTCCTCAGCCATGTACCAGATACAAGTAAATTTACACATTCCTTCAGATTCCTTTGTGCATGAAGTTTTCTTTCTGATTTGCTGTCCTGAGAGGATATACAAAGTTGTAAACTCTCCACAGCTGTCATGTTAAAATTCTTCATCAATATTGGCCTTTTATCAGACAAGAATGATGTAGGACATTAAAATAAAAGGTTATTCATTTTGCTGTAATTTTCTCACTTTATAAAGTTGGGCTACCTCCCATCTGCTGTCAGCAGTGGTAAGAAGCATATGTTCATGGCTGTACCATTGACTTTCTGGACTGGGCCATATAATTTTCTAATTCCTTCTCAGTTTTACTTTGCGTTTTTAAATAGTCTCAGTGTTCAGAATCAAATTCCAGATTTCAGTGTTGTTACTGTTCTTGTTAGACATTTTGCAGATGTTCCTGTTCCTTACATCTATGGAATGGTTTCCATACATAGGCAGAAAAAAAGGGGCCTGATCCAAAACTCATTGAGACAAAGTAAAGATTTTCATGGATTCCAGCAGACTGGGAATATGCCATTAACTAGTCATACTTGACTGCTGTGCTACATTATGATTATAGAATGAAGCTTTCTCTTCAAAGGATACGGGTTATTTGGGGGCAGAGAGGTAATTAACACCTAGGCTTTTTAAAGGAAAAAAATTATACTGTGACTGGCCTTTATTATATACTTTATAATATGACATAGAACTGGGAAAGAATTAATCAGCATTTGGTTGGTGAAATACATATGAAAAACATGCAGAACATCCTTTATCTGAATCTTATTCTTGTAAGTTTAAGCTTTTGTAAGAAATTTGTTGCTTCCAGAGCATGGAAGGACTGGAATATGAATAGCTTTTCCACTAATACTTAAGTGATTTGGATTTTATTTTCAAAAATCTGTAGATGTATGGCAAGAGTATACTTGCCCATCTCTCCAAAACCTCACTGCTTGTGAAAAATAATGTGAAAGTATACACTAGTTTCACTACATAGAGCTAGTTATACAAATTTTCTACATACATACACTTAAAGTCCTTAAGTCTTTCCTTAAATCAGCTTGTTTTACCTTTGAACCTTAGTAATGCAAACAAAAGTGATAAAAGTGAGGGTTAAATCACTGAGTGGAGGACAAATGCACAGGAGTTTAAATGGATTTTGCAGATGGAATTTGCTTAAACTGTGGCAACTTTTCTAATAAAGAAAAACACTTAAGATTCACATTTTCTTGTTTCATCCAGACTGGTTCACTCAACCATATTGCGTGGGAGGAGAATTCTCTGGAACAATACAATATTGAGAAATAATGTTACTTTAAAAATGAATTAAAGCATTATGACCTTATGGTTATTATACTACTGTCTACTGTCTTCTGTTGCTTGAGAAGAATTTGTTGAGAAACTACTTCTCATTAAAAAATGGATGAAAATGAGAACAGATGAGAAAAGAACTGATAGTTTTTCAAAGGCACTTACAAACCAAAGCTCCCAGCCCTTGGTGTCCAGCCAGAACAATGTGAAACCAGAGATGTGTCTTCAGCTTCCCTTATATTTTTCCACGGCCAGAAAGCTGTGAGGATAGGTTGAAGTGAAAGGAAGTGGAAAGTGGTGATGTTTAGACACCTAACATGGAGCAACAGAGCAGAGCTGGGAAGGTACCTGACACTGTTCGTCTGTCTGAATCATCAGTTCTAAAACTTCCTTTGGAAATAAAAGCCAAAATAATGATGATACTGAATGCCATGGAAACCTGTAGTGTGAGGAGTGAGGTCTAATTCCTTGCTTGAAGAAGAGGTTTGAACCTGCATCCCTTGTACTAGCAGGGAACACAGTTTGTCTTTTGGGTCTTGTAGCCTCTTGGGACATTGACCAAACAGTGGTTAGAATCACAGAATCATAGAATGGTTTCTGTTGGTAGAGACCTTAAAAACCATCTCATTCCAATCCCCCTGCCATGGGCAGGAATGTCACCCACTAGATCAGGTTACCAAGGGCCTTGCCCAATATGATCTTGAACACCTCCAGGGATGGGACATCCACAACTTCTATGGGCTACCTGTGCCAGTGCCTCACCACCCTCTGAGTGAAAAATTTCCTCCTAACCTCTAATCTAAATCTCCCCTCTTTTAGTTTAAAACCATTCCCCTGTCATTATCTGATCGAGCAAATAGTTGTTCCCCATCTTTTTTAATAACTCCCTTTTAAGTACTGAAAGGCTGCAATGAGGTCACCCTGGAGCCTTCTCTTCTGTAGGCTGAACAGTCCCAGCTCTCTCAGCCTTTCTTTGTTGGAGAGGGGCTCCAGCCCCTTGATCATCTTTGTGGCCCTCCTCAAGACTCGCTCTAATAGATCAACATATTTATTGTGCTGGGCACTTCAGACCTGGACTCAGTACTCCAAGCGGGGCCTCACAAGGGCAGAGCAGAAGGTGACAATCTCCTCCCTTGACCTGCTTGCTGGTCATGCCTTTTTTGATGCAGCCCAAGATGCAGTTAGCCTTCTGGGCTGCAGTCGCACACTGCTGGCTCATGTCAAGCCTTTTGTCCACTAGACAGCCCAAGTCCTTCTCCACATGGCTGCTCTCAATGAGTTCTTCTCCCAGTCTGTACTCCTGTCAGGGATTGCTCTAACCCAGCTGCAGCACCTTGCACTTGGCTTTGTTGAAGCTCACGCGGTTCACATGAGCCCACTTCTCCAGCCTGTCCAGGTCTCTTTGGATGGCATCCCTTCCTTCTTTTGTATCAACCACACTACTCAGCTTGGTGTCATCTGCACACTTGCTGAGGGTGCACTAGATCCCAGTTCCCAACAATTCAACAATGTTTTTTCTGTTCCATGTATGTATTTATCTCCAAGAATTTAGGTATCTAAAGGGTTTAGTGATTAGGAAGTAGTTCTGCAATTGTCAGTAGCACTAAATTGGAAGACTCGAACAACAAAGCTCATCAGAGAATAAAATGCCCAAGACCAAGTTGATGTCTTTTTTTTTTTTTTTAATTTTCACTAGATTTTAACAACTCTCATACAGTTTGATGCAAAAGAGCATGTTCTGTAAAAACATCTAGCCAAACCTGATTATATCTTTACTTCAAGACTGCCCTATAAACCTGACACATTATTGTGATTTTTTTTCCCTTCCCCTTCTGGATCATGGAGCTCTTGAATAAATGTAGGAAACAACAAGATAAAAAGTAATAATAATAATAAAAAAAAATCCAGCTCTCATAAAGGTTGTTTTGCTATTGTCAAAGGGTGCATAAAATTGAGAGTGAGATAAGAATTGAGAAAACGTCATTTCTTACGGCTACTCTTGGCATGGTTAGCCAGGCAAAGAAAGAGCAAAAATAGAAGATTACAGAAAATATTTTAAAAAAATATTGTAAAGTTTCTGTTACAATTACATAGAAAAAAAAAAGAAAAAAAAAAAAGAAAACAAACCCACAGTTAAACTGAAACAAATATGTCATCAGCTCTACACATTGTAACATTATAGGACTCTTACCACTTGAAAAGTCAGCAAAGGTGAAGTAAGGCTGAAACACATCTGGCTGTGCTAATGCACAGCCTAACATACATATAGTGAGAACCCAGTGCTCACTTAGATAATTAAGTAAGGATCACTGCTGCCAGATCAGGTTTTGGATTCTAGAAATCATTTTATAACTGGATTTTCAGAAAATCATGACATTTGCATGGCTTAGGTCTATGGCTATTACAGTTGGTGGAAGTTGAGCAGTACAGTCAGTACAGTCAAGCACTGGCTACTAACAAGCTGAACTTGCACTGATCAAATGGCTTGTATGTGGTACCATGTCTATAACACTGACCACTAGTGGATGTTTAAGGGAGAAGTAACAAAAACAGAATAGCTCTTCACCCTCTATCCATCAAATATTTAGTGATTTTGTAACTCAGAAATTGTATTCTGAACATTAAAATTAATAGCTTTTCTTTCATAAATTTGTAAGATGTGAAATTTATACCATTAATATATCTGGACTTCACAGTATCCCACAGTGGTATCTTTCATAATTTCATAATTTCAATGTATGCTATGTGAAAAAAAAAAAAAAAAAAAGTTTAAAAATGATGCCTGGTAATTTAAATGGATGTTCTTGCATCACCATGAGAAAGAATGAGACTGCACAGGATATGTAAACACTCAATCTGTATCCCTAGGCATGGACTTGGTGAATCTTAGAGCTGTATTTCTGCATAATTTTGCTTATTTTTTTCTTTGCTCTTTATTTTTGTTTAATAAAGAAGATTTTTCCTCTTGTCTTTTTAATGCTTCTGAGCTGCTTGACAACTCTCTATATCTCTAAGATGTTCTTCTTGAATAACAATAATTAAGAAAAATAATCCTCACTGTGCACATATAATGCTATTTGTGCATAGTAATTCTTTTGCATTTATCTATGCTAAATTTGTCATTCTTATCATCCACATCCAGTGTTATGAAATCCTCCTGCAGCTTTTTACAGAGGACTTCAAATTAAAATAATGATCTAATGATCATTATAACATTATCAGTAAGATGAGGAAAAAAGCTAAATAAACTTAATGATCCTGAATGATAATATCGCTGTTGGGGGACTCTGGGGGCTGGGAGCTGGAAAAAAGTTTTTCCTTTCAGGATAATTTTTAATAAAAAAAAAAAAATAAGGAAAGGAAAAGGAACGGAAGGAATGGAGCATAAGAATGTAATGCAAAGTTTTTTGACTCAAAGTAGAACACTGTTTGATTTTCTTTATTAAACCAAAGAGCACCATATGAAGCACTTGTGCATCCCAAGCAGAGCTAAATTCATGTCATATCCAAGCAAAATTGAACTGTCAAAATGATTAATTTTGCTTGGGATATCAGGACACTGTTGCCGTTTTTTTGAAAAGATAACTGTGAGTTTAAATATTTGACTTTCGTAATCAGGGTGAAATTAAACAGAAAAATATTAGAATTTCCCAGAGAGGCAATTTTTGTTGTTGTTTGTTTTTGTCGTCATCATTTTGTTTTGTTTTATTTTGTCTCAGCTCCTCCCCTGGCTCCCAAGGTGATGCATCAGACCAAACACTGCATCCTGAACACTACCTTTCATCAGGGAGATCAGAAAAGCAGTCAGCAACATCTGTGTGTAATGTCTCACAGAACATTTTTAAAATCTGGAGTTCTGAATTATGTCCCCTTCATTTGTGAGAAGATGTACCTGGCACTGTCCTGTTGCTGGGCTGGTAAAAGGTGCGAGAAGGATGACAGAAGAAGGTCAAGTCTTGGTATTGCTATTTCTGTATAAAGATATAGGGGCAAATTATATCTGAGACTACAGTAACATCCTCAGTACAGGACTGATTCAAAAGGAGGTTTGGAGAAAAATGAGGAAGGAACTTTTTTTTTTTTTTTTAAAGTATTTATTCGGTGTAAAAGCAACTTGGCATGGCAAATCATACCATACTACAGATAAAGTTAGTTTGTATCAAATCTGAGAGCAATATGCACATTAGATATCTTCTGACATCCAGGTCAAGTTACTTTTGTATGAATTAGGGTGTGGTAAATGTGAAGGGAAATATTTGCTGTGAAACAGGTCTTGGTTCTGTTTCCTCTTGGCAGAATACTCTTTCTGCAAGAAGCTGCCATTATTTCTATTCCATTTAGTATGGCCAAATTTCTCTTGAACTGATGGAAAAAAAAAATGCTTGTTTCGTAAATGCAGTTGATACTGTGGAAATCAATACAAGAGTGCTGTGCTATGACTGGCAAATGTACCAAAAAGGCCTGGGTTTCATGCAAGAAACAGAGGTACAATCTCAGCTGGTGGCATATGCTCTCACTCAGGTGACAGCAGTGTTTTGATGTGACCTGATCTATTGCAGTCAGCGGTGTCCACAGACTTTGGAAAAGGCTCTGGAAACTATTCGATTTATATGTACAGTGGTATTCTGGGCTGGTATTTGAACGGAGAGAAACATGAGAAAACACAGATATCACATACAGAATGTGAAATAGACACTGTACATAAAGTTCAGGGTAAATCAATAATGCAGATACATAAGTTAATGAAACTTAGATGTAAATGAATGTGGATGTATTTATTTGACTGGAGAATGGGCTGGGGGGGTTCTTCAGGCCTAAAATCTAAGATCTGCAGATAACCATTACTGTAGGGATTTTTAAATACATTAGCTGCAAATAAGAGCTGGGCAAAACCTTTTCCAACAAGATATTAATGTTTTACTTACTGCTGCTTTTCCCCCTGCAGTGGGGTTTTCCCAGGACTGAGTGTGGAAAAAAGCCAAGTCAAAAAACTTGAAATTAATTCTTGTCACTTATTTAGGCAGAGTTAATCAACATTTACATTCACAGTTATACATCTGATATCATGACCTCGGATCTTTGTGATGTTTTTATTTACTTTTCAGATTTTTTTTTCCTAAAACAGCCCCAAATACAAAGCTATTAACACATAATATACCTCAGCTTATATTATTGCCCCATAAGATTTGTGTCCAATGAATAGTTTGTTAATCTTCATTTACTGGGTTCAAAGGATTTTTATCTCTCTACTAATTCTGGTTTAAGGTAGTAATCCATATAATTAACATAAACCCTGTATTTTTTGTTTTTGCTCATGTAAAACAAAAAAAACAAACAAACAAATTCAAAGAAAAGCTATTGTCAACATCAGCAAGTTTCACCTAATCTTGTGAAAATTCAAAAATTTTGTGTGGCATCCATTCAAAACCACAAATCAGGACAGCTTTCCTCAAAACTATGTTTCATAATAAAAAAATGCTTGTGATGTTCAACAAAACTTTCGAAGAACCTGGACTGAGTTTTGGATTTTAATAAAATTAAAAGCCAGATGTTTCATATAATTTGGAGTTTTGCAGTGAAACCTTTGCCCAGTTCTTATTCACAGTTAAATAAGACATTTAATAAGACAACAGTATTTTGTGAAGTTACTTCTATCCATTTCTCTTAACAAGGTGCACTTTGAAGATTCAGTCTGAGAAAATTGATCTCCCTCACTCCGTAAAATGGAGAGAAAATGACTGAGATTGACTGGTATCATGTAATCCCAGCTTTATGCGACTCTGAATGCATTTTATGTTAGAAGTAGAATGGAATATTGCAGTGGAGATTTGAGCTGATATCCAGTAATTTTCAGATGCTTTTCTAGCCTCCTATCTAACTCTAGATTGACCACATTCCATTTCATCTTCTACTCTTTTTTTTTGTCATCAGAGTTGCTCCTTTGCTCTCCTTTCAAATGTATAATTTACAAATACTGTTATCATATTCAGCTTATGCAACGTTATATAAATCAAAGACAATTTTTACTTAGCTGGCACAAATTCTGCTAAGCTCTTTTTACACCTGTCATTCACAGACAATATTTGGCACTACTGACTTGTAACACCTCCCACAATATAAACTGCTACATGGGGAGTTCCTTAGTATATTATGAGGACTGTATCATGTTAAAGGAAACACTCCAGAAAATATGTTTCTAAAAGCGTGCATAATGTTGTTGAAGAGGAGTGCAGTTTTTCTTGAATACTTGTAGAGTGGAATGGGTTCAGAATTGACTTACATGTGGCTGAAGGCACTCTAGGTAGAAAAATGCAAAAACATTTCATTGTATGGTTGCTTTGGACAAAATTAAATGACAACATGTGAAAACTAAATTTAAATCTTCCCCACAGTTTGCTGTCTGGCTACCATTTGGTGGTGGTCTGTGTCATATACTTACCTGCAGATGACACAGAGGTAGCAAATATTTTTGCCAAATGTTGAGTCCCAGGCAGTTGCCAAGCAAGATGGTTAGAAAAAAAACACACAACTTGGATTTCTCATGCCATTATTGGTGTTGCTGGTTATGGAATTTAAGTTGGACTTCAGGTGCAGATTAACATTTCAGTATGTATGTATTCACCAGGCGACCAAGTTCAACAGAGTAATGTCTGCTATATTGATTTGGTCATACAGTCTGCAGAGTCTAGAGAAGGATAAAGCTCACCCCAAAACAGGCCTGTGCTAGATTTCTCTAATCTCCACTGGCTACATAGGACAGGTCCATATTGTTGATTGCAGTGGAGATTTTTCCACATTTAGAGGATTACTGTGCAGATGTCAGCATGACAGTGTCTTAAACCATACATATGAATGTACAGATTCCAAAACACTACATCGATTCTTTTTTTGTGCTCAAAATCAGCATTGCATGTCAGGAAGAGTTAGCGTACATGAATTGCATGTTGTGCTTAGATGAATGAAAACAAATGCAAGGTGTCCCAAATGAATTTATACTAGGCATGAGAAGTGCCACAGATGTGCAAGGTGCTTAAGAACTTTGAACTGTTCTACTGGTCTTAATCTATTTTGCAACTCAGCAAGATGAAGCTGAATTTGAACATCAGTTCTGATTTATGATGCATATGTGAGGGACATATAAGCATTGACTCATGTATCAGAGCTCTGAGTCTGACAACCAAGGAATTGATATGCTTTATTGTAACTTGTGTTTCTTTCTTTTCCTAATACACTGCTTTAAATAGAGTACCTACAGTTCCAATGGGTAATTAATACCTGTTGGTTATAGCTGGTTATAGATCTAGTGGCCTTAATATCCTCTACCAAGGATATCTACTTTGTCTTGGATTGAAAACTAACTGAATACAGAAAGTAACTATATAAATGTTACAATCTGGTTGTTATGCAACTTAAGATATTTATGGCTGGCAGTAAAACTCACAGCACAGCAAGCACAGAAAATGCCTCATCATAATAATTTGGCAAGTTTCTTTGAAGTAACTTTCGAGTGAAATTGCTGTAATGAATTAATTTTTTTGCTGAAAGCCTCTGAGAAGCTTGTTCCTAAAGAAACCTTCCAAAGAGCAAAATTTGGGTATAAATAGAAAATGTGGAGATAATAATGATTTAGTAATAAAACAAGTTAATAAGCATAAGGACCTCTTGGGAAAGTATATCTTAACTCCTTAAAAATGGGAGTTGGTAAGAGGTTCTTCAAAATTACTCTATGATTCTATGAAATGTTAACATTCTAGAGAGAACTTAATGAAGAATTAAAGAACAGCCTGAAGCTCTGAGAAACACCATCATCCTTCTGCACCTTTTAAGACACTGTGAACAACAAGTTCAAGACTATCCGAGAGGAAAAATACAAATTTAGTTGGAAAAAGCAGACTTAAGAACTTAGAAGTACTTATCAGGTTGCACAGAGCCACTTGATTTCAACCAGGAAAGGATTTCCCACAAATGTGATTTAAATGAAAAACTAAATAATGAGAATTAGAACACTATCGGACCTTTGAGAGGGCCAATAATAGCCCTGAAACACTGCAGTTTGTTTGATATGCTTATTCCCTTTGACAACGAGAAAAGTTCAGTTATGGAGACTTGAATTCAGATGAATGTCAAATATCCTTTAGTTGAGGTTGAGTCCAGCTCTGAATATGAGGGATCCATCCACTGAAAGGGAAAAAAAAGAAAAAAAAAAGAAGCTGCCCTATGGAAAAAAAAAAAAAGTAAAGTCAAAAGGATATTTTATAGCATTGCCCAACAAAGTTAAATAGTTACAAAAAGTACACAGAACTCCCATGATCTTCATAGTATAAATATATATTCCTTATGCTGGGCAGCGGATTTATGTGGAAAAACACCTGCCAGCCAGTCTCAGTCTACCAGCTACGTATGACAGCACTTTGCAGGAAAGGGAAAAGTTAAAAACAAAATGAAAAAACAAACAAACAACAAAAAAGCCTAACAACCCCCTCCACCCCCCCAAAAGTAGTCAAAACTAAATACAAAAAAATTGAAGCTAGAGGATTTACAACAAATCTCTGTAGAAAGCTAAATAAGCCCCACCTAAATGCTTTGATTTAAAAAGCAAACGTTGTCATCTGATCTAAAAGGAAAATAACTACTTAGCAAAACTTTTTTTAAAATGGCTAACTCCACTAATGTCCTTACAGTTAAATCAGAAAACAGAAATAAGGGTTTGTAATAGCTGCAGTACTTAGCTTTAAGAAAAAAAAAAAAAAAAAGCTTTTTAAAAAAAGCTTTAAAAATATAATTGGAAATTCAGTCATTTCAAGACTGTACTTCAACTTTAAAACTTTAATCAATATATATATTGACTCGGGCAATTCCCATAACAGGATGACTTTTTTTTTTGCTTTTTTTTCAGAAAACTGAAGTCTTTTTTTTCTTTTTCTTCTCTTCTCTTCTCTCTCTCTCTCTCTTCTCTTTCTCTTCTTCTTCTCTTTCTCTTCTCTTCTCTCTCTTCTCTTCTCTTCTCTTCTCTTCTCTTCTCTTCTCTCTCTTCTCGTTCTCTTCTCTT